>NC_088615.1:19631318-19943256 GCF_036013475.1 Columba livia | reverse complement strand
GCGATTTTGCCACATTGCTGGAGACTTCCTGCAGTAATACCGTGGCGCTCATGTTTTCATAATCTGCATTTTAGAGCCAGTTTTCCTCTTCCCATTCACATGGGCATCCTGTGAATGCATTGCTGCTCTTCACCCCGGTGCAGACAGGCAGAAGACCTTCTCCACCTGGCCCTCTCACCTCACCAGTGCCACTGTTTTCTACAGCACTCTCATGCTTGACTGCATGATGCCAGAACAGCACTCCTGAGACAGTTTGACAAAGCCTTTTTCCTACACCATCCTCACATCCCTGCTCAACCTGCAGCCCAAGAACCAGAAAGGTTGAGCAGAAGTAGAGCACTGAGAAAGAATGCCAGGAAAGCTTTGAGGTTCATACAGAGACCATCAGAGTTGTTGACCTCCCGTTGCCTTCTGAACAGGCCCAGAAGACTTGGACGTCATTTGCTGTGTCCCAGAAACTCACCTGGAAGGACAGGATATAGAGAAAGCCTTTCGTGTGGGAAGGGGCAGAGAGTTGCTGGTGGAGCTGGCTTGGTGTCTCTCTGACACATCTCTCAAACACCCCAGAAAAGTTGTGGCTATCAGGAAGGTTCCATGGTCCTCTGAGAAATAGAATATCAAAATTGTCTTCAAGTAGGTTACAAAGGAAGATGATTGGTAGAGTTACAGGCTGGGCAGCTTCACCTCAGTCCCTGGGGAAGTGATGGGGCAAATGCTCTTCCAGACATCTCCAGGCACTTGAAGGAAACAAAAAAGAGTGCAGAACATGCATGGGAGGGGAAAGTAGGGAATGTTGTGTACCTGGACTTTAACAAGGCCTTTGACATGGTCCACCATAGTCGTATTAGTGATATCTGGATGGAAAATAAAGATGAGAATGTGTGAGGGAGTTTGGCTGGATGGTCAGGCCCAGATGCCATCAGTGGAATGGACTCCTCCTGGAGGGCAGTCACTGTTGGCATCCCTCAGTGACCAGCACTTGAGACAACACCTGTGAACATTTTCGTTATCTCCATCTCTGATGGGTTAGAGCTCACTTTATGGTCCCTTGTGGATAAAGGCAAACTGCGGGGAGCCCTTGAGGTACCCCATCAAGTTCACCTGCCTCAAGCAGCACAGTCAGATAGGATGACATTCAGGTCTCTTCCAATCTGAGTTATTCTATGATGCAAGGAGTCTTTCCCTTGGAGAGGTCTTTGAAGACAGAATAGGGAGAGGATGAAAAAAAGCCAGTGAAACAGAAGTACATAGAGAGAATGTTGCACTCTAAATACAGAAGAAAAATTGTTTTCAGAAGTGGCTGCCTAAAATTATTCACATAAATCAAGAGAACATGGCCAAGGGCTCTGGTGAGGCTGAAAGGCCACAGAGGACCGAGGTCTTTGTCCCCCTGGCTACGACAGTTGCATCAGTCTCAGAGACCTACCAGGATAAACGCTGTTTTGAGGCTCTGGATTCTCGTTGCCCCTTTTTGGGGAAGCCGGGAGGGGTTGTACAGTTTCCTACACTTGACCTTGCTCAAACTCACACCCCACTGCTCCAGGAAGAGCCCTGAGCCACGCATGAGGGATCTGCCTTCCCAGGGCCTGGGGTCAGGGTTTGGCCTTTAGGCTGGTAAAACAAACCACGGATTTTCTCCACAGCAGAACGACCTGTACAGTGCCTTTTCCTACCTGCAATCACAACCTTCAATTATCTTCTCTAACGAGTCCATGGAGAGTCTTTGTCAATAATGACCCTCAGTGGGGTCAATCAATGTTTCAAGGTGCTTTGACTTGCGCTTCTGACTTGCACATCTTGAGCAACTTGTTCAGTCTCCTCTCAGTTTCTGTAGTTCATGGACTAAGGGCCAAATACACCATGGGGCTCATTAAAATACAGAAAGTATTAATGAACTATTTCCCTTCCTGTAATTTTCTTCAAGTCTTCAAGACACTACAACTAATTTGAGCTGTTTCATGACGTAGCCACAAGGTAGGCCATTACAGTCAGATGGGTTGACAAACAGATGGGTGTAGGTGTTCTATCTTGTGGAGAGGATAAGGGAACACTTCTCCCTCTTCCCTTAGAATCACAGAATAGTTTGGGTTGGAAGAGACCTTAAAGATCATCAGGTTCCAGCCCCCCGGACCCACATCTTCCTTCTGGAAGCTGGGTTTGTTATTTGCCTTTTCTGGGGCTCTTGGAATCTCCCTGATCTCTCTGGATTTTCCAAGATGTTTGAGAGAGATCTCACAATGACTGCAGCCAGCTCTAATGGCACCTCTCTGGCCCTTCATACACCAAAAGTTTTCTCCATATCTCACAGTTCCAGGGGAGTGCCAGGGGCACAGTAAACACCTGTCTAGCTCGTCATTTAGAAGAGAATTAGAAGTGAATTCTTCCTGTGTGCCCATGACTCCAATGGGGCCTCTGTGCCACTCACAGCTTTCCTGAGCATGTTTTAAGTGTCTCCCTTTCTGCAAACTTTCTGGTCCTCAGGCTGTAGATGGGGGGATTGAAAAGGAGCATGAGGATGGGCTTTGTTAAACTATTCAAGAGGGCTGTTGTGGGTATCAGGAGACACCTCAGCCCTGTGGTGTGTCACCCATGTCCCACGTCATGAGGAATGGACACAGGGACCTCAGTTCAAGGAAGTACAACTGCTGCATTCAGGTGATTTCCTATGGGATGTTCCTCCCAACATAAAGTGACCTCAAGACCTTGTCTGTGCCACAGGCCTTCATGGAACCCCAAGGAATAGCTGATGATGTTTGTGCTCACTTGTGTTCATGTCACCTCACGTACACGATGCACATGCTCACTCCTCATCTGTTGTCCTGGTTTAGTTAAAAACAAAAAAACAAGTTTCTCTTTTAGTGAATTTGCCTGTCAGCTAAAGCTTCATATTAGCTGCATTTTCCTGGAAAGTCAGACACATGTTTTGGTAAACATAGCAATGGAATGCCAGGTCACTGATAAGGACAGATGTACATCTTGCGAGAGGGGCAACGAGAAAACAGGTGACTAGAAACTGACCAACAGAGTATAGCACCCTGTTCACGTGAATATTTCATATAAAAGTGGGATATCATGAGGATCTCACCCCTTTTCCTTCTGGCCAACATTAGGAGAGGACCTTGCTAGTATTCCCTGAAAATTGAGGCCTAGTGACAGACTGAATCCAGCTCTGGTTGGCTGCAGAGTCCAGTCCAGATTTTCGGGTGCCGGCCCCTCATCTGCATGAGCAGTTGCTGGGACTTTCAAGATTGGTTTTATATATTTTGTATTATTTTCTCTATTTTTATTGGTAGGATTAGTAAAACATTTTTAATTTTTCCAACTCTCTTCTCTCTGTTCTCCTTTCTTTACCCATCGCCTGTCCTGAGTGAGATGGGTGGAGAAGAAGGGACTGAAGAAGGAAGGGGGAGGACAGGGGGCTAACACCCACATCTGCCACGGTTGCCATCCTGCAATCCAAACCTCAACACCTGTATAAAGCAAACATGGACTGCTGAACTACTCATTCAGTGTCCCTCTGTGGAGGGAAGAACAACCTCTGAGGGTGAGAGGCCAGTGCTGCAAATGGAGGTTGTGAGGGGGCAGCTCCATGATGATTGACCTGAGACTCCTACCAAAGGGGTGTCCAGTGCACAGGGGCACAGCCCAGGCCCTGCTCTGCTGGTCCTGCAGGTCTCTGGCAGGAGCCTGGCTGTGAGAGGACTCTGCTGTGTGCCAGCCCTGCACACACACACTGTTCAGCTGTACAATGGTGTTTAATCTGTGGGTCACTTTCTTGGACATGTTCTTGAGATAATTTTTAAGAAGACTTAAAACTTCAGATCCTGCCCTGAGGAGATCACCTTTCTATCTGGAAAGGCTGTTTTGAGGCCAGTTCTGTGACACAAGTGCCCATTGCCTGTCCCTGCCTGCGCTCACAGCACTGACACACAGCAGGACGGTGACCAAGCTGCCAGAGCACTCAGGCCTTGCACCAACACCAGGGATGAGAAGGAGAGTGTGGGAGTGGAACCGGAACAGCTCTGGAAGTCCGAGCACTGCTGCTCCCTGGCAGGGCTGCCAGGATGGACTCTTTCACCCTCCTCTCATGAACGCAGGAACCATCCCTGCAGCTCTAAAAAGGGCTTGCAGGAAGGATATAGCGAAAAACCAATCACTAAAGAGCCCTTTATTGTGTTTAGAGACAAGGAGAGCACGGCTTCTCATTTACACAGCCAACAGTTAAAAAAGAAAAGCCGACAGTGAATTAGAAAGGGGATGACAACATTATCACAATAAGAAAACCACTAATAACAAGAAAAAATCCAGATGACAGGCTGGACCTGTAATTAGCTACATTTAAACGGCTATGTAGAATGGCTATGTAGAAGCAGATGGGCAGTTTATTGCTTCAGAAAACACTAAGATATGAGTTTCCACACAGCATCCTTGAGCTCCTGGTTCCTCATGCTGTAGATGAGGGGGTTCACTGCTGGAGGCACCACTGAGTACAGAACAGACACCACCAGATCCAGGGATGGGGAGGAGATGGAGGGGGGCTTCAGGTGGGCAAACATGAGAGTGCTGAGGAACAGGGAGACCACGGCCAGGTGAGGGAGGCAGGTGGAAAAGGCTTTGTGCCGACCCTGCTCAGAGGGGATCCTCAGCACTGCCCGGAATATCTGCACATAGGACACCACAATGAACACAAAACACCCGAATATTAGCAAGACACTTATCACAATAAGGCGAATCTCCCTGAGGTAGGAGTGTGAGCAGGAGAGCTTGAGGATCTGGGGGATTTCACAGAAGAACTGGTCCAGGGCATTGCCCTTGCACAGGGGCAGTGAAAATGTATTGGCCGTGTGCAGCAGAGCATGGAGAAACCCAGTGGCCCAGGCAGCTGCTGCCATGTGGACACAAGCTCTGCTGCCCAGGAGGGTCCCGTAGTGCAGGGGTTTGCAGATGGCAATGTAGCGGTCGTACGACATGACTGTGAGGAGACAATACTCTGCTGTGATCAAGAATGCAAATGAAAAGAGCTGTGTAGCACATCCTGAGTATGAGATGGCCCTGGTGTCCCACAGAGAGTTGGCCATGGATTTGGGGACAATGGTGGAGATGGAGCCCAGGTCGAGGAGGGAGAGGTTGAGCAGGAAGAAGTACATGGGGGTGTGGAGGTGCTGGTCCCAGGCTATGGTGGTGATGATGAGGCCGTTGCCCAGGAGTGCAGCCAGGTAGATGCCCAGGAAGAGCCAGAAGTGCAAGAGCTGCAGCTCCCGTGTGTCTGTGAAGGGCAGGAGGAGGAACTGGGTGATGGAGCTGCTGTTGGACATTTGCTGCTGATGGTCATGGGAAACCTGTCACAGGAGGAAAAGACAGTGACAAGTGACTTCTCTGAGCAAAATCAAAGCCATTTCTCATACACTCTCCCCTGCTCCACACCCCTTGTCCTTTTCCAGACCTTCCTCCAGCTCGGTGTCTGAGCCCTGGTTGGTGCTGGCTGGAGGTGCCGTGAGGAGCAGGGCCTGTGCCCGCTGGCTGCCGAGGAGTCAGCCCCTGTGCTCTGCAGCAGGGGGCATGGGAACGGGGGGCAGGGGCCAGAACTGGGGTTCAACATTGACATATGGACCCTTGACATCTCTCCCTTTCCTAAGGTCTCACCACCCCACATTTAGCCCAAGACAGGCACGGCTCATTTCACAAAACAAACAGCATTTTCATGATGTAACATCTCTGTGTTTCTGTGTTCCTTAGATAACACTAAGGTGCGACAGCATAGGTTTGCATTCTGGTGGGGAGCTCACCGCTTGGAAGGAAACCTCAAAGACAGCAAAATGTCCTAATAATGTAATTTGATTGAGGGAGACTCAGCTCATTCCCCAGCCCCACAGACTGCACTGCCCACATCCCACGGGTCAGAGCAAAGCTGGGACACGTGTGCCCATGGACACACCTGCAGGAAAGGACACACAAGATCAGGCTGTGACTCTGCAGCTGAAACTGCCATCCCCAGAGAGCCTGACAGCAAGAACAAGATCCCAACAGCAGTGACCCAGAGCAGGGGAGCAAGAAGGAAAATGCGGTGAGGGTGGGTGTGAGAGAGGCCAGGGCAGAGGCAGCCGGGCACTCAGACAGCGTCACCCTTCCCCAGCTGTGCAGCCACCTCCCAGACACCAACACTGCTGGGCAGCTGCTCTCAGCCCCTGTGCTCTGCAGAGGAACTGGAGCTCTGGCTGCACAGGAGCTGCTTCATGCCTTGGAGCTCCCGGCCCTGAGGGCAGAGGCTTTGCTGGGTGGGACAGGAGGCCAGGGGGCTGCTCACAGGAGGGATCTGCACTGCAGGGGATCACAGGGACTTTTCTCTCTTCTCCCTCCCATAACAATTCTGGGTTTGGCTTCCTCTCATTTCTGATCATTTCCCTGCTGCCTGGAGATTCTCCCCTGGGAGGTGTTTCCCTGTCCATGTCTCTTCCCTGTCAGTGCTCAGAGACCATCCCACCCTCTGTGCCCTCCCCCTGGCCCTACAGATCCTGCCTGTTCACAGGGCACTGCCTGGGGGCATCTTCCTGTTTGCAGGCTGGAAAACAGGACAGGTCAGACTAAGGCTGACGGGTCCAGCCAAGGTGATGCAGGTGCTGTGCACAGGCAGAGGGGTGGGGAAGGGATGTCATGAGCCTTCTGGCAGATGGACTGATCACTCAGGGTTGCAGTTCAGGAGTCTCAGTGACTTGTTTAAGCATGAGAGCTCATTTTCATTTTATCCTTTCCTGCACCCCGCAGCCCTTGGGAGAAGAAACTGAAAAGACAGGCTCAGGAAAGCTCCTTATCTGTAAGCTAATCCTTGCATTGATCTTCTCCTTGAGGCATCCCCTTGGAGAAATTCTGGGGGTGATGTGGATGTGTGAGAAACCCTGACCCACACACCACCCTCTCCACAGCAGAAGGACCTTTCTTGCCCAATAGGGTTTGCTCCTCCACCACATCTTCTCCCCTCAGTGTTGATGGGCTCTCCAGGGCAGGCTGAGCGCTGACCCTGGCAGGTGGCAGAGTCCCTGCCCAGCACAGCCCTGGGGTGCAGGGACCCTGCTCTGCAGGACAGCCCTGGGCACCCCTGCCTGCACATTTCCATTTACACCCCACAGCCACCCTGGGGACAATGCAGCATTCATGTCTTGTCACTCTGACAGTGCAGAAGGCAATCCCTGCTCTGCAGCACATCCTCTCCTCTGATCAGAGAATCTCTGAGACCTGTACTTACATCTCTCACAGGCTCTGCAATGTGACAGCTTTCTGAGATCCTACCAAGATTTGCAGATGCAATGTCTTGTAGCCACAGGCTTCATATCTCTGAAGATTTCTCTCCAAGTGACATCTCAGCATCCTCCCACCCCAGACTGTGTTTCCCTCTCTCTGTCTGGCTCCTGTGCCCTTGGTGCTGCAGGCAGAGCCCTCGGCCCTGCTGCGTGTGCAGAGGAGCTGCTCCTGGGCAGAGCTGTCTCTCTGCAGCGCTGCCGCTGCCATGAGCTCCCTGTGTCCCAGGAGCCCAGCCCAGCTCAGCAGCACAGGAGCATCACAAGACGCTTTAATGACCCCTCTGGTGGCTTTGGTGCTGAGTCCATGGACCTCAGACCCTGGAGGAAGTTGATGAAACCTCTCAAGAAGTCAGATTCAAACTCCAAAGTTTATCATAAGGTTTATGGGTCACACTGAGGGACACTACTGAGAAACAATACTCAGGTTTGGTTAGAGAAGAAAACTGGAGGTAGAGATGACAGGTCAGGAAAAGCAAAGTAAAGGTCTCTCTGATGCTGAGTAAACCTGGATGTGTTTCATTAACCAAAGGGCCAAGATCTGACCCCCAGCCCTGGGAAGTCAGATCCTGTTCCTCCCACGTTGCTCAGGGCCCTTCCTGGGACAGTGTGATGTGGGGCTGTGCAAGGCCAAGGGCAGGACTATGGTCCCACACCTCCCAGGTTCCTGGCTGGGGACAAGGCGGGTTTTGGAGCTCATTGACAACATCTTCCTGACAAGGGTGACTGAGGAGTCAGTGGGGTGAGGTGCCCTGTGGGACTTCACACTTACAAACCAGAAAGGGTTGGTCAGGATGGCACAGTCAGGGATGGGAAAGTGGAGCTGAGGCTCCTGGGAGATGATCACAAGGCCAAGAGCAGGATTTCAGGAGAGCAGGATTTGGCCTGCTGAGGGACCTGCTTGGGTCCTATGGGATATGACCTTGGTGTATGCAGTGCTTTTCTCTCCCATTTCCTCCCTCCTCTCTCCCACTTGCTGTTGTGCAGCATTTTCTACCCTTTCTCAAATACAATATCCCAGAGGTGGTGCCAACATCAGTGAGTGGCTCAGATTTGGCAAGAAGTGGGTCCATCTTGGAGCAGCTGAAATCGGCTCTGTCTGACATTGGTCAAACTCCTGTTGTCTTCTCAGAGAGGTGACAACTGTAGCACACTCACACCTACCCCCAGTTCCAAGAGTTTGTCATGTAAACCCAATAGAGAGTGACAATGTGTTGGGTGTTACAAACTACATGATCATGTAGAAGAAATGGACAAGATCTTCTGTCAGCAACTCAAGGAGGAAGTCACCAGTCAATGAGCAGGTTCCTATGGGGAACTGTATTTGCTCTGACATTATCTGGCCTGGCAAAGTGGCAAGTGCCAACAGTCCAGAGGATCTTGGGCCAACTGCTTAACATGTCTGCATCGTGGGTTAACAAGAGTGATGCTCAACTGGATCTGGAACTGGGAAACAAGGAAACCCTGGTGAGGGATGTGAACATCAGTGTCCACCTTGGCTGTTGTGATCAGGACACAGTGGGGTCCCAGGCACCAGAGGGGAGGGAGGAAGGCCAGCAGCAGAGCACAGGCTGGTGGGCTCCAGAGGAGAAGACTTTGTCAAACTGGGGGTGCTGATTCAGGTGGTGCCATGGGAATCAGCTCAGAAGGGTGAAGGAGCTCAGGAAATCTGATCAGCCTTACAGGACAGCCTGCTGCAAGCACAAGAATGATCTATGTGAGAACCAGCGAAATGAAGCATTTATCTCGTGAGGGTGTTTGTCTGAACCGATGGAGCTCCAGGGCACAAAGGCAGCACACAGGAGGTGGAAGCAGGGGAAGCTGCAAAGGAGGAATTTAGAAACCTTGTCCATGGATGTGGGGATGATGCCAAATCTGCCCTGGACTTGATACCTGCATGGGAGGCCGAGGGTGGCAAGATGAGCTTACACAGCTTCCTTACAGAAAAAGACCAGGGTAACATAGACCTGCTGCTGAACTTCGTAAGAGTAGAATCAGACAGAACTGAGGTTCTTCATGGCTTCTTTGCCTCCATCTTCATCAGCAAGGTCTCCTGGGACTTTTTTCCTGAAGGCAGGAGTCTGGAGAACACCCAGCAGTGGATGGGGCTCAAGTCAGGGGTGACCTGAGCAAACTCAGACACCATTACAGAACAGGAGATGGGTATCTTGACCAGCTCCCTGAACACAAGTATCGCTGTGCTGTTGCACCTGAGATTGCCAGGAACACCCACCTCTTGGTCCAGAGTTGTGTGATTCCTTTTGAGGTGTCCTGGCCTGTCTCCTTGCTCAAGTGATGCTTTAGCACCCACTTCTCTGACACATTCAGTCTTTATCAGGAGATTCTCTAGATCAGTATATACAGGAGATTGTTGATACTACCTGTTTTGAAAATGAGGGCATTGGGAGGGGGACGGAAATATAAGAAATCTGGCTTTATTATTATTTATCATGGAAATGCTCTCTGTTTGGCAACAGTTCTGAAATCTCCCTAATCATTCACACCGGACTCAAAAGCTTTGGGAAAATGATGCACAGAGCCTTGGCTTGTAAGAGCATTTTAGATGTTAGCGAGCTTTCTGCTGCCATGATCCTGAACTGCAGATACTGAGAGAATGAACAAACCTCTAATGAAGTGAAAGGCAGAAGCAAACCCCAAGTTTCTGAGGGTGTTTGGACCCCATGAAGGGCCATCACTGACACACCAGTGAAGGAAACAACCAGTGCAGGTCCCTGTCCCTGCAGGCTGCTGAAGGAAAGACTTGGAGACACTGGTTCCAGGTGGTGAGGGCCATGTGGAGGTGGCTGTGATGCCATGTCAGCCCTTGATGCTTGTTCATCACCAGAATGGCTGAGCCCTGGCCCCTGGGACCTGGTAGATCTTTCTCCAATGTTTTTCAAGGCTTTTCCTGTGGTCAGTGTGAGTGTTTTGTGTTTTGGGGGTGGTATTTACGTCAAGTGCTGTTGCTCTAACTGCAAGGCTCTGGATTTCTGTGGAGCTGGAAATGCCTGTGAGCAAATCACAACTCATCCAGCTTCTTTCATGCACCTGGCAATGGTCACCAGTCTCCACAATGTCCCAGTCCCACACTTGCTTGAATCCTCTGTTTGGATCCACACCCCTTCACTCCAGGAGGTTCATGGATCCACCAGGTTCATGAATGATTCCTAAGGACCATCCAAGTGTGGGCAGTGTAAGGGAGGAGCAGAGCAGGGCCTGCTCATGGGCCATGACTCAGCACTGCCACCCCAGAAGCAGCCTTTCCCCATCTCCCAGGCACAGCCATGCCCACAGCACGCAAATGGCACTGCCAAACATGATTAGCCCAAGAGAGGCCTTTCTTCCTTCCATATTTCCAGGAAAATCTTCCTCCTATTCCTCCTCCACCTGCAGACATCAACTGCTTTCCATTTCTAGGCTCAGACATGGCTGGAAGGGTTCCCTGAAGCCATCAGCCATCTCATTGCTTCTCCCTGACATGCCCTGACCCTCTCCCACACCTACAATGGCCAATCACGGCTGCTCAGGCCTCCTGCTCTTCAGAAGAGACCTTGAGCTTCTTGGTTCTTCCTGGTGCTTATTATTAACTTCCTCGCTCTCTCCAGAGTTCATGGTGAGCTTTCTTGTCCATAACAGCCCCTTTATGACCATGTTTCACTAAGTGGTTGTGTCTCTATGATCATTTGTGCAGAAAGCGCAGTCACAGGACAGCACCCAATATGTCAAAACTGATGCCGAGTGAAATGCCGTAAAGCCCTGATGAATTCCCCCTGTGTCTGTGTCTCTCCTGGAAGGAGTCTGTCCCGAGAAGGGGATCCAGCTCCTGCCACTCTCTTCAGAGGCACATGAGCAGTGTCCATCACCTGGGGACACAAAGGGTGATGTTTGCCAGACACCCTTCATCTGAACCACTTAGATGTGTGCTTGTGGATGGGGTGTGAAGCCTTATAGTGCAAATACCTATTTAAGTGTCATTGCCAGAGGGGCTACCACTGATGCAGTGTACTAATTCACAGGTATTTAAATATAAGCATATAAAACTGACATTCCTAGACAAATTACACAAACATTTGAAGGACTTTTCATGCCTTTTAACATGGTTATCCACAAAAGGCCCACCAGCTTTACATCTCAGGAAATGGGATGCCAGAGTTCAAGGGCAGGATGGTTTGGGCTCTGTGCTGGGATCTGGAAACTGAAACGTGCTCCCATCTCCCAGCCCCCTGCCCTCCTCAGTGAGGGTGTGAGACATTCTGCCAGCGAGGGCTGAACTCACAGCCATGACCAGTATCTTATGTCCAACTGCAGCCAATGGTGTCCTGCCAGCTCAGGATTGGAGCTTCCATTGCTGGAAGTGTTTAAAAGACGTGGAGATGTGGCGCTTTGGGACATGGTTTGGTGGAGTACTTGGGAGTGTTAGATTTACCATTTGACTCCATGTTCTTAAGGGTCTTCTCCAGCCTAAATTATTCTATGATTCTGTGACTAGGGTTGAAACCATTTCAATCCCATCACCTCCAGCTTCCCTCTATTGTGTGGCACAACTGTCCTGGCTCTCCAGGCAGGTTGGGCACTGGGTTGGTGTCTGCATTGGGAGTTTTCCCCTTCCTGGGGTAAAAGGCTGTTGAGCAGAGACAGTTGTAGAGATTTGGGTCACAGGGGTTTGCAGCAATCCTTTCAAAACCTGAGCAGGATGAGCTTTGGAGCCCAGGAAAAATGGAGATGCTCTGAAGGATGTTTTTGAACAGTGATACTGTCACTGGTAACAGTAACAGGGAACTCCTTATTCTCACTGATGATGATGATGAACTAAAGCTCTTTAATTACATTCCTAAAAGTCATTCTTGCTTTTCAAAACATCTACCCCACCTCAACAGTTGTGTCTTAAAAGAAGTTCTTAGAATAATGCTTTTTCTCTCCACTTTTTATTTTTATTTTTTATTTTTTTTGGTAATCATATAAAGAGTACAACTCTTGGACAGAATTAACACAAAATCATACATTTTTCATACTTTTCTCCTGGTGTGCAGTGGAGATGGCATAGGGGAATAGTTTCTTTTTGAGACAAAGGTGGCCAAGGAACAGATCCCAGGTCAGTGCAAAGGCACAAAGGAAGCCAGAATCTTTATGTGTGTGCACTGACACACACTGTCACCTCCATTTCCAGTCTCTGCAGCAGAGTCTGGAGTTCTGAGCTCCCTTCATCTGCCCCGTGTGACACATGTAAAATGGAACTACCCCAGTGCAATGGCTGGTTTTGATTCTCTTCACAGCCTGAAGCACCACATGGGTCAGGAGACAAGCCAGGATACTCAGCAAAGACTCACGTGCTCTGCACTTACACTTCAGGTGTTCCCAGGAATCTCAGCAGACATGTCACGCTGATATCTGGGTTCAAGGAGCTGGTCAAGTGTCTCATCTCCATTTCTGTAATGGTGGCTTTGCTGCCTGGCTGATGTGCAGACTCTGTACATGGATGTTGACACCTCTTGAACAACCTGCTATGAAAGGATGAACAAGATGGGCTGTTCATTCGTAAAGGGTATAAGGACAGCGAAAAATAAGACCCTGGGTGGGGACATACGAAAAGGGATGCACAAGATGTGGTCAGGGCTGTTTGGGGCCCCTTGTATAGCAGCTCTGGACCCTCTGTGAATTATTGCTGTGTTCAGGGAGAACCTGAGAGCTTTCTCTAAATTGAAAACATAAAGGAGAAGGAAGGACAGTGTCATTCAGGCTCCAAGGGAGCTCAGGACATGTCTTGACCAATCTCCTGCTCACAGCAGGGTCAGACCAGATTACTCAGGACTTTATCCAAACACATCTTGGTCACTTTCTGGGACAGAGTGAGTGCGCACTCCTGGGAAACAGCTTCCAGTGCTTGACTGTCCTCATGACTGGAAAGCTTCTCCCTTTCTACGGCATCTTTCCAAGCCCAGCCATCCAGATTGGTTTTACCCATCTACTTACACACTGACACAGACCAGACTTTACTGCCTTGGGCACAAGAATGTTGTGGGGGATGATGCTGAATGCCTTGCTGACTTCCAGGTAACGGGCCATTGTTGTTCTCCCCACGTCCACAACCCTGTCCTTTCCTCATAGAAAGCAAAGAGGATGGACAGGCACAACCTGCCCTGGGTCAACCCCGTCACCTTCTCTTCCAGACACCCAGAAATGGGGTCCCAGTGAACATGCTCTGGGGAACAGCACTTAGTTCCCCTGCTCACCCATTGGCCATTTTGAAAAGTGCACACACTGTGTGAGAGCTGCCAGTGGCCAGGGAGTCCCCCCAGTCTCCATGAGCTTTCCAAGATGGTGGAGAGTGGCCTCACTGTGACATCGTCCTGCTGTCCCAGCTCCTGGGATGCTGCCCCTGCTGTCCCATAGAATGGAAAGGATTGTGTTAGTTCCAGTGACCCCTGACTTGATCCCCATCCACTGCTGGTTGTTCTGACTCCAGCCACAGAGATCTCAGAGACCTTGCTGGTGAAGAGGGAGAACGAGAGGACACAGGGATTCTCACCTCTTATTATATTCATTAGTGTCCACACAGTGTCTTTGTTTCTCCTTTAACTGTTCCTGCAGTAGTAACAGCTCATTATGGGGCCCTTGAATTGCCTTCCAGGTCTGGACTGAGCTTTGATCTGGACTGTTGCTGTGCTTGGCGGCTGCTGTCCTTGCAGACCAGATGAACTCACTCTTGCCACCCTGCCTGGCAGTTCATTCCATCCGTGTCACAGCTCTGTCTGCAGCACTGACAGCTCCAGCTCCCCAGTCAGGTCCCTGGCTGAGGACATTGCCTCACATCTGGGCTGAACCACCCCAGCTGTGGCACCAGCCCAGCTCTGACCTGCCACAAGAAACCTGGTACCAAGTGTCTAAGAGCACATGTGTGCAAAGGCTTTGCTGCAGAGCACAGACATGACATGGCCAAATATTGCTGAATGTCTCTCTAGGCCTAGGAGTACAAAACCAGAATAAAATTACTAAATCCATTCAACTGAAGATATTCCTTCTTCAGCTTGGAGAAATTAGATCGTTTGCTGTAACCTTCCAGGTGTCCTGTCTAATGATGGGACAAGAAGAGATGATTTTCATACCAGTTTATTTTCTAATAGGAAGAATATAATGCTGGCAAAAAGTGTCTGTGCAGAGGAGAGGGAATCAACATCACTGATGTCCTGGTTTTGGTTCTGGTTTTGTCTGGTTCTCCAGGAAAATGCAGCTAATATGAAGCTTTAGCTGACAGGCAAATTCACTAAAAGAGAAACTTGTTTTTAGCAAAACCAGGATAAAGACCTACCTCAGAACTTCAAGAACGAGTACGTGAGATAAAAGGAAAAATTCCTAGGAAGGTGGCTGCTCCAATTTACAAAAGGAGCAGAAGAGATGCTGATGCTCTTGAAGGAACCTCTAATTCACACCCAGAGACTGTGCAAAACAGAAATTAGAGGTGCCCTGCCTCCAACTAGGTGGAGGAAAGGGATAACAGAGTATATTGGACTGTACAAATACAATGGCCTGGTACAACACACCCCCAGGAGTACAAAGCTTTAGTGGACACTGGAGCTCAGTGCACGATAATTCCTTCTAATTATAAAGGAACGCAATCCATCAATATTGTTGGAGTGACTGGGGGATCCCAGGAACTGACTGTTGTAGAGGCTGAAATGAGCCTAACTGGAAAAAACTGGCAAAAGCATCCCATTGTGACTGGTCCAGATGCTCCGTGCATCCTTGGCATAGACTACCTCAGGAGAGGGTATTTTAAGGACCCAAAAGGGTATAGGTGGGCATTTGGTATAGCAGCTGTGGACACTGAGAAAATTGAACAGCTGTCTGATTTGCCTGGTCTTTCAGATGACCCTTCTGTTGTAGGACTGCTGATGGTTGACGATCAGCAGGTGCCAATTGCTACCACGACAGTGCATCGTCGGCAATATCGCACCAACCGAGACTCTTTGATTCCTATCCAGAAGTTGATCCGTCAATTGGAAAGCCAGGGTGTGATCAGTAAGACTCGCTCACCTTTTAACAGCCCAATCTGGCCAGTGCGTAAGTCTAGTGACGAGTGGAGACTAACTGTAGACTATCGTGGCCTGAATGAAGTTACACCACCACTGAGTGCTGCTGTGCCTGACAAGCTAGAACTGCAATTTGATCTGGAGTCAAAGGCAGCTAACTGACATTGCTAATGCATTTTTCTCTATTCCTGTAGCAGCAGAGTGCAGGCCACAGTTTGCTTTCGCCTGGAGAGGCATCCAGTACACGTGGAATCGCTTGCCCCAGGGGTGGAAACACAGTCCTACCATCTGCCATGGACTGATCCAGACCACGCTGGAGCAAGGAAAAGCTCCAGAACACTTGCAATATATTGATGACATCATCGTATGGGGCGACACAGTGAAAGAAGTCTTTGAGAAAGGTGAGAGAATAATTCAGATTCTTTTGGATGCTGGTTTTGCCATAAAACGAAGCAAGGTCAAGGGATCTGCAGGAGAGATCCAGTTTTTAGGAATAAAATGGCAAGATGGCCGTCGTCAGATCCCAATGGATGTGATCAACAAAATTGCTGCAATGTCTCCACCTGCTAATAAAAAGGAGACACAGACTTTCTTGGGCGTTGTAGGTTTTTGGAGAATGCATATTCCTGCCTACAGCCAGATTGTGAGCCCTCTCTATCGAGTGACTCGAAAAAAGAACCAATTTGAGTGGGGCCCTGAACAACGACAAGCCTTTGAACAAATTAATTGTGAGATAACTCATGCGGTGGCCCTTGGACCAGTTCGGACTGGACTAGATGTTAAAAATGTGCTCTACACCGCGGCCGGAGATAATGGACTTACCTGGAGCCTCTGGCAGAAAGCACCAGGAGAAACCCAAGGTCGACCCTTAGGTTTTTGGAGTCGAGGATACAAAGGATCTGAGGCCAACTATACTCCAACTGAAAAAGAGATACTAGCAGCATATGAAGGAGTTCGAGCTGCTTCAGAAGTGATCGGTACTGAAGCACAGCTCCTCCTGGCACCTCGACTGCCGGTGCTGAGCTGCATGTTCAAAGGGACGGTTCCCTCTCCACATCATGCAACCGAAGTTACGTGGAGTAAATGGATTGCATTGATCACACAACGAGCTCGAATTGGAAATGCAAATCGCCCAGGGATCTTAGAAGTGATTACAGACTGGCCAGAAAGCAAAGACTTTGGGATGTCTCCAGATGAGGAGGAAGTAAAACGTGCTGAAGAAGCACCACCGTATAATACACTTTCAAAGACTGATAAGCAGTATGCACTGTTCACAGATGGATCCTGTCGTCTTGTAGGAAAACATCGAAGGTGGAAAGCTGCTGTGTGGAGTCCCACACAACAAGTTACAGAAGCCACTGAAGGACAAGGTGAATCTAGTCAATTTGCAGAAGTGAAAGCCATCCAGCTGGCTTTGGACATTGCTGAACTAGAGAAGTAGCCAATACTTTATCTCTATACTGACTCATGGATGGTAGCAAATGCCTTGTGGGGGTGGCTATAGCAATGGAAGAAAAGCAACTGGCAGTGCAGAGGTAAACGCATTTGGGCTGCCACACTGTGGCAAGACATTGCTGCTCGGCTAGAGAGCCTGCCTGTGAAAGTTCGTCATGTAGATGCTCATGTGCCTAAAAGTCGAGCCACCGAGGAACATCTAAACAACCAACAAGCGGATCAAGCTGCTAAGATTAAAGTAGCTGAGGTGGACTCGGACTGGCAACATAAAGGTGAACTTTTCCTAGCTCGGTGGGCCCATGATGCTTCAGGGCATCAAGGTAGAGATGCAACATATAAATGGGCTCACGATCTAGGGGTGGATTTAACTATGGACACTATTTCACAGGTTATTCATGAATGTGCAACTTGCGCCAAAATCAAACAAGGAAAACGGTTAAAGCCTGTATGGTATGGGGGGCGATGGTTAAAGTATAAGTATGGAGAAGCTTGGCAGATTGATTATATTACACTTCCACAAACACGTCAAGGTAAGCGTTATGTACTTACAATGGTGGAAGCAACCACTGGATGGTTGGAAACATATGCCGTACCTTGTGCTACAGCCCGGAATACTATCTTGGGCCTTGAAAAGCAAGTCCTTTGGTGACATGGTACGCCAGAAAGAATTGAATCAGACAATGGTACTCATTTCAATAACAGTATTATAGACAATTGGGCCAAAGAACATGCTATTGAGTGGGTATATCATATTCCATATCATGCACCAGCCTCTGGGAAAATTGAAAGGTACAATGGTTTGCTAAAAACTACACTAAAGGCACTTGGTGGTGGAACCTTTAAATACTGGGATTCACATTTAGCAAAAGCCAGTTGGTTGGTCAACACCAGGGGATCAACCAATCGAGCCGGGCCTGCCCAATCAGAAATTCTACGGACTGTAGAAGGAGATAAAGTCCCTTTAGTACACATGAAAAACATGTTAGGAAAGGCAGTCTGGGTTACTCCTGCCTCAGGCAAAGGCAAGCCCATTCGTGGGATTGTTTTTGCCCAGGGACCTGGCAGCACCTGGTGGGTGATGCTTAAGGATGGAGAAGTTCGGTGTGTACCTCAAGGGGATTTGAGTTTAGGTGAAAATATTCAATACTGAACTGCATGATGTGAATTGCCGTACTAACAGTGTTTAATAAGTGTCTTTCAGATCAAGACAGTGATGATGAAACCAGAGCTAGCCTCTTCGAGTGGCGCCTGACAACTTCTTCGAAGTTGATGTCTTTAACCCACAAACAGTGGTCATGAGATGCACTTGTACCATTTTTCCTGCCCTGGGAGACTGTCGTGACAAAATGAACTTAATCAGTGGGCTATCCTTTGAAAAGTTCATTAAGATTAATTACTCCTGTGTATATATGTACATATGTATATATATATATAGTAGTAGTGATTAATTAGATTGTATTGATAGATTGTATTAATAAGGTTTAAGCATTCTGTGAATGGCATATTATAAGGGGTGGAATGTCCTGGTTTTGTTAAAAACAAGTTTCTCTCTTAGTGAATTTTGCCTGTCAGCTAAAGCCTTCATATTAATTGCATTTTCCTGGAGAACCAGACACATGTTTTGGTAAACCTAGCAATGGAATGCAAACTTATTGATAAGCACAGATGGACATCTCGCGAGAGGGGCGATGAGAAGCAAGTGACCAAGAAACTGACCAACTGTGTATAACATTCCATTCACGTGAATACTTCATATAAAAGTGCTAAATCACGAGGATCTCGCCCCTTTTCCCTTTTTCCTTATGGCCGACATTAGGAGAGGACCTTGCTAGTCGTCCCTGCAAACTGAGGCCTAGTGAGAGACTGAATCCAGCTCTGATTGGCTGCAGAGTCTAATCCAGGACTTTGGTTGCTGGCTCTGCAGTTGCTGAGACTTTCAAGATTGGTTTTGTATATTTTGTATTATTTTCTCTATTCTTATTAGTAGCATTAGTAAAACATCTTTAATTTTTTCCAACTCTCTTCTCTCTATCCTTCTTTCCCTCCTGATCGCCTGTGGGAAGGGGGGAGAGGGAGGGGCAAAAAGGGGGAAGTGGGGGGGGGAGAGGGGATTAACAATACATCTGCCAGGATTTTATTGTCACCCCGCAATCTTAACCCTCGACAACTGGTACCCACTGGCCCTGGGTGGTGGGACAAGGGAGTCAGCACTTACCCCTGCACAGCTGTACCCAGAGGAGCAGCCACAGCATCTGAGGGGACACGAGTCCCTCTGTGCCCATCCTGAGCCTCCTGCCCTGATGGCACATCCCTCTGTGCCGCACTCCCTGCCACAGCTGCAGAGACTTGTGGGAGCAATGATGACAGAAGGGCAATACATCTCTGCAGATGCCCCCCGGTTACAGGAGGAGCCAATCGAAGCAGCAGCACTTTTTAGACATTATCGGGAGCTATCTCCCCTCCGACACGGCCCAGTGCTCCAATGAACTTCTCCAGTGCTGTTCATGACCATATATGAGGGACGGCTCAGCTGCAGGTGTCACAGCACTGCAATGGTAGAATATCAGAGGACAGGGCCAGTTGTAGTGGGGCAAACAGTTTTTCACCCCTTGAGCTCTGAGTGTGGACCAGGAGCATTGAGCATGTCCTGCCACAGGCACATCCAAGAGCCCGAGGTGAGAGTGTCCAGTCACTCCGGTGCCATAAGACCCAGGGGGCTGGGACTGCACCGGGGCTGTGTCAGGAAGGGAAGGAAACAGCCCCTGTGACAGAGCCCGCTGTGCAGGGAGCAGCAGCTGGGAAAGGGCCTTAGCCCAGGGCAGAGCCCCATCCCAGGAGCGCTGGCTCACCCACCGCTCCATGGAGAGCCCATGGAAGGTCCCTCACAGGAGCTGGAGCTGGGACACATCCCTGTCCTGGCAGCAGACGTGCAGCCCAGAGGCTCAGATGTGTCCCTGGCTGTCAGCGTGTCACCGAGGGGCCGTTATTCCCCACGGGTGGATCAGAGCTGCAGCCTGCAGGTGCACAAACCACAGCCCCCGCGCTCCCCCCGCAGCACCCAGGCAGGAAGTCTGTGGTTTTCTCCTGGCACCTTGCCCGGGCACATCCCTGCCGTGCCCCGAGACACCCCCAGCCCGACGGCTGCAGCCAGGGCTGCAGGGGCTGCTCCTTTGGCCTCGCAGGCACGGGGCCAGGCAGCTCCTCTACCTCCTGGGGACCCTGTGACAGCACATGAACGGTCGGCACCGAGCTCCATGGCCATGGGGTGTCACCGGTGACATGAGCAGCGCTCCTCCTACTGCCACTGCTGTGTGCTCATACACTGACAGCGACCTCACACCCTCTACTGCCACTGCTGTGTGCTCATTGATTACACTGACAGCGACCTCACACCCTCTACTGCCACCGCTGTGTACTCAGTGGTTATATTGACAGCGACCTCACACCCTCTACTGCCACTGCTGTGTGCTCATTGGTTACACTGACAGTGACCTCACACCCTCTACTGCAGCACTGTGTGCTCATTGGTTATAATGACAGTGACCTCACACCCTCTACTGCCACTGCTGTGTGCTCATTGGTTACAGTGACAGTGACCTCACCAGCCCCTGTAAGGATGTGCACCTGGTCCTGGCCTATCAGCCGTTCAGCCAGGAGCGACATCACTGCCCCTTGTCCTACCATTGGTTGCCACCCAGAAGAGCCTGGCTCCATCCTCCTGACTCTCCCCCTTTCCATATTGATCCCCATGAATGAGTCACCCCTCAGTCTCCTCTTGTCCAGCTCCAGAGCCCCAGCTCCCTCAGCCTTTCCTCACATGGGAGATGCTCCACTCCCTTCAGCATCTTGGTGGCTGCGCTGGACTCTCTCCAGCAGTTCCCTGTCCTTCTGGAACTGAGGGGCCACGACTGGACACAATATTCCAGGTGTGGTCTCCCCAGGGCAGAGCAGAGGGGCAGGAGAACCTCTCTGACCTACTGACCACCCCCTTCTAACCCACCCCAGGTACCATTGGCTTCCTGACCACAAGGGCCCAGTGCTGGCTCATGGTCACCCTGCTGTCCCCAGGACCCCCAGGTCCCTTTCCCCTACACTGCTCTTTAATAGGTCATTCCCCAGCTTAGACTGGAACCTGGGGTTGTTCCTGCCCAGATACAAGACTCTACTGAGACCCCAGGGACCTCACCAGCACAACCTGTTTACTCTGTGCACATGTTGGGGGTGACCCCATGTGGCAGCACCCAGCCAATCACTTACACCCCACCAGTAGGATGTGGGAGGGAATGGAAGGGCAGAAGAAAGAAAGAAAGAAAACCTCATGGGTCAAGATAAAGACAATTTAATAAGTGGAGAAATAGTTACTTACAGCAGGAGATACATATGCCCAGCCTGCCTCTGAGCAAAGGATGTTTTGAGGAACCCACCTGCCTCCTCAGTTTTATTGCTCACCATGACATCATATGGTGTGGAATATTCCTTTGGTCAGTTGGGGTCAGCTCTCCTGGCTTCGTCCCCTCCAGTCTCCCGTCACCTCCAGCCTCCACACTGTTAGGGCAGTGTAAGAAACAGCGAAGGCCTTGAGGCTGTGCCAGTGCTGCTCAGCAACTGCTACAACGTCAGTGTTGTCAGAGCTGTTCTGGGCACCATCAGCAGGGGTTGTGAAGAGGAAAATCAGCTCCATCCCAGCCAGTATCATCTCCACCCCTTGTTCCACAGCGTGTGGATGTGGTCTACCTTGACTTCAGTAAAGCCTTTGACACAGTCTCCCACAGCATCCTGCATCCTCACAGCTAAGTTGAGGAGGTGTGGTCTGGACAACAGAGTAGGGAGGTGGGTTGCAAACTGGCTTAAGGAGAGAAGCCAGAGAGTGGTAGTCAATGGTGCGGAGTCTAGTTGGAGGCCAGTATCTAGTGGAGTGCCTCAGGGGTCAGTACTGGAGCCAATATTATTCAATATATTCATTAACGATTTAGACGAGGGAATAGAGTGTACTGTCAGCGAGTTTGCTGATGACACCAAGCTGGGAGGAGTGGCTGACACGCCAGAAGGCTGTGCTGCCATCCAGCGGGACCTGGACAGGCTGGAGAGTTGGGCGGGGAATAACCTAATGAAATTTAACAAGGGAAAGTGTAGAGTCCTGCATCTGGGCAGGAACAACCCCAGGTTCCAGTATAGGTTGGGAAATTACATATTAGAGAGCAGTGTAGAGGAAAGGGACCTGGGGGTCCTGGTGGACAACAGGATGACCATGAGCCAGTCATGTGCCCTTGTGGCCAGGAAGGCCAATGGCATCCTGGGGTGTATTAGAAGGGGGGTGGCTAGTAGATCGAGAGAGGTCCTCCTTCCCCTCTACTCCGCCCTGGTGAGACCACATCTGGAATATTGTGTCCAGTTCTGGGCCCCTCAGTTCAAGAAGGACAGGGAACTGCTGGAGAGGGTCCAGCGTAGGGCAACGAAGATGATTAAGGGAGTGGAGCACCTCCCTTATGAAGAAAGGCTGAGGGAGCTGGGGGTCTTCAGTTTGGAGAAGAGGAGACTAAGGAGGGACCTCATTAATGTTTATAAATATATAAAGGGTGAGTGCCATGAGGATGGAGCCAGGCTCTTCTCGGTGGCAAACAACGATAGGACAAGGGGTAATGGGATCAAGCTGGAACACAAGAGGTTCCGCTTAAATTTGAGAAAAAACTTCTTCTCAGTGAGGGTCACAGACACTGGAACAGGCTGCCCAGGGAGGTTGTGGAGTCTCCTTCTCTGAAGACATTCAAAACCCGCCTGGACATGTTCCTGTGTGACCTCACCTAGGCGTTCCTGCTCCAGCAGGGGGATTGGACTAGATGATCTTTTGAGGTCCCTTCCAATCCCAAACATACTGTGATACTGTGATACTGTGATACTCAGGTCCTTACAGTGTTCAGACATTGACATCCACCACCAGCCCTTCCCCAGCCCTTGCCATGACACACACACACACTGGGTTTGGCTGGTGTGGCTCGGGTGGACGAGGGCAGGTCCCAGCACTCCTGACTTCTCCCCTCACTCAGCCAGAGCAGTTGGGAACATTCAGTCAGGTTATGAGCCTAAGGACAACGTGTCCCGTCCCAACAGATGGGATGAGGGATGAGTTAATCCTGACTCAACAGATGGGATGAAGAGGGAAGAAGGAAGAGAGAGAGAAGAGGAAAACTAAGATATCAGAAAGAGAAAGGGAGAGAGAGAGATCACAGAGATCACCACCCCGCAGGTACATTGGTCCCGGGATGACTCTATGGGTCTCTATAGATCTCTATGGTCCCTATGGGTCTCTATGGTCTCTATGGGTCTCCATGGGTGTCTCTGGGTCTCTATGGGTCTCTATGGGTGTCTATGGGTCTCTATGGGTCTCTATAGTCTCTATGGGTCCCTATGGGTCTCTATGGTCTCCATGGTTCTCTACAGTCTCTATGGGTCTCCATGGGTGTCTCTGGGTCTCTATGGGTCTCTATGGGTCTCTATGGTCCCTATGGTCCCTATGGGTCTCTGTGGGTCTCCATGGGTCTCTATGGTCTCTATGGGTGTCTCTGGATCTCTATGGTCCCCATGGTCTCTATGGGTCCCTATGGGTCTCTATGAGTCTCTATGGTCTCCATGGGTCGCTACGGTCCCTATGGGTCCCTATGGGTCTCTATAGTCTGTATGGGTCTCTATGGGTGTCTATGGGTCTCTATGGGTCTCTATGGTCTCCATGGGTCCCTATGGGTCTCTATGGTCTCCATGGGTCTCTATGGTCTCTGTGGGTCTCTATGGGTGTCTATGGGTCTCTATGGGTCTCTATGGTCCCTATGGGTCCCTATGGGTCTCTATGGTCTCCATGGGTCTCTATGGGTGTCTATGGGTCTCTATGGGTCTCTATGGTCTCTATGGGTCCCTATGGGTCTCTATGGTCTCCAGGGGTCTCTATGGTCTCTATGGGTCTCTATGGGTGTCTATGGCTCTCTATGGGTCTCTATAGTCTCTATGGGTCCCTATGGGTCTCTATGGTCTCCATGGTTCTCTATGGTCTCTATGGGTCTCTATGAGTCTCTATGGTCTCTATGGGTCTCTATGGGTCCCTATGGGTCTCTATGGTCTCCGTGGGTCTCTATGGGTCTCTATGGTCTCCATGGGTCCCTATGGGTCTCTGTGGTCTCTATGGTCTCCATGGGTCTCTATGGTCTCCATGAGTCTCTATGGATGGTTCGTGATTTCTTCTGGTAGTCGGTTGTCAGACAGATGGTTCATCTCTATCCCAATCCAGTTGGTGGAAAGCCCTTGAGGTGCTGGAGTGAGTTCAGAGAGGGAACGGAGCTGGGGAAGGTTCCAGAGCACAGGTTTGATTGTGGGTTGTGGGATATTGGAACAGGCTGCCCAGGGAAGTGGTGGAGTCAGACAGGTTGATCAATGAGCTGTTCCCTACCATTAATGTCATGCTCAATATAAAGCTGGAGATGCATTCTCCAGCTAGTTAGTTCAGGCTTTCTGGCTCCTTCGTTAGTTCTGTTCGGAAGTTCCATTAGTGCAGTGTGAGTCCAGTTTGATTATGTTTTGCTGTTTTTCAGTTGACCCTTGGGCCTTTCTGCCTTTTTAATTTTTACTTTCTCATGCTTGGATCACCTGTTCAGGACCAGGGTGTTCCCTTCTTTTGGGCTGCCTGTTCCAGGTGACTGGAGTCATGTGGAGGATTGCGCTATCCTATATTTTATTTTATGTATATTTTAGTATCAGTATATAAGTAGTAGTGTATTATTATTTTTTTAATTGTAAGTAGTAGTGTATTATTATTTTTTAATTGTTTTAATAATTTTATTTTCTTAGCCCACGAGCTTTTCTCTTCCCTTTCAGTTCTCTCCCTTGGCACACTTTGGGGGTTGGGGGCAGGATGTGAGCAGCTCTCATGATCTTAGTTGGTGGTTATGGTAAAACCATGACAAGAAAGAGTAGCAGTAGATTCAGAAATCTTGAAAATCACTTTCCAAGATGATGGGAGGAGGGAAACAGCATCAGGAAAACCATCAGAAACTGCAGCTCTGGAGGTCCAGAGTGGAGCTCAGGATAGAGAAATGTCATTCTGAGCGCAGTGCTGTGGTCATTCATGCTGCTGAGGGACTCTGGATCAGCCATGGCTTTGTGTTTCCAGGAACAGCTGGTGAGGATAGAGAGACAGCAGCACAGGTGGGGACACACTGGGCTGAGAACAAGGTGGGGAAGCGCATGGGGTGTCTGCAGCCTGTGGGGAAACAGCCACAGGCCTGGGACAGTGCAGGATGGACTGTGGTGGAGATGGCCAAGGGCACTGGCAAGGCTGGATGTCCCTGAAAGAGCCAAGGTCTTCGTCCCCTTGGCTATGGCTGATGTCCCTGCCAGAGAGGTCTAAGAGGAGGCACATAGTTGTCATGGCCATGGCACCCCATTGCCTCCTTGCACCCCCTAGGGAGTGTCACACCATTTTCCTGCACTGGGCATCGCATTCCCCACAGCCCCAGCAAGAGCGCTGAGCCACACGTGAGGGACAGGATCTCCCTTCCCAGGGGCAGGGGCTCAAGGCTTGGCCATTGTCCTTCATCAGACAAACCAAGGGTATTCTCAGCATCAGAGCTGCTGCACTTTGCCTTTGCCTGATGCAATCACTGCCTCCAATTATCTGCTCTAACAAGTCCCTGGGGAGGCTGTGTCAGTAACAGCTCTCAGTGGGGCCCATTAACGCTTCAAGGTACTTTGGAGTTTGTTCTGGCTTGGAATTCTTGAGCAGATTCTTCAGTCTGTCCTTGGTATCTGAGGTTCATGGACTCAGCACCAAATACGCCATGGGGCTCATTAAAACACAGAAAGCCCTAACGAGCGATGTTTCTTTCCCTAATATTCTTCAAATCTTCCAGACTTGTAGAACTAACTGGAGAGGTTTCAATGGGACACTTACTGATGAAGATTTCAAAGAAGATTTCATAAAGGAGGGTTTTTTTTTTCTTTCCAGGGTATTTTCTATCATTTTCCAGTGTATAGAAGAAGTGACAGCAGCATTCTACACTGGACATTGATCCAGAGGGTCTCCTGGAAACATCTGGACAGGCAGGAGAACGGTCCCTTGAGGCTGGACACTGTATGGACAGCCTGGCTCCTCACCCCCACCCCCCGTCTGCCTGTTCCCTCATTGGCCAGCAGAGAGTGCATCACTTTTCCTCACATCAGACTTCTCCACTGAGCTCTGCAGGACATGCTGCAGCTCCTGTGCACCAGCTCCACCTGCTCTCCTGTGCAAACACTGCACAGTTCAATAAACAGCAAAACACTTTCCTCAGCTGTGTGTGTAAGCTGGATCTGATGAGGTCCAGCATCCACAAGGGACACCCCCACAAGAACTGGTTTAGACAGAGAGATAGGAAAGGATATAAGTAAACACAATGAATGTGTTGACTGCCATGTTAATTAGAGCTCTGAAGAATGGGGCAAGTTTGTAACTCCCTGAAGCTCAAAGCAGAAACCAGACAGTTGAGAGGCCACTGAATGACCAAAGAGCAAGTGGAGGAGAAACCTGAGAGCACTGGGAAGGGCAAACGTCCAGACAGTGCTGGAAAGTTGTCCTTGGACAGGGACATTTAATCAGGAGAGGTGGGAACTCCTGAATGACGAGGGAGATGTAATAATAGAGTGTTGGTAATAGAAGTACAGGGGAAGACCAGTATTTCTTCTCCTACCCTTATTACACTTCCCCATAACTCACTTTTTGGCTTTTTTTCTTTTAAATTTTAATATGTTAAAAAAACAACGAAACAAAGATCTCCAAACAAACAAAAGCAAAAAAAAAAAAAAAAAAAAAAAGCCTCAAACCAATTAAACAATAGCAACAACCAAAACCAAAAACAAAAGAGCAACAAAACCAACAAAACAAACTACAAACAAAACAACAGCGCAAAAGTGCACGTTTCCAGACAGACATCAGTCACCAGTTGTCTCACCATAAACAGCCAGTGCCATTTTAGGGCCCCAGTGTACCTGGGGTGCTGGCCTGGGATTGGCATCTATCACACAGGACCTGGGGAGACCAGAGCACCTTGCAGTGCAGGTGGAGCCTGGACAGGGGTTAACAGGGCATCTACACTGGCACCAGGTGTTTGTGTCCCTGGAGCTGAAGACATTTGTGTGCTAAATCCATGCCCAGTTCTGGAAAAGTCTTTCCTTTTCAAAGAAAAGACACCACACCAAAGAAACAAAAAAAGTATGTTGACACCTTCCTCTGCTTTGGATCTTTGCCTTCAGTTCCTCTTATTTTAATTTTCAATGACATTAACTGACATCTGATGGGCCTGCAGGCATGAAGCCAAGATCATTTTTTGTCTTGCACAGCACCCCATGCCTTCTGTACCTTCTCTGCCCAGGACTCCTCACACTTTGCCCAGAGAGAGTCACACTGAGGTGTTGGCTGGTTCACTGGCTGAGATGTCGGTTTAGATGGTCACCTGCAGCACAGGTGGATCCTGCCCCATCATCTCATCATCCCCACTGCTCTGCTCCAGTTAGAAACAGAGCCCAACATCACAATAGGATCATAAGAGAATTGAGGTTGAAGGGACCTCAGGAGTCTGCAGTCCAGCCTGTCACCAACTGGGTCACACCAAGGTGTTCAAGCCTTGATTCAATCAGAGCTTTAGCAGGACTAGAGAAGTGATCATCCCTTTGTACTGGGCACTGATGAGGCTGCACCTTGAATCCTGGGGTCCGTTTTAGGGACCTCATGGCAAGGAAGACATTGAGGTGCTGGAGAGAGTTCAGAGGAGGGTGACAAGGCTGATGAAGGGTCTGGAGCACCAGTCTTATGAGGAGCAGTTGAGGGAGCTGGGGCTGTTCAGCCTTCAGAACAGGAGGCTGAGGGGAGACCTTGTCACTGTCTACAACTACCTGAAAGGAGGTTTTGTCATGGTGCGTGTTGGTCTCTTCTCCCAGGTAGAGAGAGATAGGACAAGAGGAAATGGCCTCAAGTTGCACATGGGGAGGTTTAGATTGGATATGAGGAAAAAATTCTTCAGGTTAAGGGTTTTGAAGCAACGGAACAGACTGCCCAGCGAGGTTGTGGAGTCACCATCACTGAAGGTGTTTAAAAGACAGATAGATGGGGCTCTTAGAGACATGGTTTAGTGCCAGATTTATGTTATGGTTAGACTCGATGATCTTAAGGGTCTCTTCCAACCACAATTATTCTATGATAAGTCATTTTTGCTGTTTTCTTTCTCAGAGGACCGTGCAGCCTCCCTGAGAGACAGGACTTTTCTGAGGTGTTGGAGAGACGTCTCACGGTCACACCAGCCAGTTCCACCAGCCCCTGTCTGTCCCTCCCCAGACCAAACCTTTTCTCCATATCCCAACCTTCCAGGCGAGTTTCTGGGACACAGCAAATGCTGTCCAGGTCCTCTGGGCCTGTTCAGAGAGAACTGCAGGCCAACATGTTGATGGGCTCTCTGTGCACCTCAAAGCTTTCCTGACCATTTTTCTCAATGTCCAACTTTGTACCCAGTCTTTCTGGTCCTTAAGCTTTACATGATGGGATTGAGCAGGGATGTGGGGAAAGTGTAGAAAAAAGGCTTTGTCAAACTGTCTTGAGAGGGCTGTTCTGGGCATCCCACAGTCAAGGATGAGGGTGCTGGAGAAAACAGTGGCATTGGTGAGAGGTCAAGTGGAGAAGGCCTTGTGCCTGTCTACACTGGGGTAGAGCAGTGATGCATTCATGGGATGCCCATGTGAACAGGAAGGGGAAAAATGGCTCTAAAATGCCTTCCAGCCAGTTCTTTACCCATCGCAGATACACCATCCAGGCCATGAGCTGCAGCTTCTCCAGGAGATGCTGTGGGATACGATGTCAAAGGCTTTACTGCAGTCTAAGGACACAACACCCACAGCTCGTGTGGCGGATTCATTCCCCACGACAGACTTTCCCTCATCTGCTCAGCCGGTCACCTTGTCACAGAAGGAGATCAGGGTGGTCAAGCAGGACCGGCCTTTCATCAAGACATGCTGATTGGGCCCGATTGCTCGTCTCGTGTGTGTGACCTCACAGTCCTTTGCCAGCCATGTTCCTGCTGTTGGCCAATCCCCTGCAGAGGCAGAAGTGACCTCACAGTGCCCTCCACAGCCATTGGCTTCCTACTGGACTATGAGTTCCTGAGACACAAGTGACCACATGGCATCATACCCACCATCACCCTCCTTGTGGTGCAGTGTGTGAGCAGATCAAACTAAGCTGCTTTCATCAAATGTATCCAATAGATTTCCTACCAAGGGTTTGAGTGGAGAAAACGTTCCTCAGAGTATTTACTCTGAGGCATTTTACATCTCTGCTTCTGCACCTAAATTTCTTCTTCTTCTTTCTCTGTCTTTTCTGATATGAAAAGCTCTACAAGGAAAAGATTAATGGAATCCTACAATAACACAGGTTGGAAGAGACCCTTGAACACCATCTCTGTCCCACTGACCTTTATGGCACCCCAAGGAATAGCTGATGGCATTTGTGTTCCCTTGGGTTCATCTCACCACATGCACATAGTGGACATGCACATGATGTGTATGTTTACAACTCATCTGCACAATGAAAACATGGACGTTTAACATAGTGTTTCATAGAATCATAAAATCATATCATGTCCTGAATTGGAAAGGATTCACAAGGATCTTCGAGTCCAACTTCTGTCCGTGCACAGGACACCCAGCAGTTCACACTCTGTGTCTGAGGACGTTGTCCAGTCTCTCCTTGATCACTGTCAGGTTGGGGCCGTGACACCTCCCTGGGGAGCCTGTTCAGTGTCCAGCACCTCTGGCTGAAGAGCCTTATCCTAATGTCAAAACTAAACCTCCCCTGGCACATCTACTGCCATTCCCTTGGGTTCTGTCATTGGTCACCATTAGTCACCATGACGTCTCCTTTTAGTCTACTCTTCAGCTCTGATGCTCAGAAACCCCTTGGTTTGCTTTCTGAAGCAGAAAGGAGGAGCCATGACCTGCAGGCAATGGGAAGGGAGATCCTGTCCCTCACACACCGCTCAGGGCTCTTCCTGGGACCTTGGGATGTGGGTGTGCAAGGCCCAGGGAAGGACAACACTGGGACAACAACTTCCAGCTTCCCCATGGGGCTGCAAGGAGGCACCGAGGCCCCAGTGCCATGAGGACAACACGTCTTCTCCTGGGCCTCAGTGGCAGAGACATTTCCTCCTCCTGATATCCAGTCCTCATCTTCCAAGTTGCACTCTCTTTCCTGGTTCTTCCCACTAACAAGGAAAGTTCAACCATCTCATAAACTGCCCTTCAATCAGGGAATCCAATTACCACAAGGCTTCTTGTGTTTTTTTTTACCTGACAGAAGACAAGTAACCTCACCATGATCTTCTAAATCCCAGCACTGCTGCTGGCCTTTCAGCTTCTCTGACAGACACAACCATGTCCCTGCTGCTGTCCCGTCATGTTCTCAGGTGGGATGGACATGACAACCCGTCTCCAAGGGCTCTTCCTGGGTAGGGCCTGTGGGCACTTTGGCAGAGGTTCTTTCCCAGCCATGTCCCTGCTGCTGGGCTGTCACCTCCAGAGACAGAACTGACCTCACTGTCCCCTTCACAGCCAAAGTCTTTGAACTCAATTATGAGTTTGTGAGACACAAGTGACCTCATAATCCCACACCCATCCGTCACCCTCCTTATGGGCCAGGACCTGACTAGTTAAAATTATGCTTGTTTTGTCAAATTGATCAAATTTATTTCCTACTAAAAACCTGAGTGGAGAAGCGTTCTGTAAGGGAATGTGAGATGTTGACATATTTTCTATGTGCTCTCCTGCCCCTTTTATTTTTTTATTTTTTCCTTCTTCCTGGTTGCTAATTGCAAATTCACTAACTGAAGTGCAAAGCCAATCCCACACGCAGAGATGAGATCCTGTTTATTACAGAGTTGTGCAAGTCTGGATGCTGGAATAAAACCAGCACAACAGATAGAGAAGGAACATCTATTATATCAAAAATCTTCTCACTACATTCAGACCTTCCCGGCAGTCCTAAAGAAGCAAGTGTTCACACATTGGCATATTGGTTACATAACCATTTTATCACCACGCATGCTTGTCGAGAAAGGGTCCCGGGCTGACCTCGGTCTCCCATCCTAGGGATGCATATGAGCGCATAAGGAGCAAAGTTCAGCTAAAGGACACTTTATGTAACAGTCTTGAGACAGATGTTAAAACAAGACTCAGCTAATCATGCAGGCTCCAGAGTGTCTGTGCTGCAAGGACAGTATTCTTTGCAGGTTCTGATTAGGTGTTTTAAAAGCCACTTTTATCTTTATTAGAACAGCAGACTGACCAAAACTGAGAGGATTTACATATTTTAGGTTAGCAATTTCAGGCAGGATTCATTCTTTTAGCTGGTAAGGACTACATCTTCTGTCTTCAAACACCTCTCCAAGGTAAAGACTCATTGAATCATAGAATAAGTCAGGTTTGAAGAGAGCCCTGAACATCACCTTGTCTCACTCTCCTTCTCAAGGCAGGGGGCACCAGGTGAGGTTGTTCTAGGCCTCTGCCCAGCGTTGCATCATCCACAAAGGAATTGAAAATGTGCTCCATAACATGATGCAGGGGGAGAACAAAGCCATTCAACAGTGTTGGCCCAAGTACTCATCACTAAGTGATGCCACTAGAAACTGGCTAAACAGAGGACTTTGTACCACTGAGGATATTTGGGCTTGGTCATCCAGCCAACTCCCCACCCATGATAACATCCACATCTTCATCCCAGATCTCCCCAAGCTGCTCTAAGGCACCACAGGAGACCATGTCTTGGGCCTTGCAAAACTCCATGTACACAACATGCCTTTCTTTCCCCTGCCCATTTCAGTTCAACAATCCCTTCCTTGTCCTTCTGCTGCCTGGAGAGGGGTGCAGGAGAATGTGGTCCAGCCCCCTCCCAGGGACAGACATAGGCTGAGCATCCTGTCATTCTCCCAGTTCTCCTTCCTGCCATTCCTGAAGATGGGTTTGACATCTGACTGTCTGAGGGACCTCTGAACCTCTCTGATCACTCTGACATTTTGAGACTACAATCCAGAATTTCCCACAGGGAAAGAGGGGCAAGTGTAGGACTGTGTAGAACAGCATGTGATGGGGATGGTAAAGGTGATGGAGCAAATAAGGACACTTGCAATGAACCTGTTCAAGGCAGCTGAGATGAATCTCAATGGGCCACTGGGGTTTGTCCTTGGAGTCACACACAAATATGAGGGTTCTGTCAGACATCCACATCTGAGCTGGCCCTGTGGACTCTTAAAACACATTGACATAATCAGGATCAGACACTTTCCCATTTACACACAGAGGCAGGAGTCACAGTGTCTCTCTGGCCTCCTGTTCCTATTCCCAAAGGTTGGGAGGCACCGCAGCCCCATGGTGTGTCACCATGTTCTGCACTCATCATTGATGTCCCTCATCATTAGGAGTGGACATTGGTTCAAGGAAGCACATCCCAGTGCTGCATTCTGGTGGTTTCCTGTGGGATATTAGTCCCAACATGATGTGACCTCAATGAACTGTCTGTCTCACAGGCCTTCATGGAACCCCAAGGAACAGCTGATGGTGTTTGTGCTGACTCACGTTCATCTTACCTCACATACATGATGTACACGCTCACATATCATCTGTACAATGTGAACATGAACCTCTGTCGAGGGTTAAGATTGCGGGGTGACAATAAAACCCTGGCAGATGTATTGTTAACCCCCTCTTCCCCCGACACACTTCCCCCTCCCTCTCCCCCCTTTTCACTAAGGAGAGGCGATTGGGAGGAAAAGAAGCACAGAGTGAAGAGAGTTGGAAGAAATTAAAGAGGTTTTACTAATGCTACTAATAAGAATAGAGAAAATAATACAAAATATACAAAACCAATCTTGAAAGTCTCAGCAACTGCAGAGCCGGCACCTGAAGTCCTGGATTAAACTCTGCAGCCAATCGGAGCTGGATTCAGTCTCTCGCTAGGCCTCAGCTCGCAGGGACGACTAGCAAGGTCCTCTCCTAATGTCGGCCATAAGCAGAAAGGAAAAGGGCAAAAGGGAAAAGCACACGAGATCCTCGTGATCTCCCACTTTTACATGAAGTATTCACATGAATGGAATGTTATACACAGTTGGTCAGTTTCTTGCTCACTTGTTTCTTGTCGCCCCTCTTGAGAGATGTCCATCTGTGCTTATCAATAAGTTTGCATTCCATTGCTAGGTTTACCAAAACATGTGTCTGGTTCTCCAGGAAAATGCAGTTAATATGAAGGCTTTAGCTGACAGGCAAAATTCACTAAGAGAGAAACTTGTTTTAGCAAAATTAGGACATTCCACCCCTTATAATATGCCATTCACTGAATGCTTAAACCTTATCAATACAATCTATCAATACAATCTAATTACTCACTACTACTATATATATATATACATATGTACATACATACACAGGAGTAATTAATCAGTGGACCATCCTTTGAAAAGTTCATTAAGTTCATTTTGTCACGACAGTCTCCCAGGGCAGGAAAAAATAGTACACGTACATCTCATGACCACTGTTTGTGGGTTAAAGACATCAACTTCGAAGAAGTTGTCAGGCACCACTCGAAGAAGCTAGCTCTGGTTTCATCATCACTGTCTTGATCTGAAAGACACTTAATCACTGTTAGCATGGCAATTCACATCATGCAGTTCAGTATTGAATATTTTCACCTAAACTCAAATCCCCTTGAGGTACACACCGAACTTCTCCACCCACCAGGTGCTGCCAGGTCCCTGGGCAAAAACAATCCCACGAATGGGCTTGCCTTTGCCTGAGGCAGGAGGAACCCAGACTGCCTTTCCTAACATGTTTTTCGTGTGTACTAAAGGGACTTTATCTCCTTCTACAGTCCGTAGAATTTCTGATTGGGCAGGCCCGGCTCGATTGGTTGATCCCCGGGTGTTGACCAACCAACTGGCTTTTGCTAAATGTGAATCCCAGTTTTTAAAGGTGCCACCACCAAGTGCCCTTAGTGTAGTTTTTAGCAAACCATTGTACCTTTCAATTTTCCCAGAGGCTGGTGCATGATATGGAATATGATATACCCACTCAATAGCATGTTCTTTGGCCCAATTGTCTATAATACTGTTATTGAAATGAGTACCATTGTCTGATTCAATTCTTTCTGGCGTACCATGTCACCAAAGGACTTGCTTTTCAAGGCCCAAGATAGTATTTCGGGCTGTAGCACGAGGTACGGCATATGTTTCCAACCATCCAGTGGTTGCTTCCACCATTGTAAGTACATAACGCTTACCTTGACGTGTTTGTGGAAGTGTAATATAATCAATCTGCCAAGCTTCTCCATACTTATACTTTAACCATCACCCCCCATACCATACAGGCTTTAACCGTTTTGCTTGTTTGATTTTGGCGCAAGTCTCACATTCATGAATAACCTGTGAAATAGTGTCCATAGTTAAATCCACCCCTCGATCGCGAGCCCATTTATATGTTGCATCTCTACCTTGATGCCCTGAAGCATCATGAGCCCACCGAGCTAGGAAAAGTTCACCTTTATGTTGCCAGTCCAAGTCCACCTCAGCTACTTTAATCTTAGCAGCTTGATCCACTTCTTGGTTGTTTAGATGTTCCTCGGTGGCTCGACTTTTAAGCACATGAGCATCTACATGACGAACTTTCACAGGCAGGCTCTCTAGCCGAGCAGCAATGTCTTGCCACAGTGTGGCAGCCCAAATGCGTTTACCTCTGCGCTGCCAGTTGCTTTTCTTCCATTGCTGTAGCCACCCCCACAAGGCATTTGCCACCATCCATGAGTCAGTATAGAGATAAAGTATTGGCCACTTCTCTCGTTCAGCAATGTCCAAAGCCAGCTGGATGGCTTTCACTTCTGCAAATTGACTAGATTCACCTTGTCCTTCAGTGGCTTCTGTAACTTGTCGTGTGGGACTCCACACAGCAGCTTTCCACCTTCGATGTTTTCCTACAAGACGACAGGATCCATCTGTGAACAGTGCATACTGCTTATCAGTCTCTGAAAGAGTATTATACGGTGGTGCTTCTTCAGCACGTTTTACTTCCTCCTCATCTGGAGACATCCCAAAGTCTTTGCTTTCTGGCCAGTCTGTAATCACTTCTAAGATCCCTGGGTGATTGGGATTTCCAATTCGAGCTCGTTGCGTGATCAGTGCAATCCATTTACTCCACGTAACTTCGGTTGCATGATGTGGAGAGGGAACCGTCCCTTTGAACATGCAGCTCAGCACCGGCAGTCGAGGTGCCAGGAGGAGCTGTGCTTCAGTACCGATCACTTCTGAAGCAGCTCGAACTCCTTCGTATGCTGCTAGTATCTCTTTTTCAGTTGGAGTATAGTTGGCCTCAGATCCTTTGTATCCTCGACTCCAAAAACCTAAGGGTCGACCTTGGGTTTCTCCTGGTGCTTTCTGCCAGAGGCTCCAGGTAAGTCCATTATCTCCGGCTGCAGTGTAGAGCACATTTTTAACATCTAGTCCAGTCCAAACTGGTCCAAGGGCCACCGCATGAGTTATCTCACAATTAATTTGTTCAAAGGCTTGTCGTTGTTCAGGGCCCCACTCAAATTGGTTCTTTTTACGAGTCACTCGATAGAGAGGGCTCACAATCTGGCTGTAGGCAGGAATATGCATTCTCCAAAAACCTACAACGCTCAAGAAAGTCTGTGTCTCCTTTTTATTAGCAGGTGGAGACATTGCAGCAATTTTGTTGATCACATCCATTGGGATCTGACGACGGCCATCTTGCCATTTTATTCCTAAAAACTGTATCTCTCGTGCAGGTCCCTTGACCTTGCTTCGTTTTATGGCAAAACCAGCATCCAAAAGAATCTGAATTATTCTCTCACCTTTCTCAAAGACTTCTTTCACTGTGTCGCCCCATACGATGATGTCATCAATATATTGCAAGTGTTCTGGAGCTTTACCTTGCTCCAGCGTGGTCTGGATCAGTCCATGGCAGATGGTAGGACTGTGTTTCCACCCCTGGGGCAAGCGATTCCACGTGTACTGGATGCCTCTCCAGGTGAAAGCAAACTGCGGCCTGCACTCTGCTGCTACAGGAATAGAGAAAAATGCATTAGCAATGTCAGTTAGCTGCCTTTGACTCCAGATCAAATTGCAGTTCTAGCTTGTCAGGCACAGCAGCACTCAGTGGTGGTGTAACTTCATTCAGGCCACGATAGTCTACAGTTAGTCTCCACTCGTCACTAGACTTACGCACTGGCCAGATTGGGCTGTTAAAAGGTGAGCGAGTCTTACTGATCACACCCTGGCTTTCCAATTGACGGATCAACTTCTGGATAGGAATCAAAGAGTCTCGGTTGGTGCGATATTGCCGACGATGCACTGTCGTGGTAGCAATTGGCACCTGCTGATCGTCAACCATCAGCAGTCCTACAACAGAAGGGTCATCTGAAAGACCAGGCAAATCAGACAGCTGTTCAATTTTCTCAGTGTCCACAGCTGCTATACCAAATGCCCACCTATACCCTTTTGGGTCCTTAAAATACCCTCTCCTGAGGTAGTCTATGCCAAGGATGCACGGAGCATCTGGACCAGTCACAATGGGATGCTTTTGCCAGTTTTTTCCAGTTAGGCTCATTTCAGCCTCTACAACAGTCAGTTCCTGGGATCCCCCAGTCACTCCAACAATATTGATGGATTGCGTTCCTTTATAATTAGAAGGAATTATCGTGCACTGAGCTCCAGTGTCCACTAAAGCTTTGTACTCCTGGGGGTGTGTTGTACCAGGCCATCGTATTTGTACAGTCCAATAAACTCTGTTATCCCTTTCCTCCACCTAGTTGGAGGCAGGGCACCTCTAATTTCTGTTTTGCACAGTCTCTGGGTGTGAATTAGAGGTTCCTTCAAGAGCATCAGCATCTCTTCTGCTCCTTTTGTAAACTGGAGCAGCCACCTTCCTAGGAGTTTTTCCTTTTATCTCACGTACTCGTTCTTGAAGTTCTGAGGTAGGTCTTCCGTGCCACTTATTCATGTTTTCTCCCTGCCCATGTAGGAAGAACCACAGTGAACCTCTTTTTGTAGGCTGCCTCTGTCCTCTCTCTCGAGATTGAAAACGCCTTTTCCTAATAGCTGAAACATAGGTTTGTGCAGGTCGTGAATGGTATGTGTCTTCTCTGAGTTCTTTGGTTTCTTGCAATATCTTTTCAAACCGGTCATCAGATTTTTCACACAGTTTCTCTACAGCAGAGACACAAGCCCGTAGAGAACCAGCAAGGCTGTCCTCAAAGTTCCGAAGCTGCTCAATCACTTCATTAATCTCTTGTTGACCTCCAGCTGACCAGACCATTCCTGCCAATGACTTAGCATATGCAGGTGGTGCACTCTGTACAAATCTGCGCCACAGAGATCGTGTACAATTGATTCTATCTGGGTCTGTCCCCTCTTGGCTGTCTGGTCCAAAATAGATGATCTCTCGCACAGCTAATTCTCTCAGGAACTGAATACCTCTCTCCATAGTATTCCATTTCCCTAACTTGGATATACAGTCTTCCTTGTAGGGAAATCTTACTTTCATAGCTGCCAGGAGTCGGGTCCAGAGACTAGTGGCATTAGACTCTCTTGAAATTGCCCTATCAATGGTGGAATCTCTTGACAGAGATCCCAGCTGCCTGGCTTCACCACCTTCCAATTCAATTGTTTCTGCCCCATTGTCCCAGCATCGGAGCAGCCAGGTTAAAATATTCTCGCCTTCACGATGAGTAAAGTCTTTTCGCAGATCTCTCAGCTCACCTGAAGAAAAGGACCGAGTGGTGGTCACTTCATCTCCTCCCTGTCCTGATGATGCACCTTGGGTTGATGTTGGCCCTGTGCCATCATCTGCTGCACGGGTAGTCTTTCTAGTGACTTTCTTACAACCAGCAACTGATGCTGATATGGGTTCACCATCATTTGATTTATTTCCAGAGTCTGAATGACTGTCACAGTGGTTACAGCAGCAACAGTGCCCAGTGTGTGAAGAAGGGGGGGCTGCCTTGTTAGCCTTTGAGGCTGGAGAAGTAATGTTATCTGCAGCGACCTTGGCAGAGGAACTCTGCGGAGGAGCTGTAGCTTCAGCCTGCGAAGCCGCCGTTGTGGGGGCAGTGGCTGCAGTGGCAGCTTTTGCTATTTTGCTCTTTCTCGAGCGGCTCGGAGTGCTTTTTTGCTAAAGCTTCCGAAGACGCACCGCAAATCTCAGGACAACAAAGAGACGCAAACCTCCTGTTGAACGCCATTTCCCTTAACAGAAGCACAAACTGACACACATTCAGCAAACCAGATAACACCATCACAGTTCTATCAAAACTCCAAGGATATTCAAAGTTCTCTAAAACATTTGCGAACTGTCCTAGCGAAAAAATGAAAGTATTGTTAGTCAGCCTTTCTAAAGATTCACTCGACCAATTAGCAAACACAGAGCCGTATTGCTCCTGAATCTCTCCTGGAGGCTTTTCAAGGTAAAGCAGAAGCGAGTAGAAATTAATTAGCGGCTGCAGTATAATGAAATAAACCAGTGACAAACCACACAGTATCATCATGATCATTGTCCAGTTCCTTGTTGTTATATAATGAATACTTCGATTTAAAAAGAAGGCCCAACACAGATATGGAATCAGTGAGCACAATGTAGAAAATAACTGATACAACTTATACCATAACATCTTTAAATCAGTGTAATTCACTTTGCCTTAATATAACTAAATAATATCCAAAGCAAACGGACGCACGAGTATCACAAGTCTATGAGTTGGCACCGTGCCAAGAAAACTGAAATGTACGTCAGAGCAGTAGAAAAGCCAAAAATCTTCAAATTTACCCCTTTCTCGAGCCCCTCGTTGGGCCCCAATTATCTGTCGAGGGTTAAGATTGCGGGATGACAATAAAACCCTGGCAGATGTATTGTTAACCCCCTCTTCCCCCCACACACTACCCCTTCCCTCTCCCCCCTTTTCACTAAGGAGAGGCGATTGGGAGGAAAAGAAGCACAGAGTGAAGAGAGTTGGAAGAAATTAAAGAGGTTTTACTAATGCTACTAATAAGAATAGAGAAAATAATACAAAATATACAAAACCAATCTTGAAAGTCTCAGCAACTGCAGAGCCGGCTACCAAAGTCCTGGATTGGACTCTGCAGCCAATCGGAGCTGGATTCAATCTCTCGCTAGGCTTCAGTTCGCAGGGACGACTAGCAAGGTCCTCTCCTAATGTCGGCCATAAGCAGAAAGGAAAAGGGCAAAAGGGAAAAGCACACGAGATCCTCGTGATCTCCCACTTTTACATGAAGTATTCACATGAATGGAATGTTATACACAGTTGGTCAGTTTCTTGCTCACTTGTTTCTCGTCGCCCCTCTTGCGAGATGTCCATCTGTGCTTATCAATAAGTTTGCATTCTATTGCTAGGTTTACCAAAACATGTTTCTGGTTCTCCAGGAAAATGCAGTTAATATGAAGGCTTTAGCTGACAGGCAAAATTCACTAAGAGAGAAACTTGTTTTAGCAAAACCAGGACAACCTCTGACCTACTCATTCAGTGTAATTCCATGGAGGGACAAAGATGTCTGAGAGGCCAGTGCTGGAAATGATGGCTGTGAGGGGCCAGTCCATGGTGATTGACCTGGGGCTCCTTCTGTGGGGTGTCCAGTGCAGAGGGGCACAGCCCAGCCCCTGCTCTGCTGGTCCTGCAGGTCTCTGGCAGGAGGCCTGGCTGTGAGAGGACACTGCTGTGTGCCAGCCCTGCACACACACACTGTTCAGCTGTACAATGGTGTTTGCATCTGTGGGTCACTTTCTTGAAAATGCTGTTGAGAAAAACTTTGTAAGAAGATATAAACCTTCAGGCCCTGCCCTGACCAGATCACCTTTCTATCTGGAAAGGCTGTTGTGAGTCCAGCTCTGTCACAGCAGAGCCCATTGCCTGTCCCTGCCTGCTCCCACAGGGCTGACACACAGCAGGACGGTGACCAAGCTGCCAGAGCACTCAGGCCTTGCACCAACACCAGGGATGAGAAGGAGAGTGTGGGAGTGGAACCAGAACAGCTCTGGAAGAACAAGCGCTGCTGCTCCCTGGCAGGGTGCCAGGATGGACTCTTTTCCCCTCCCCTCATGAACACAGGAACCATCCCTGCAGCTCTAAAAATGGGCTTGCAGGAAGGATATAGAGAAAAACAAGTCACTAAAGAGCCCTTCGTTTTGGTAAGAGACAAGGAGAGCACGGCTCCTCATTTACACAGCCAGTGGTTTTAAAAGAAAAGCAGACAGTGAATTAAGAAATGGGATGACAACATTATCGCAATAAAAAAACTACCAACAACAACAGAAAATCCAGATGACAGGCTGGGCCTGTAATTAGTTACTCTAAAACTCCTATGTAGAAGCAGATGGGCAGATTAATGCTTCAGGAAATTGTAAGATATGAGTTTCCACAGAGCATCCTTGAGCTCCTGGTTCCTCATGCTGTAGATGAGGGGGTTCACTGCTGGAGGCACCACTGAGTACAGAACTGACACCAGCAGGTCTAGGGATGGGGAAGAAATAGAGGGGGGCTTCAGGTGGGAAAACACGCCAGTGCTGAGGAACAGGGAGACCACGGCCAGGTGAGGGAGGCAGGTGGAAAAGGCTTTGTGCCAACCCTGCTCAGGGGGGATCCTCAGCACGGCCCTCAAGATCTGCACATAGGACACCACAATGAACACAGAACACACAAATGCTACTAATACACCAACCACAAGCAACCCAAGTTCCCTGAGGTAGGAGTGTGAGCAGGAGAGCTTGAGGATCTGGGGGATTTCACAGAAGAACTGGCCCAGGGCATTGCCCTTGCACAGGGGCAGTGAAAATGTATTGGCCGTGTGCAGCAGAGCATTGAGAAACCCAGTGGCCCAGGCAGCTGCTGCCATGTGGACACAAGCTCTGCTGCCCAGGAGGGTCCAGTAGTGCAGGGGTTTGCAGATGGCAACGTAGCGGTCGTACAATATGACTGTGAGGAGACAATACTCTGCTGTGATTAAGAAGAGAAACAAAAAGAGCTGTGTCGCACATCCCAAGTATGAGATGGCCCTGGTGTTCCAGAGGGAATTGGCCATGTCTTTAGGGACAGTGGTGGAGATGGAGCCCAGGTCGAGGAGGGCGAGGTTGAGGAGGAAGAAGTACATGGGGGTGTGCAGGTGCTGGTCTCAGGCTATGGTGGTGATGATGAGGCCGTTGCCCAGGAGGGCAGCCAGGTAGATGCCCAGGAAGAGCCAGAAGTGCAAGAGCTGCAGCTCCCGTGTGTCTGTGAAGGGCAGGAGGAGGAACTGGGTGATGGAGCTGCTGTTGGATATTTGCTGCCTGTGGGCATGAGGACCTGTCATAGGAGGAAAAGATAGTGAAGGTTTAGATGAGTCTTCTCTGGGAATCATCAAAACCATTTCTCACAGACACTCACACCCTGTCACACAAAGAGACACTTTCTTTTTCCAGGAGAACATCCTGGCTGGAGCCCTCCTCGGTGCTTGATGAGTGTGCAATGAAGAGCAGGGTCTCTGCCCAGGGGCTCCTGGCAGCCTGTGGGCATGAGGACCTGTGCAAGGAGGAAAAGACAGTGACACATCAGGGGACACTTCTATGAGGAAAATAAACATGCTGTTTCTCATGGAAAACCCCCACCCTGATGGAGGGATGTTTCCACTCATTCTTTTTCTACCAACTGAAGAAAACAGTTCATCACAGTTTAAAATTCAGCTTGGGCATCTAGATACCATGAACACACCTCTGGGTCAAGACCCCCTGTGTTGGTGTCAGAACAAAAACTGATCCTCACTCCCACCCCAACCCCAGAGAGCAAGAGCACCAGGAACAGGTGGAGAAACAGGGAAGAACACTGCAGTGCTACCAAAAAATAAAGCAAGGACAGAAAGGCAGACGGGCATGCTGTGGAACCTTCTCCTGACCCGGCTGTGCTGCTGCCACTCCCATAATGACACTGGAGAGCAAGTACTTGTAGCACCTTTTTTGTGTACCACGTTCCAGGAACCCTCCACCTGGAGGTCCAGCTGCTGAGGTGGAGACTCGTGACCTGGACCCCATGGTTTGGGGCAGAGGGTCTGCTGGGGAGGAGAGGAGACCAGGGGTTGCACTGGGAAATTGTCTGCACTGCAGGGGATTGCAGGGGGGCCTGAATCCTGTCTCAGGCATTTCAGGATGTAGCTCCCTCTCCCTGCCCATGTCTGTGCTGCCTGCAGCTGTGTGTCTGTCCCTGGTCTGCTCCCTGTCAGTGTCACAGCCCCGTCCCACCCGCTGTGTGCTCAGCTCTGTCCTGCTCACACCTCCTGGCACTGCCCAGGGGCAGCTCTGTGTGTGCAGGGGCTCAGGAGCAGCTCAGACCAGTCCTAACGAGAACTGGGGTCTCAGTGTCTTCTCCAAAGAGAGAAATAAATCTCCATCTCCCACTGCACACCCAGATGAGCAAAAGTGGAAAACTGAAAGCACAGACTCCTTCCCTTGCAGCTGTTCCTGTGTTGATGTTGTTGTTCAGAAGGACTCTCTGCCATGTCTGTGGGGGGATCTGGAGCTCTGAGCAGCCCTGACCCACACAGCCCCCTTCAACCCCACACGCTCCCTGCCTGCCCTGCCGGGGGTCGCTCCTTCCACCCACAGCTGCTGCCATGGGCTCTCCCGGGCAGGCTGAGCGCTGACCCTGGCAGGTGGCAGAGTCCCTGCCCGGCACAGCCCTGGGGTGCAGGGACCCTGCTCTGCAGGACAGCCCTGGGCACCCCTGGGTGCTCACCCGGCTTCACAGCTGTTCAACATGGCCTGACAAGAGCCCCGTCCTTACAGATCCCACAAGCTGTGCCTGTGCCAGATTTAGGAGATGCCTCCAGGAGCTACAGCTGCACTGCCCTGCACCCAGAGACTTACCATGGCGAGTGCTGCAAAGGTCTCTCCTCCAGTGAGCTCTCAGTCATCCTCCCAGTCCTGTCCACCTTTAATCTCTCTCTGCCTTGCTCGTCTCCTGAGATCCCCAGGCAGAGCCCTCAGCCCTGCTGCGTGTGCAGAGGAGCTGCTCCTGGGCAGAGCTGTCTCTCTGCAGCGCTGCCGCTGCCATGAGCTCCCTGTGTCCCAGGAGCCCAGCCCAGCTCAGCAGCACAGGAGCAGCACAAGGCGCTTTAATGACCCCTCTGGTGGGTTTGGTGCTGAGTCCATGGACCTCAGACCCTGGAGGAAGTTGAAGAAACTTCTCAAGAATTCAGATTCAGATTCAAACTCCAAAGTTTCTTGTACTGTTAATGGGTCCCACTGAGGGAACCTACTGAGAAACAATATCCAGGCTTGGTTAGAGAAGAAAACTGGAGGTCAGGAAAAGCAAAGTAAAGATGTCTCTGATGCTGAGGAAACCTGGTTGTGTTTCTTTAACCAAAAGCCAAGCCCTAACTTTGTACCATGGGAAGTCAGGTCCTGTCCCTCCCACGTTGCCCAGGGCCCTTCCTGGGACAGTGTGATGTGGGGCTGTGCAAGGCCAAGGGCAGGACTGTGGTCCCACACCTCCCAGGTTCCTGGCTGGGGACAAGGAGGCCATGAGGCCCCTGTGCTGGAAGGACAAGGTGTCTCCTCACAGGCATCAGAGGTGCAGACAACAGCCATAGCCAAGGGGAGAAGGAGCTCATGTCTGGTGGGGCTTTCAGCCTCTTTCCATCCCTTGATCATCCCCACGAGAGCCTGTCCTGTGCTGTGGCATCCCCTGCACCTCTGTCCCTGCAGGCTGGAGACATCCCCCCTGCTGCCCCACCTTGCTCTTGTCTGAGCATCTTCCTTCCTTTGCTGAGATCTCTCCATCCTCCCCAGCTGGTCCTTGAAGCACAAAGCCTTGTGCTGATGCAGAGTCCCTCTGGTGACCTGCTCCACCACAGCACTGCCCTTCCATCACATTCCTTTCTGCTCATGTCCAGCCTGGACCTCCCCACCTGCACTTTGGGCCATTATTTCTTTCTCAAACTCTTTCCCACAATGCAGAAAACCTCCACCACCTCTGAAACCACCCTTCAAGCACTCTCAGGCTACTCCTGCACTGCTGCAGCCTCCCCAGTGCTGCTGGGCCAAAGCAGCCCAGGTCCCTCAGCATCCCACACCATGTGCACAAGGTGCTGAACCTGCCTTGGCACAGCCCTGCACTCTCCAGTTCCTCCCTGCTGCTCCAAACTGGGAAGCTGCACCCTGGCACACACCCGTGTGTTTGGGTCACACCAGTGCTGAACCGAATGGGATGAGAACTGCAGGTGTCTGGGTCCCCACGCTCCTCCTCATGCAGCCCCGGCTGCAGCTGCCTAGTTCATGGTGAGCGTGCACCACGGGCTGGTGTGGAGCCCATTGACAACGTCTTCCTGACACGGGTGACTGAGGAGTCAGTGGGGTGAGGTGCCCTGTGGGACTTCACACTTACAAACCAGAAAGAGTTGGTCAGGATGGAACAGTCAGGGATGGGAAAGTGGAGCTGAGGCTCCTGGGAGATGATCACAAGGCCAAGAGCAGGATTTCAGGAGAGCAAGCTTTGGCCTGCTGAGGGACCTGCTTGGGTCCTGTGAGATATGCCCTTGGTGTCTGCAGAGCTTTTCTCTCACATCTCCTCTCTCCTCTCTCCCACCTGCTGTTGTGCAGCGTTTTTTACCCTTTCTCAAATACAATATCCCAGAGGTGCTGCCAGCATCAGTGAGTGGCTCAGATTTGGCAAGGAGTGGGTCCATCTTGGAGCAGCTGAAATTGGCTCTGTCTGACATTGGTCAAACTCCTGTTGTCTTGTCAGAGAGGTGACAACTGTAGCACAGTCACACTGTACCTTAGTTTCTAGACTTTTCCATGTAAGCCCAGTACAGGGTGACAACATGTTGGGTGTTACAAACTACTTGATCATGGAGAAGAAATGTAAAAGATCTTCTGTCAGTAACCTGAGGAAGTTACCAGTTGATAATCACATTCCTATGGAGAACTGTAATTGCCCAAACATTCACTGGCCAGGCAAAGCTGCAGGTGCCAACAGTCCAAAGGATCTTGGGCCAAATGCTTAACATGGTTGCCTGGTGGGCCAACAAGTGTGATGTTCACCTGAATCTGGAACTGGAAAACAAGTAAACCCTGGTGAGGGACGTGAACATTAGTGTCCACCTTGGCTGTCATGACCAGTACACAGAGGGGTCCCAGGTACCTGAGGGGAGGGAGGAAGGCCAGCAGCAGAACACAGGCTGGTGGGCTCCAGAGGAGAAGACTTGGACATACTGGGGGATGGTGGGCAACATGGTGACATGGAAGTAGATCTGAAGGGTGAAGGAGGCCAGGAAATATGATAATCCTTACAGGACAGCCTGCTCCAAGCACAAGAATGATCTCTCCAAGTACCCATGAACAGAAGCATTTATCTTGTGAGGCTGCTCCTCTGAACTGATGGAGCTGTAGGGAAAAAGGCAGCACACAGGAGGTGGAAGCAGGGGAAGCTGCCAAGGAGGAATTTAGAAACCTTGTCCATGGGTGTGGGGATGATGACAAAGCTGCCCTGGACTTGGTACCTGCACGGGAAGGGCAGCAAGATGAACTGACAGAGCTTCACTTGCAGTAAGAGAATAGACAGGGTGAATGTGGGACTGCTGCTGAACTTCATAAGAGTAGAATCAGATGGGACTGAGGTTCTTCATGGCTTCTTTGCCTCTATCTTCATCAGCAAGGTCTCCTGGGCCTTTGTTCCTGAAGGCAGGAGTCTGGAGAACACCCAGCAGTGGATGGGGCTCAAGTCAGGGGTGACCTGAGAAACTCAGACACCGTTACAGAACAGGAGATGGGTCACTTGACCAGCTCCCGAACACAAGTGTTTCTGTGCTGTGGCACCTGAGATTCCCAGGGACACCCAGCTCTTGGTCCAGAGGAGTGTGACTCCTCTTGAGCTGTCCTGGCCTGTCTCCTCACTCATATGGTGATTTAGGCACCCACTTTTCTGACATATTCAGTCTTTATCAGGAGATGCAACACATCAATATGAACTGGAGGCTGCTGATGCCTCCTGTTCTGGAAAGGGAGGGAAGGGCGAGCAGGGAAGGAAATAGAAAAATTTGGCTTTATTGCTATTTGTTATGGAAATGCTCTCTGTTTGGCGTATTCCTGAAATCTCTCTAATTATCCACACCAGAATGGAAGCCTTTAGGAAAATGATGCACATTGTCTTGGCTTCTCAGAGCATTTTGTATGTCAATGAGCCCTCTGCTGCCAAGATCCTGAACTGCAGCTACTGAGAGAATGAACAAACCTCTAACGAAGTGAAAGGCAGAAGCAAACCCCAAGATTCTGAGGGTGTTTGGACCCCATGAAGGGCCATCACTGACACACCAGTGAAGGAAAGAAGCAGTGCAGGTCCCTGTCCCTGGAGGTTGGTGAAGGAAAGACTTGGAGACACTGGTTCCAGGTGGTGAGGGCCATGTGGAGGTGGCTCTGATGCCATGTCAGCCCCTGATGCTTGATCATCACCAGAATGGCTGAGCCCTGACCCCTGGGACCTGGTAGATCTTTCTCCAATGTTTTTCAAGGCTTTTCCTGTGGTCAGTATGAGTGTTTTGTGTTTTGGGGGTGGGTTTTATGTCAAGTGCTGTTGCATTAACTGCAAGGCTCTGGTTTTCTGTGGAGTTGGAAATGCCTTTGAGCTCCTCACAACTCATCCAGCTTCTTTCATACACCTGGCAATGGTCACAAGTCACCTCAATATCCCAGTCCCACACTTGCTCGAATCCCCTATTTGGATCCATAACCATCACTCCAGGAGGTTCATGCATCCACCAGGTTCATGGATGATTCCTGAGGACCATCCAAGTGTGGGCAGTGTAAGGGAGGAGCAGAGCAGGGTCTGCTCATGGGCCATGGCTGAGCACAGCCACCCCAGCAGCAGCCATTCCCCATCTCCCAGGCACAGCCATGCCCACAGCATGCAAATGGCACTGCCATACATGATTAGCCCAAGAGAAGCCTTTCTTCCTTCCATATTCCTCCTATTCCTCCTCCACCTGCAGACATCAACTGCTTTCCATTTCTAGGCTCAGACATGGCTGGAAGGGTTCCCTGAAGCCATCAGCCATCTCATTGCTTCTCCCTGACATGCCCTGACCCTCCCCCACACCTACAATGGCCAATCACGGCTGCTCAGGCCTCCTGCTCTTCAGAAGAGACCTTGAGCTTCTTGGTTCTTCCTGGTGCTTATTATGAACTTCCTCGCTCTCTCCAGAGTTCATGGTGAGCTTTCTTGTCCATAACAGCCACTTTATGACCATGTCTTGCTAGATGGTTGTCTTTGTATGATCATTTGTGCAGGAAGAGCAGTCACAGGACAGCACCCAATATGTCAAAACTGATGCCGAGTGAAATGCCATAAAGACCCGATGAGTTCCCCCTGTGTCTGTGTCTCTCCTGGAAGGAGTCTGTCCCGAGAAGGGGATCCAGCTCCTGCCACTCTCTGCAGAGGCACATGAGCAGTGTCCATCACCTGGGGACACAAAGGGTGACGTTTGCCAGTCACCCTTCATCTGAACCACTTAGATGTGTGCTTGTGGATGGGGTGTGAAGCCTTATAGTGCAAATGCCTATTTAATTGTCATTGCCAGAGGGGCTACCACAGATGAAGTGTACTATTTTACAGATATCTAAATACAAACATGTTAAACATTTTTTTTTTCTTTAATAAACGACATTCCTAGACAAATTGCACAACTTTTCATGCCTTTTAACATGATTATCTGCAGAAGTTCCACCAGCTTTGCATCTCAGGAAATGGGATGCCAGAGTTCAAGGTCAGGATGGTTTGGGCTCTGTGCTGGGATCTGGAAACTGAAACGTGCTCCCATCTCCCAGCCCCCTGCCCTCCTCAGTGAGGGTGTGAGACATTCTGCCAGCGAGGGCTGAACTCACAGCCATGACCAGTATCTTATGTCCAACTGCAGCCAATGGTGTCCTGCCAGCTCAGGATTGGAGCTTCCATTGCTGGAAGTGTTTAAAAGACGTGGAGATGTGGCGCTTTGGGACATGGTTTGGTGGAGTACTTGGGAGTGTTAGATTTACCATTTGACTCCATGTTCTTAAGGGTCTTTTCCAGCCTAAATGATTCTATGATTCTAGGATTTGGGTTGATACCGTTTCAATCCCATCACCTCCAGCTTCCCTCAGAGGCTGCTGTTGTGTGGCACAACTGTCCTGGCTCTCCAGGCAGGTTGGGCACTGGGTTGGTGTCTGCATTGGGAGTTTTCCCCTTCCTGGGGTAAAAGGCTGTTGAGCAGAGACAGTTGTAGAGATTTGGGTCACAGGGGTTTGCAGCAATCCTTTCAAAACCTGAGCAGGATGAGCTTTGGAGCCCAGGAAAAATGGAGATGCTCTGAAGGATGTTTTTGAACAGTGATACTGTCACTGGTAACAGTAACAGGGAACTCCTTATTCTCACTGATGGTGATTATGATGATGAACTAAAGATCTTTCATTTCATTTCTAACAGTCATTCTTGCTTTTAAAAACATCTACCACACCTCAGCAGTTGTGTCTTGAAAGAAGTTCTTAGAATAATGCTTTTTCTCTCCACTTTTTTTTTTTTTTTTTTTGTAATCATATAAAGAGTACACCTCTTGGACAGAATTAACACAAAATCATACATCTTTCATAACTTTTCTCTTTTTTCCCTGCTGTGAGGTGGAGGTGGTGTAGGGGAATAGTTTCTTTTTGAGACAAAGGTGGCCAAGGAACAGATCCCAGGTCAGTGCAAAGGCCCAAAGGAAGCCAGAATCTTTATGTGTGTGCACTGACACACACTGTCACCTGCATTTCCAGTCTCTGCAGTCCCAACCGTGCAGCAGAGTCTGGAGTTCTGAGCTCCCTTCATCTGCCCCATGTGACACGTGTAAAATGGAACTACCCCAGTCCAATGGCTGGTTTTGATTCTCTTCACAGCCTGAAGCACCACATGGGTCAGGAGACAAGCCAGGATACTCAGCAAGGACTCACGTGCTCTGCACTTACACTTCAGGTGTTCCCAGGAATCTCAGCAGACATGTCACGCTGATGTCTGGGTTCAAGGAGCTGGTCAAGTGTCTCATCTCCATTTCTGTAATGGTGGCTTTGCTGCCTGGCTGATGTGCAGACTCTGTACATGGATGCTGACACCTCTTGAACAACCTGCTATGAAAAGATTAGCAAGATGGGCTGTTCATTCTGGAAGGGTACAAGGACAGCAAAAAAGAAGACCCTGGGTGGGGACATATGAAAAGGGATGCACAAGATGTGGTCAGGGCTGTTTGGGGCCCCTTGTATAGCAGCTCTGGACCCTCTGTGAATTATTGCTGTGTTCAGGGAGAACCTGAGAGCTTTCTCTAAATTGAAAACATAAAGGAGAAGGAAGGACAGTGTCATTCAGGCTCCAAGGGAGCTCAGGACATGTCTTGACCAATCTCCTGCTCACAGCAGGGTCAGACCAGATTACTCAGGGCTTGATCCAAACACATCTTGGTCACTTTCTGGGACAGAGTGGGTGCGCACTCCTGGGAAACAGCTTCCAGTGCTTGACTGTCCTCAGGACTGGAAAGTTTCTCCCTTTCTACAGCACCTTCCCAAGCCCAACCATCCAGATTGGTTTTACCCATCTACTTACACACTGACACAGACATGACTTTACTGCCTTGGGCACAAGAATGTTGTGGGGGATGATGCTGAATGCCTTGCTGACTTCCAGGTAACGGGCCATTGTTGTTCTCCCCAAGTTCACAACCCTGTCCTTTCCTCACAGAAAGCAAAGAGGATGGACAGGCACAACCTGCCCTGGGTAAACCCCATCACCTTCTCTTCCAGACACCCAGAAATGGGGTCCCAGTGGACATGCTCTGGGGCACAGCCCTTAGTTCCCCTGCTCACCCATTGGCCATTTTGAAAAGTGCACACACTGTGTGAGAGCTGCCAGTGGTCAGGGAGTCCCCCCAGTCTCCATGAGCTTTCACAGATGGTGGAGAGTGGCCTCACTGTGACATCGTCCTGCTGTCCCAGCTCCTGGGATGCTGCCCCTGCTGTCCCATAGAATGGAAAGGATTGTGTTAGTTCCAGTGACCCCTGACTGGGGGTCCCATCCACTGCTGGTTGTTCTGACTCCAGCCACAGAGATCTCAGAGACCTTGCTGGTGAAGAGGGAGAACGAGAGGACACAGGGATTCTCACCTCTTATTATATTCATTAGTGTCCACACAGTGCCTTTGTTTCTCCTTTAACTGTTCCTGCATTACAAACAGCTCATTATGGGAACTTGAATTGCCTTACAGGTCTGGACTGAGCTTTGATCTGGACTGTTGCTGTGCTTGGCGGCTGCTGTCCTTGCAGACCAGATGAACTCACTCCTGCCACCCTGCCTGGCAGTTCATTCCATCCGTGTCACAGCTCTGTCTGCAGCACTGACAGCTCCAGCTCCCCAGTCAGGTCCCTGGCTGAGGACATTGCCCCACATCTGCGCTGAACCACCCCAGCTGTGGCACCAGCCCAGCTCTGACCTGCCACAAGAAACCTGGCACCAAGTGTCTAAGAGCCCATGTGTGCAAAGGCTTTGAATCAGAGCACAGACATGACATGACCAAATATTGCTGAATGTCTCTCTAGGCCTAGGAGTAAAAACCAGAATAAAATCACTAAATCCATTCAACTGAAGATATTCCTTCTTCAGCTTGGAGAAATTAGATCGTTTGCTGTAACCTTCCAGGTGTCCTGTCTAATGATGGGACAAGAAGAGATGATTTTCATACCAGTTTATTTTCTAATAGGAAGAATATAATGCTGGCAAGAAGTGTCTGTGCAGAGGAGAGAGAATCAAGAGAATCAACATCACTGATTACTTGAAGCTGTTTGAAAGGTTGTGTCCCTGGAGGCCCAGGTACACCTGGAGGAGCCCAGAGGGGACAGAGAAAGGGACATCATGTGCTGCTCCTGTGCTGCTGGGCTGGGCTCCTGGGACACAGGGAGCTCATGGAAGCGGCAGTGCTGCAGAGAGACAGCTCTGCCCAGGAGCAGCTCCTCTGCACACGCAGCAGGGCTGAGGGCTCTGCCTGCAGCACCGAGGGCACGGGAGCCAGGCAGAGAGAGGGGAAAGACAACATGGGGTGGAGGATGCTGAGAGATCACTTGGAGAGAAATCTTCACAAATATTAAGCCTGTGGCTGCAGGACATTGCATCTGCAAATCATGGCAGAATCTCTGATAGCTGTCACATTGCAGAGCCTACAAGAGACATAAGGACAACTCCTAGAGATTCTCTGATGCAGAGGAGAGGATGTGCTGCAGAGCAGGGATTGCCTTCTGCACTGTCAGAGTGACAAGACGTGAATGCTGCGTTCTCCCCAGGGTGGCTGTGGGGTGTAAATGTAAATGTGCAGGCAGGGGTGCCCAGGGCTGTCCTGCAGAGCAGGGTCCCTGCACCCCAGGGCTGTGCCGGGCAGGGACTCTGCCGCCTGCCAGGGTCAGCGCTCAGCCTGCCCAGGAGAGCCCAACAACACTGAGGGGAGAAGATGTGGTGGAGGAGCAAACCCTATTGGGCAGGAAAGTTGCTTCTGCTGTTGAGAGGGTGCTGTGTGGTCAGTGCTGCTCACAGTTCCAGATCACCTGCAGGATTTTTTGCAGCGATTAGGAATGACGCATACCAGGACACAGACAGAAAATCACGCAGAGGCAGAGATCTTGTTCAGGAAGGAGCGCAGAGCCTGGACAAGCAGAGAGCTGACCTAGGCCTGGGCTGCCTTCTTTATTCACCATTGACAATTTATAGGATTTACAGGCACGGGCCTGGACTAAGATGTTTACAAAAGGTGTTTTTCCACTAATTGTTATTAAAAACACACTAAACTCATGTGATGTTTGTCTCACTTGTTTTTGCACTCATTCACAGACCAGGCCCAAGGACATTCACACATCCCATGCACTAGGGGGCGGTTATCCGGCCCGAGATACCATTCTCACGAGTCTGGGCTATAACTTTGTACAATTATGAGATACATACTTCAAAGTAATCTGTCCAAGGCCCTTTATATATTCTTAAGTTAGTATTATGTCTTTGACCATCCGGATGGTCATGTTAGTATTGATCTTCCTTTATCATCCAGGTGGCTGGAACCGCACATCTTGCTTTCCCACATTTTACTTTCCAACACGGGTCCTCAACACATTATCTTAGAATCTCTCACATACGTCCAGTTGAAGAGCTTGTCAGAGGAAATAAGGTGAAGTGGGTGCACTCTGATGAAAACAAGGTTTCATATGGGTTTATCATTGTTTTACTTGTCTAGAAATACTATACAACAGATTTAAAGCAGTACAGAGGATGCCACATTGTACACCTCCTGTTGCAAACATCGGCACTGAGCGTATTTCTGATATGAAATACAGGTGGATGCCTCTTGGAAGATTTTTGTTTCTTTATAGAATGTCTTTCCATTTTTTTTTCCATTGTCTGGAATGCTTTTCCTATTCCTCTTTCCCTCTTTTTTTCATCCTAGGATGTGAATGTAACTTCCTACAATCAGCTCTTTGGGAAAGAGAGTGAAATCCAGGTGTTGACTTTGCTCCAGTTGGGAGGGGAGCAAATACAGCGGTTTGGACTATTGATGTGATTCAGAGCAGCACACCAGACAGATGCGCTGGGTGCAGCTTTTTAATGCGAGATTTGCAGAACCAAGAGGATAAAAACCTCCTCTGCTGAAGCCATGACAGGAGGGGCAACGTGTCGGGCAGAGTGTGCCCAGAGAGGACCCAGGCGTCCGGGCACTGGCACAGCAGTGAGAACATGGACACGGACACACACATCCACACGCAAGCGTAGCTTTGCTGAAGGGATTTAATGATTATGAGAGGGAAATGGCCCAGGGCTCCCAGGGGATCAGATGGGGTCATCCAGGGATGATCATCTCCTCATGCTGCTGGAGGGGGGACAGGACACGGCTGTCAGCATCAGTTTCAGTTCTGAAATCAGAGCCCAAAATGAGACCTCCAGTGTCAGCTGGGACATGAGGGGAGGCTTGTCACCACCGTCTCTCTCTGCAGAGACCCAGGGAAGAAGACAAGAGTTGGAGCCCTCAATCAACCCAGGACAAGACTTGGTTCTCCTGAGATCCATGTGGCACCCAGAGCTCTTTGGCCAGTGTGTCATTATCCCCGGATGCCCCTACATCTCCCAGAACCATGCCCAGCCCTCAGGGTGATCCTCGGGGTCTGTATGGCCCCAGAGCCCCTGCCTGGCCTGCACGGTGACCCTCTGGGTCTTTAGAGCCCCACTGGGTGCAATAAAAGTCATGGGGGCAGCTCTGTCCAGTGTGGCCTGGGACACAGGTCATGGACAGTCCCCTCTGTTTTCTTTTCCTAGATCCACGTTCTGCCCACCCAGACAGCTCAGGGATGCCGCGGGGTCCAGGACCCTTGGTGGGGCTGGAGATGCCCTGATGCTGCTCACCAGGAATAGAGGAGATGGCTGCACTACCACTTCAGCATCTGGAAGATCTGGAACCTGGCGTTTCTGCTGCAAAACATCATCCACCCTGACAGACAGAGGGAGCTGGGGAGAAAGGTAGGGTGAGGGACACATTTGGGTGCACTGAGAGGCAGGAGAAAGCGATGGGGTCCTTGGGGAAGGTGACTCCAGGGAAAAATGGGGTACGTGAGCTTGTGTGGTGGGGCACAGAAAGCAGTGGAGGTCCTGGGGAAGGGGCTGTGTCCTGGGGTATCCTGGGGTGCACTGGGGTGTAGTGGGTTGTGATGGGATGGACAGGAATGCAATGGGAGCCCTGGGCAATGGGGCATCCCTGGGAAAACACTGGGGAGCAGGGATGTTCTGGGGGTCTGCAGGGGGTGCATGGCAGTGTACTGGGACACACTGGCATGTTCTGGGGCACACTGGGATGCCCTGGAGTTTCGTGGCCATGGGAGGGAGGGTGTGGGGCAGCAGAACTTGTGACATCTACCACAGCCCTCTTCACTCGCCCGAGTTTGAGTCCCCCCTGCAGAGAGACCATGAGACCTCAGTGGTCACTGGGATGTCCCAGTCCCAGCAAGGGAGGGGAGGACCAAAGTGCCCTCCAGTTCCTCAGACTGGATGTCCTCCAAGTCCACCCCACTACTTACATGCAGGAGAGAAGCTCCACTTGCTTCCAGCAATGTTCCTGGAAATGCCTATGAAAGAAGAGAAAGGGGTTGGTCTGGCTTGGAGAGAAATGGGGCTGTGGGTGGGACACAGGTGACACCAGCCCACCCAGGCCCATGGATTCTCCCTCATCTGAGCCTGAAAATCCCTTCTGCTCCCCCCAGCCTCATTCCTCCAAGTTTCACCTGGGATACCTGTTCATGCAGGGACCAGGGCTCGGGTCGGAGAAAAGGATAACATGGGAATTTGGGGCCTCCAAGGAGGACGGTGGTTGGGGGCACCCAGAGACAGGGCACTGGGGTGAACTAGCAGAACCCAAGGGACCGGGCTGGGGATCTTGGAGGGACAGGACTGCAGGGGATGCAAGTGAGGGGTAAAGGAATTCAAGGGGAGGGGACACGGGGAATTCAAGTGAGGTTGGTGGTGGGGGCAGGAGGAAGAGGACAGCAGAGGAACAAAACGCGGGGATCGGGAAAGTGTTTGGGAGGGGGTGTTCAAGGAAGGGGATCTGGGGACACTACTGCACTGGACAGGATGAAAGGCAAAGGACAGAGGGGAAAGATGGAAAGAAAGGCATTGGCATCCATCAAAGGGAGAGCATTTGGGGACCCTATACAGGACACAGAGGAGATCCTGAGGAGGAGATACCTGAGGGGCCCAAAAGGATGGAATGGGGAGGCCCAAAGAAGCTCTGCAGAGCTGATCCCGCATTGTGGGTCCCAGTGTCCCCGTCCCCAACAAGGCTCTGGCTCCAGCCCCGTCCCTTCCTGGGACTTGGCCACAGCTCACCAAAGGCCCTTGTCCCCACCGAGTGTCCCTTCAATGCCCCCATCCTCGGCCCAGGCCAGCGCTGTCCCTGAGCAGGACGTGGCCGTCCGGAGGGACATGATGAAGCGGGTGCTTGTTCCCAGTCAGCTGCTCAGAGCCAATTGCGGGACGGAGCTCCCCTGGCACGAGGAGGGATGTTTGCTCCCACAGCGGCTCTGATAAGCTCTGTTTGCCCAGGGTCCATGGCACAAGAAGCCCGTTCACCAAGATCGGTGCCTCACAGAGTGACCGATTGGGGGATCCAGGGCAGTTAAAGCAGCCTGGAAGCCTGGGCTCCCCCAGCCCTGGCAGCGGGCAGAGCCCACAGAGAAGGGCAGTGTTGGGGCAGCGGGGAGGAGCGGGTCCTGGGGCATCCGCACGCCTGGGGCTCCCTGGCTGCCCTGGGCACAGGCTGGAGCCCAGAGGCCGGGGGGTCCCAGGGGAGCAGCTGCACAGCCGGGGTGCCGCTCTGCTTTGGGACAGCCTGTGGGCAGGGGAGTCCTGCCGGAGTGGGGCTCAGAGCACCTGGGGGATGGAGCTGTGTCCCCAGGGGCACGGACTCCCTGCCCTCTCCCCCGCCTGCCTTGCAGCTCTCCCTGGCTTTTCGGGGGGGCGGGGAGTTCCCTTCACTGCACACCTGGCCCAAGCATCCCCATCCTGGGGGCCCTGGTCAGCATCCTCTGGACACTGTGGGGCAGTGTGAGAGTGGGGGAATCGGTTTCTTACTCCCCTCTGAGTCAGGAGAGCTGATGGGTGAAGCTGCCAGCTTGGCTTGCACAAGCCAGGCAAGAACTTTTCCAGCAATCAATCATCGTTACATCCAGGCTTTCCTGTCATAGAATCATCAAATCACAGAATAGTTTGAGTTGGACACGACCTTCAAAGTTCATCTAGTCCAACCCCCTGCCATGAGCAGGGACATCTTCATCCAGCTCAGGTTTCTTAGAGCCCCATCCAGCCTGGCCTGGGATGTCTCCAGTGGTGGGGCATCCAACACCTCTCCTGGAAAACTTTCCCAGGATTTTACCTCCCTTACTGTAAAAAATTTCTTCCTCAGGTCTCACCTGAATCTCTCCTCTTTTAGTTTAAAACCATCACCCCTTGTCCTACCGCAACAGGCCTTGCTGAAAAGTCTGTCCCAAACTTTCTTATTGGCCCCTTGCAAGTCCAGAAAGGCCACAATAAGGTCTCCCCAGAGTTTCTCTTCTCCATGCTGAATAGCCCCAACTCTCTCAGCTGTTCTTCTCAGCAGAGCTGTTCCAGCCTCGGGTCATTTCTGTGGCTCCTCTGGCCCCTCTCCAGATGGTCCATGTCTGTCCTGTGCTGAGGACCCAGAGCTGGATGCAGCACTGCAGGGGGGTCTCACCAGAGCAGGGCAGAAGAGCCAGAATCAGCTCCCTCCAGCTGCTGGCCACACTCCTTTGATGCAGCTCCAGATACAGTTGGCCTTGTGTATTGTGTTCAGTTCTGGGCCCCTCAGGTCAGGAAAGAGATTGAAGTGCTGGAGCGGGTCCAGAGAAGAGCAACGAGACTGGGGAAGGGACTTGAACACAAGCCCTATGGGGAGAGGCTGAGGGAGCTGGGCTTGTTTAGTCTGGAGAAGAGGAGGCTTAGAGCTGAGCTCAGCACTCTCTAGAACTACCTGAAGGGCAGTTCTAGCCAGGTGGGGATTGGTCTCTTCTCCCAGGCATCAGCAATAGGACAAGGGGCTATGGGCTTCAACTCTGCTGGGGGAAATTGAGGCTGGAGATTAGAAAGCAGTTCTTACAGAGAGAGTGGTCAGGCATTGGAATGGCTGCCCAGGTTGGTGCTGGACTCACCGGCCCTGGAGGTTTTCAAACTGAGATTGGACATGGCACTTAGTGCCATGATCTAGTAAACGGACTGGAGTTGGACCAAGGGTTGGACTGGATGATCTCTGAGGGCTTTTCCAACCCAGTCAATTCTGTGATTCTGGGTTGCAAGGGCACATTGCCGGCTCATGTCATGACACACTGTGGACCATAACTACTCTCTTCAAGGATGCAATTCCCCCAAACAGCACAGGAAATAGCTGATACCTCAGCATAGAAATGACCTACTCGTTAACAATATGGACAGATTTTAGATGAACTAGCTCAGGCACCCTGTATTGCCTCCCTGCAAATGCCCACAATTATCAGAAAAGATAGATAACAGGACACAGACTTACTTATTTCTGCAGAACTAGATGACCAGTGTTTTAAGTGGTGGTGTGAGTTAGCACTGGGACTCCATCAGGAGATGCAGCACGTATTTACTGGTCTCATTCAATAGCTGAGGTCGGAAGTAACCACATGCAATGACCAGCAAATGCCCAGCAGCAGCGTTGAACACTTTGGGCTCATCACCTGTACTGAGTCCAGGGGACATCAGAATTATGACAGTAAGACACGAATCAGTTCACAAGGCTGGCACCTTCATCCGCGAAGTCATCCTCTGTTACATGCCACAGTAATTGAAGCTACTACACTGTGCTTCCCAATCACAATTCACACCCAAAACCATCCAGCAGTCCATGTCACTTGTCTGAAAATAACACAGTGCTCTGTTTCAGTCCTGTGTCCATGAGTGTGCGAGGAAAACTGGTTGTTATGAGGCACGAGCTGGGAATCCAAGGCTGGTGGTAAAAATCTGGCTTAGGTTTTGAAGTCAATGGGAGGTTTGCCTGGCTTCCAGTGAAACCAAGGTGTCACTAGTTTTGTTCCCATGGTGAAACAGACTCCCACTTTTGCTTCAAAGAAAGCCTGTCTGGTTTTATTTGCATGAAAAAAGACAAATAAAAACACACCAGTAACTGGTTCATGGGAACTGTAAATGGCTCAGAATATTCACAGACATTACATGTTATTTTTATGGATTATGGCTAAGGTTATATCTTTATGGGACACTGACTACAAATAAGAGATCTGCTGTGGATCAGTTGTGAAAAGGTTTAAGGCAATTGACTTGAATATTTGCTTTGAAATTGCTCAAAGAGGAAGCAGTCACCTGGAAGATTTTAATTTTGAGTGCTTCTGCTTTGTGTGTTATCTATTAGAGAGCCAAGTTACGCCGTGTTGAATTATTTATCATATTTAAATATGCTGTGACGTTATTTGTATTCTGAAGTTATTTTGAAAAGAGCTGATGAATTGTATCACTGTCCTAGTTGATGAATATTGACTTAGGAGAGGTCAAGGCTGCCTCTGAGATAGACATGGATGCCCTTTGACATGGATGACATTTGACAACCACTTAACATTACAGGTGTGATTCAGGGAGATCCCATCTGCTGGTTTAGTGGTATATAAAAAGCTGTGCTCATGTTTCTGTGACAGTAGTGTATTGGAAAAGTAAAATGTCACGAGTTTGCCGGTTTGACAAATAGATGGAAGAGTCTTGCCCAGGTTGGCCTAAAGTGCAGCTAATCCTGCCTGTGTGCCATCTCCCTCCACATTCTCTGAGCAGGACTGAAAGCACTTCTGGAAGTTTCCACGTTTTTTTGTGTGGTGTGTTCGTTTTTTTTCTTGCAGTCTCTTCTGCGAGGCTGTGGAATTTTGTTTAGCATGGTTCTTCTCCTCGGGCTTTGACCCGCGGTGAGGTATCCCATTGTTTTACAAAGGGAAAGGGGAGGAAAAGAACAGTACACGTACTACTGCTCCTGTGGTGGGAACACTTGGTTCATCTGTTCATCTTGCATAAGTTTATAGGCTTGGAGCCTGAGCAACTGCCCCACATCTCTTCTGTGACATGAGGAGATGCATCTTCCTTTGCCCCCTTATAGGAAATCCGGAGATGGAGGCAGAGACTGAGAGACCAGCAGAGGAGGCACAAAAGGGGAGGAAAAGGGGTTGGAGGGAGAAGGGCGGAGCTGAACTCAACACTGGTGAGGCTGCACTTCGAATCCTGGGGTAGTTTTGGGCCCCTCACTACAGGAAAGCCCTTGAGGTGCTGGAGCTAGTTGAGAGAAGGGAACGGATCTGGTGAGGGGCTGGAGCACAAGTGTGATGGGAGCGGCTGAGGGACCTGGGGGGTTCAGCTGGAGAACAGGAGCTGAGGGGAGACCTTCTGATCTCTGAACTGCCTGAAAGGAGCTTGGAGCCAGGGGGGTCGGGCTCTGCTCCCCAGGAACAAGCGCCAGGAGCAGAGGAAACCGCCTCAAGTTGTGCCAGGGGAGGTTGAGGTTGGATCTGGGGAACAATTTCTTCCCCAAAGGGCTGTGGGGCATTGGAACAGGCTGCCCAGGGCAGTGCTGGAGTCACCAGCCCTGGAGGGTTGGACAGACACAGAGATGAGTCTCTCAGGGACATGGTTTGGCGCCGGTGTTTGGTTAATGTTTGAACCCCATCTTGAGGGTCCCTTCCAACCAAAGTGATTCTATGATTCTATGGTATTGTGTGGGGCAATACAGCAGAGGAAGTGTTTGAGAAAGGAAGAAGAATAACCCAGATTCTTCTGGAAGCTGGTTTTGCCATAAAATAAAGGTCAAAGGACCTGCACGGGAGATCTAGATTTTAGAAATAAAAAGGCAAGATGGGCATTGTCAGAGCCCACTGGATATGATCAATTTGTTACTTACAAATTTGTTGCCACCAACTGATGACAAAGAATCACAAGCTTCCTTACATGTTGTGTGTTTTTGGAGAATGCATCTTCCAAGTTACAGTCTGGTCATAAGCCCTCTCTATTGAGTGACTCGGGAGAAAAATGGTTTTGAGTGGGGCCCTGAGAATCAAGAAGCTGTTGAGCAAATTAAATGGGAGATAGTTCATGCCCTTGGGCCAGTCTAGACAGGACAAGATGAGAAAATATGCTTTACCCCACAGGCAGGGACCAAGGAGCCACCAAGAGCCTCAGGCAGAAAACACCAGGAGAGACTCGAGGTCAGTGCGTGGCGTTTTGGAGTGGGGGGTACAGAGGATCGGAGCCCCACTACACTCCAACTGAAAAAGAGCTATTCACGGCATCTGAAGGGCTTCAAGCCACTTCAGAAGTGGTTGGTACTGAAGCACAACTCACCTTGGCACGCCAGTTGCCACCACTGCTGGGCTGGATGTTCAAAGGGAGGGTCCCCTCTACGCGTCCTGCAACTGATGCTGCATGGAGCAAACGGGTTGTCCTGCTAATGCAATGGGCTTGAATGGGAAACCCTGATGGCCCCAGGTTCTTGGAAGTGATCCTGGACTGGCCAGAGGCCTGAAGCGTTGGAGTGTCACCAGAGAAGGAGATGCATGATGAAGAGGCCCCGCTATGTAATAAATTACCAGAAAAAGAGAAGCAACTTGCCCTGTTTAGAGATGCGTCCTGTCGTATTGTGAGAAAACATTGCACATGGAAAGCTGCTGTGTGGAGTCTCACACAAGTCACAGAAACTGTCAAAGAACAAGGTGAATCGTCAGTGTGCAGTGGTGAAAGCCATCCAGCTGGCTTTGGACATTGCTGCACAAGTGAAATGTCTGTTGCTTTAACTCTGCACTGACCCATGGATGCGTGTGAGGGAGGCTACATGACCCATGCAAATGCCCTGGGAGGGTGGCTACAGGAATGGAAGAGGAGCAACCGACAGTACACAGGTAAACCCGCCTGGGACAACGCACACCGGGACGCAGACAGAGACGCATGTACAGTCAGAGATCTTGTTCAGGAAGGAGCACAGAGCCGGGCTGAGCAGAGAGCTGAGCCAGGCTGAGACCCTCTCTTTATTAGCCAGTGACAATGTATAGGATTTACAGATACGGGCCTGGACTAAGACGTTACATAGGATGCTTTTCCAATAATTATTAGTAAACAATAACACTGGGAGGTGGGCGGATCTGGCTTTTGGGGCTGTTGCAGGTTTGTTTCCAGTTGGAGCAGTGGGTCATCACCATAGGGTGTCTGGCTGTCAGGGACACACTCCTGTCCCCCCTCGCTACCGTGGGTGCCTGGGCCCTTCCCCGTGCAGCTGCCCCATGCAGGAAGCTGCACTGATGCCAGGGAAGGCAGCTGGATCACTGCTCAAGGCAGGGGTGACTCTGTACCTAGGCTGGGTTGCCAGGGCGGGTGTCTCTGCCAAGCCTGGCTTTGCCCTGGGGGCTGGAGGGGTGGGGAGGGGCAAGGAGTCGTCCTGGGAGGGATAAAGGTGCCCTCACCTTCTCCAGCATCACCCAGGACTCCCTGCACCGCAGAGGAAGATGAAGGTCGCAGTGCTCAGCGTGGCCCTGCTCTTCACCATCCTGCTGTGCACCCCGGAGGATGCACAGGTGAGGCTCCAGTGAGGGCCCCCACTGGTTTCTTGTCTTGGTGCCCCCACACCCCTCTTCTTTGGGCCTCCTCATTCCATCCTTTTGGGCCCCTCAGGTATCTCCTCCTCAGGATCTCCTCTGTGTCCTGTATAGGGTCCCCAAATGCTCTCCCTTTGATGGATGCCAATGCCTTTCTTTCCATCTTTCCCCTCTGTCCTTTGCCTTTCATCCTGTCCAGTGCAGTAGTGTCCCCAGATCCCCTTCCTTGAACACCCCCTCCCAAACACTTTCCCGATCCCCGCGTTTTGTTCCTCTGCTGTCCTCTTCCTCCTGCCCCCACCACCAACCTCACTTGAATTCCCCGTGTCCCCTCCCCTTGAATTCCTTTACCCCTCACTTGCATCCCCTGCAGTCCTGTCCCTCCAAGATCCCCAGCCCCGGTCCCTTGGGTTCTGCTAGTTCACCCCAGTGCGCTGTCTCTGGGTGCCCCGTCTCTGGGTGCCCCCAACCACCATCCTCCTTGGAGGCCCCAAATTCCCATGTTATCCTTTTCTCCGACCCGAGCCCTGGTCCCTGCATGAACAGGTATCCCAGGTGAAACTTGGAGGAATGAGGCTGGGGGGAGCAGAAGGGATTTTCAGGCTCAGATGAGGGAGAATCCATGGGCCTGGGTGGGCTGGTGTCACCTGTGTCCCACCCACAGCCCCATTTCTCTCCAAGCCAGACCAACCCCTTTCTCTTCTTTCATAGGCATTTCCAGGAACATTGCTGGAAGCAAGTGGAGCTTCTCTCCTGCATGTAAGTAGTGGGGTGGACTTGGAGGACATCCAGTCTGAGGAACTGGAGGGCACTTTGGTCCTCCCCTCCCTTGCTGGGACTGGGACATCCCAGTGACCACTGAGGTCTCATGGTCTCTCTGCAGGGGGGACTCAAACTCGGGCGAGTGAAGAGGGCTGTGGTAGATGTCACAAGTTCTGCTGCCCCACACCCTCCCTCCCATGGCCACGAAACTCCAGGGCATCCCAGTGTGCCCCAGAACATGCCAGTGTGTCCCAGTACACTGCCATGCACCCCCTGCAGACCCCCAGAACATCCCTGCTCCCCAGTGTTTTCCCAGGGATGCCCCATTGCCCAGGGCTCCCATTGCATTCCTGTCCATCCCATCACAACCCACTACACCCCAGTGCACCCCAGGATACCCCAGGACACAGCCCCTTCCCCAGGACCTCCACTGCTTTCTGTGCCCCACCACACAAGCTCACGTACCCCATTTTTCCCTGGAGTCACCTTCCCCAAGGACCCCATCGCTTTCTCCTGCCTCTCAGTGCACCCAAATGTGTCCCTCACCCTACCTTTCTCCCCAGCTCCCTCTGTCTGTCAGGGTGGATGATGTTTTGCAGCAGAAACGCCAGGTTCCAGATCTTCCAGATGCTGAAGTGGTAGTGCAGCCATCTCCTCTATTCCTGGTGAGCAGCATCAGGGCATCTCCAGCCCCACCAAGGGTCCTGGACCCCGCGGCATCCCTGAGCTGTCTGGGTGGGCAGAACGTGGATCTAGGAAAAGAAAACAGAGGGGACTGTCCATGACCTGTGTCCCAGGCCACACTGGACAGGGCTGCCCCCATGACTTTTGTTGCACCCAGTGGGGCTCTACAGACCCAGAGGGTCACCGTGCAGGCCAGGCAGGGGCTCTGGGGCCATACAGACCCCGAGGATCACCCTGAGGGCTGGGCAGGGTTCTGGGAGATGTAGGGGCATCCGGGGCTAATGACACACTGGCCAAAGAGCTCTGGGTGCCACATGGATCTCAGGAGAACCAAGTCTTGTCCTGGGTTGATTGAGGGCTCCAACTCTCGTCTCCTTCCCTGGGTCTCTGCAGAGAGAGACGGTGGTGACAAGCCTCCCCTCATGTCCCAGCTGACACTGGAGGTCTCATTTTGGGCTCTGATTTCAGAACTGAAACTGATGCTGACAGCCGTGTCCTGTCCCCCCTCCAGCGGCATGAGGAGATGATCATCCCTGGATGACCCCATCTGATCCCCTGGGAGCCCTGGGCCATTTCCCTCTCATAATCATTAAATCCCTTCAGCAAAGCTACGCTTGCGTGTGGATGTGTGTGTCCGTGTCCATGTTCTCACTGCTGTGCCAGTGCCCGGACGCCTGGGTCCTCTCTGGGCACACTCTGCCCAACACGTTGCCCCTCCTGTCATGGCCTCAGCAGAGGAGGTTTTTATCCTCTTGGTTCTGCAAATCTCGCATTAAAAAGCTGCACCCAGCGCATCTGTCTGGTGTGCTGCTCTGAATCACATCAATAGTCCAAACCGCTGTATTTGCTCCCCTCCCAACTGGAGCAAAGTCAACACCTGGATTTCACTCTCTTTCCCAAAGAGCCAATTGTAGGAAGTTACATTCACATCCTAGGATGGAAAAAAAGAGAAAGAGGAATAGGAAAAGCATTCCAGACAATGGAAAAAAAAATGGAAAGACATTCTATAAAGAAACAAAAATTTTCCAAGAGGCATCCACCTGTATTTCATATCAGAAATACGCTCAGTGCCGATGTTTGCAACAGGAGGTGTACAATGTGGCATCCTCTGTACTGCTTTAAATCTGTTGTATAGTATTTCTAGACAAGTAAAACAATGATAAACCCATATGAAACCTTGTTTTCATCAGAGTGCACCCACTTCACCTTATTTCCTCTGACAAGCTCTTCAACTGGACATATGTGAGAGATTCTAAGAGAATTTCTTGAGGACCCAGCGAGAAAGCTGTTGGCATCTACAATTAAAACATAGATGTTAACAGAAATAAACAATATTTTTAGTAGAAAACTACTGTTTGCAAAATTTCTACATTAGATGTCAAACAAGAGTACTTTGAGTTACATGTGCTATCGCCCCGCTCACCCCCTAAATATGCTTTATGAAACTTAGGAAGTGTTATCTCAGCTGAACTTCTCTCAAGTTGACGTGTTCTCACATGTCAGCTCAGCTCTGCAAATTCTATGTGGAAAACAGCACAAAGTGTTGTGATGAAGTTTGTGCTTTGTGTTTTCTCTGTATTTAATACGAGTTAGGAACACTATAATGCTAAATACCAAAAACATGATAGGTGAGAAATTCTAGATGCAACAAACACAACTCACTGTTTCAAGGAACTGATTTGTTTGGTTGACAGCAGCTGAACCTGAGCCAGCGTGTGCCCGGGTGGTCAGAAAGGCCACCAGCATCCTGGCTGGTTCCAGCAATGCCGTGGCCAGCAGGCCCAGGGCAGTGACCGTCCCTGTGCTGGGACCTGGGGAGCCCAAACCTCAAATCCTGGGGGCAGTTTTGGGCCCCTCATGAAGAGAAAGCCCTTGAGGTGCTGGAGTGAGTTCAGAGAAGGGAACGGAGCTGGCGAGGGTCTGGAGCACAAGTGTGATGGGAGCGACTGGGGGACCTGGGGGGTTTATCCTGGAGACGAGGAGGCTGTACTGCACATGCTGTACAATCCCTGTGGGTCAGGGCCAGGATGGGGCTGGAGCATCTGTGTGGGTCTGGTGTCCAGCCAGGGTCACCCCACCAGAGCCCCCTGTCCCCGTCCCTTCCAGCTCTTCCCCGCTCAGTCCCTCTGCTGGCTCCTCACCTGGATTTTCCTTCCTCCAGCCCCTGTCCAGCTCCCCCTGTTCTCCTGGTCCCTCTGTCCCTCTGCAGCCCTGGGATGTGGGGCTCCAGGCAGCCATGTTGGCTCCCGGGCCATGCTGGGAGCTGCGGTCCTGGGCACGGGGTGCTGGGTGGACACTTGATCTCAGACACACAGTTTCTGCTGCAGCTGCAGCCCAGGGGAGGCGGGGGACGGGGTCACCCGTGAGGAGCACAGGCACCTGCACCCCGACTCCCAGAGCCCCCAGGGCCGCCCCAGCCCGCTCCCCCTGCAGCTGTCCCAGCCCAGCACCTCCCTGACCTGTCCCACAGCCCCAGGCCACCCCACGGCCTGTCCTGGCAGCAGCAGCTGGGCCTGGGGCTGCTCCATCCTCCATTAACGCAGGTGCCAGCAGCATGGGTGCGGGGAAGGAGCGGGGTGTGCAGGAGCTCCTGCAGCAGGGGGCACTTGCTGGCTTTGGAGAGGAGCTGCTGGGGCTGGAGCTGGAGAGAGCAGGAGAAGGGGAAGCAGCTGGAGGGTGAAGTGCAGGGGATCCCCACAGCTGCTGCTGCAGATGCACAGAGACAGCTGCCCCTCTGGGTGAGGAAGAGTCCCTGTGAGCTGCCTCAGCAGAGCAGATCACAAACGTGCACCGCAGGGTCTGTGTCAGTGAGGAAAATTACTGTACGGCCGTAGAGTGTGTGTGTGTGGTGTGTATGTGTGGTGTGTATCCGGGAAGCCTCGTGGTGTAGGAGCTGTCAAATACCGATGTGTTCTCTTAGGTGCAGGATGGGCGAGCGACTGGAGCTGCAGAATAGGAGGGGAGGAAAAGACAGACAGACAGAAGTACCTGAACTCCACAGCTTGCCTGGCAGTGCAGAGAGCAGGAAGTGTGGTGAGTCCTGGGCCCTTGGGGACATTTCACCCTGTTTTGTGTCCCAGTCCCTCCCTGCTCCCTCCTCTTTCCTACTGTGCCCTTCTTCCTCTTCATCTCTTCTCCCTCTGTCCCTCTGCTGCTTCCTCACCTATTCCTCCACCCTTCTGAATCTCTGTGCAGGGTTTCTCGTATCTCCCTCTCCGTCTCCACCCCTCTGTGTTCTCACCATCCCTGGTTTCTCTTTGTCGTCATTCTTGTCTGTTGCTTTGTCCTGCTCCGTGCCCCATCATTTCTCACTGTATCCCTCTGTCCTGCTCCCTGCGCCTATTCCTGCCCCTCTTCTTTTTCACTCCCTCTCCATTTTGCTGCCCACCCCAGGATTTTTTCCCAACCTCTATCGTACCCCCAACCCTTATTGTTCTTTCTCTCTCCTGCTCCCTCTCCGTCTTTCTGCCTGTCTGCCCTTTCCCTGCTGCTTCTTTCTCCATCTCTGTCCAGATTACTGCCCCTTTTCCTTCTTGATGTCTTTCTGTCCTGTTTGTCTTTCTGTCTTCCTTGCCTGTTCCCGGCCGCATCCCTTCTCACTATATCTCCCCTGTCCAGCTGGCTCTGCCTTTTCTTTGTCTTCTCTTCCTCTTTCCTGCTCCTCAGCCCTCTTTTCCTCTTCCTCCAGCTCATTGCTGCATGTTTTCCCTTTCCAGTCTCTTCATTTTGATCTGAACTTTGCTTTGTTTCTCAGTCCCTTTGTTCTGTTCCCTGCCTTTCTTTTTGTCTCTCCATCTGTACATCCCCCTCCCTGTCTTTCTCTACCCCCTTCCTGCTTCTCCTCTTCCCCACTCCCCATCCCTCTGTCCTGCTCCTCAGCCCTGCTGTTTCTTCCTCCCTGTCTCATCACGGCTCCTTGTCCCTTTTTGCCTTGATCTCTCCATCTCTACATCCTTTTCCCTGTGTGTTTATTTCTCTCTGGGCTCCTCTGTCTTCTCTCTTGTCTGTTTTGTCTCTTTCTAGTCCTCTGTCCTTTTCCCCAGCAGCTTCAACTGAATGACCAGGTGTCCGTGCACTCTGGTGTTTCCTCATCCCTGCCCTGGGGAAGATCTGTGTCTGTAGGGCTGGGGATCATTTAGGAGCTGGTCTCCTTGTGCAGACGGCAGAGCCGGGTGCAGTTGTGGCAGAGGTTGTTCTCAGCTGCTGCTCTGTGCAGTTTGGTTAAAGAGCCAGCTGGGGGCTTCTTTGGAAGGGAGGTTTCTTGTTCTGTGCTCACTGCTCCTTGGGACCCTGCACAGGAGCGCTGTTGGGGTCTGCGGGGACGGGTGGGACCTGCTGTGACTCCTGGTAAATGTGAACTCAACTTGTCCTGATGTCCTCGAATGAAACCAGGCTGACCGTAGATGGTTTTCTTGCCTGTTTCAGTTCTAAACTACACATTTGGCACTGAAGAACATGAGACTTTGTGCTGTTTTTCAGACGTCAGTGACTGCGAATCAGCTGAGAACATCACTGCCTTAGGTATCAGGGCTGTGGACTTGCATGGCAGTGCGTTTATGAACATTTTATGGTGTTGCCACTTCAAAGCCCTTCATTTTCCTAGAAATTTTAAGATGGTATTTCTTATTTGGAGGTTCAGACTCTGGTTGGACTTGATGTCGAATGGTCCATATAATGGGGTCCATAAAATAAGAATCTCGCTTCTTTGTTGTTTTCTTACACTGTCTGAATTTGGTAAGCAAGAGCAAGAGTGGTTGACAGTGTCTGCTTTTGAGAGTAACGTATTCCTGACTCTCCCTCTCTGTATGGTGAAGGTTTCTGCCTGCACTGTGATTTTGCTGGGCTGTGAGGCTGTGTTGGAGCAGCAGAGGTAAGAAGTGGTGGCTTTAAAGACATTGAAGCTGTGGTAAAACTAGCAGGTAAAGCTCGTTTCTTCCTAGAGAGCTGCCTGACAAAAATAGTTACAAGGAAAGACCCTTGAAGTTGGCTTTTTTTTTTTTTTTTCTAATTTAGTCTTAATATGGAGCTTTTGGTATTGATTGATTGATTGATTGATTGATTTCTGGGAAGCAAGAAGTGAGAGCCTGTGCACTCCCATAGGCAGCACTGCCTCCCAAATAGGTGCACCCTTCTCCACTTCTGTTCCTTCCATGCTCGTGCAGAACAAGGCCATGCAGTAGTGTGCAGATGTGGTGACTCCAATGTGACTATGAGGTCACAGCCCCACGGTGACGTGCTGTGCTGTGTCTTGGCAGCAGCAGCAGCAGCATCATGGTGAGAGCGTGGGGGCCATGGTCCTCACCCTCCTCCTCCTGGTGTCCCTGCCAGCCCGGGACGCCCAGGCTGCTCCAGCCGAGCGCAGGGAGCAGGTGGGCGGGCAGGGGCAGCACCCAGCCCCGAGCAGCTCAGCAGGGCAGCAGTGGGGCCAGGGCTGGGGCTGGGGCCGGGAGAGCAGCCGGGCTGGGCCGGGCAGGGCGAGCCAGGCAGCACCAGGGTGTGGGCAGGGGGCAGACGCCCCACAGGGAGGGGAGAGGGGCTGCGGCTGCTTCAGGGGCAAGTTCTGGGCGAGCAGGGGCTGGGAGTGGTGGCCCAGGGGCAGAAACCAGCACTGAGTCCCTGTGGGGCCCTCGCAGCCCCCCAGCCTCGTGCCACACGGCCCCATCCCAGGGCATGCTTGGAGCCTTTGGGCCTGTTTCAAATCCAAGCTGGGATTGCTTTGGCCCTTTGGGCCAGTTTTGAGCTCAATCTGGGCACATTTGTGCCCTTTGGGGTCGTTTCTGCCTAGATCTGGGAGTTCTTTGGCTTTGCAGTCCAGTTGCTACCCAAATCTGGGGGTGTTTCGGCCATTTTTGGCCATTTTTTACCCAAATCTGGGCATACTTTGACTTTTTGGTCCAATTTCACCCCAGATCTGGAGATGTTATACCCCTTTTTGGCCAGTTTTGATCCAAATCTAGTGGTGCTTTATTATTTCTGGCTCTTTTTACCAGATATATTCAGGTGCTTTTGCCCATTTTTTCCCCTAATGGAGGCGCTGTGTTCCCAAATACGGGATGTTTTCACCTTTGCTGACAGTTTTGCACCCAAATGTGGATGGTTTTGCCTCTTTTGGCCACTTTTTGCCCAAATACTCAGATACTTTTGCCTGTATTAGCCAATTTAGCCCCCAAATATTTGGAATATTTTGTCATTTTGCCAGATTTTTCCCCCAAATACGGCTATTTCTCTGCAATATGTGGGCATTGTTGTCCTAAATATGTTGTGCTATGTTTTGTTTTGTTTTTCTCTCTTCTTTATGTCCTCTTTCACCCAAAATGCAGGAGTATTGCTCTGTGAGCCTGGAAACCTCTCTGCTCTGTGATGACTCCAGGCCATGGCATTGGCAGAGTTGATCGAGCTTCTCAGCTGGATCCTGGTTATGAGCCTTGGGCTGTCCCAGAGGTACGTTGGCACTGTCTGTCTGCTTGAGGGAATAAACACTCGCATTTTAATAGGTTATTCACGTGTGATTGTACTCAAGATAATCTCAGAAGCTTTCCAAAAGCTTTTTGTGAAGTAATGAATATTCATTTGCCTGCAAACCTGCTAGGTCTCAGCAAAAAGTTCACCCATGTTCCATTTCTAGCTGTGGGAACGTACACCTTTGTATGTGTCCTGTGTCATTACCTCACCCCCTCCCGTCACTGCAGGTGACTGAGGAAGAAGGAGATCACAACATGCCATGGAAGCTCCTCACCCGTGTTTGACTCCCTGTTTGGTTCCTGCAGTCCATGGTGATCAAGCCTCTTGGTGTAATCCTATTCCTGAGCCTGGGGGCAATCCCAGGGTAAGTGTTCAGTCTTCATTGGTCACTGGCCTTTTGCATTTGCTAATATTTGGTTTATTATATGTTAACATTTTCCTGCAATAGTTGGACCTTGCAGTAGCCAGCAGGGTCTTTGCTAGAAGAAACATGGCTGATCATTTTTTGCCCTGGTGCTCCATGCTCCCACCTTAGTGTGGGTTTTCTTTTGTGTGTGTGAGAGGTGTCCTGGTCAGAAGGCCCTGAGAGGCCCCATGTTTGTCCATCTGGTCCCTGAGGGGTGTTGCATGTGGCCTGGACACAGTAGTTTGGAAGCTGCCAGGTCCCAGCCAAGGGCTCTGCAGCCCCTCTGCAGCTTTGGCAATTTCAGCATGCGTCTGGGTCCCGTGTTGTTGCCTGACCCCCGTCCAGGCACTGCAGGTCACTGAGGACAAGGTAGATCACAACGTGAAATGGAAACGCTTTTCCTTTCTCCTTGATTCCAGCCGTCCCTGTAGGCAGCGGCTACTTGACTTCTTGACTTGAGTCTGTCCGTGAGCCTCGGGGCGATCCCACAGGTACGACCTTGAAACAAATGAGCGTTTCCATGTTAATTTTCTGTTCCTGTGGAATTTAGCTTGCTACTTTCCTGGCTGACGCTGGGTCACGCAGAGGGGAGGTGGGTCCGCCTCAGTGCTGTGCCCCAGAGGGCTCTGCCTTGCAAAGCTCTTTGCCAGCTGCTCCATCTCTGCGCTGCTCGCAGTGCCGGCTGCCGAGCCAGCGGCAGGTTGGGGCTGAGTTTAGAGCTGGGTGAGCTCCAGGGAGTCCTTTCTCCAGACAGCTCCAGGCCTGCTTAGTGGCCACTGCAAGTGCTGGATAAATGTTGGCAAGATGCTCCTGACGGGAAGGGAGAGAGGAGCTGCCACTGGGATGGGTTTGGATGCTGAGGACACAGCAGTGGGTGACAGGGGTGGCCATTGCGGAGGGGCATTGTGAGCTCTGGTGCTGCTGTCTCCAGGTTGGATCACCAGGCCCAGGCCACCATGCTGGTTCACCAAGTCCTTGGCAGATCCCTGTGGTCCATGGTGAGCGCTGGCTGCCAGGTCCTGGGCCTGTGACTCTCAGGACAGCGGTTTCACTGAGAGCCTTGCAGTAAAAATCTTCTGGGAAAACTGCTGAGTGTGTGTAACTTATCCAGAGCTGTAGCTGCTCAGTCTTGTGGTTCCCGTGGGTTGTGGTGTGTGTTGTAGTGATGGAAAAGGCTGTTGGCTGGGGGCCCCCAGCTCTTTGCCACCAGCTGAGGAACCCATGTTGGCAGTTATGTACCAGCACTTGCTGTCCCAGCACACAGTGGAATTGCACGCTGTGAATCCTGGTGCCGACATCCCAGAGCCCAAAGCTGGAGAGGGAGAACACGGCAGCTGCCTGTGCTGTGCTGGGGTGGTGTTGGGTGCGGGTGTTGTGCCAGGGTGTGCTTACTGCTCTTGCTTTTGCAGTGAAGTTCTCAGCGTGCAAGAGTGTCTGGGAGACCTCTGACCCTTTCCTGGGCCTGGTGCTGGAGATCAGGTAGTGGGGCAGGGTGTGGGTGGGGGGAGCTCTGCTCTCACAGGGGATGTTCCTGCAGCTGCACCGTTACTGCTCTCCAGGCTGCTTAACTGCCAGTGTCAGGCAGGGTGCAGGCAAGAGGGAAGCAGCTTCTGTTGTTGTGCTGCCTCTGTCTGGCAGAGCAGAGCCTGTTGCCTGAGCATGAGCCACGACTCCTCCATGGAGGCTCCATGGGATTGGGGACAGTACAGCCGTCGCTCATGGCATGCTGGCCAGTGCCTGGCTGGGGGCAGGCTCAGGGGTTTGGTGCAGTCTGTGGCCCTGTGCTCATGCTCAGTTTTGTCTCTCGGGGCCAGCGTCTCTGATCAGGTGAAAAAAGCTGAGACCAACAGACCCATGTGTTCACCAGTGACAGGCCAGGTGAGTCCTGAAGGCTGTTCTGGGCCAGAGCTGCAGGGAGCTGCTGCCCCTCTGCCTGCTCTGCGAGGGCAGGTGGGCTGCAGCTTGGCAGGGAGGCAGGCACTGCACCCCATGGACAGGTGTGAGGGAGGATGGCTTGCAGGAAGGATCCTGCTCAGAGTTGCTGTGTGATCTTGGAGGGCATGGGATTGCAGTATCACCCTGTGTCCTTGGCACAGTGATTCAGCCTGGAGGCCCAAAAAGCTGCTCGCCCTCCTGCAGCTGCCTCCTGTGCCCAGAACAGTTCAGAGCTCCTGCAACACCAGCAACACAAGTGGGGCCAAAGCAGAGCTGTCCTGGCAGAGCTCCTGGGAGAGCATCAGCCACCCACCTCACCCAAGCTGCTGCTGGAGCCCATCCCCAGCCAGGAGCCCAGGGGCAGTGGGGAGAATGCTGAGACCCTGCAGAGGGACTCCTGCAGCAGCGGTGCTGCCAGCCCAGTGCACGGCACAGCGGGGATCTGCCCAAAGCATCCCAGAAGGCCCCAGGGTGGAACCAGCAGCTTCTGCACCTCTCAGGAATCAGGCTGTGACATGGACCTCCCTATTACCTCCAGCACCAAGGTGGCTGCACCCAAAGACTCCAAACTGGCAAAATTGAAATCGTCCCTGTTGGCCAGTGCTGCTCTGGAGCTGAACATCACCATGTCACCACCACCAGCCATGAAGCTGGTGCTTTCTGCCAAAAAGTGAGTCTGAGCTTCTGCCTGGAGTCTTCGACAGGTGCGTTGTGTCTTCTGAGCTGGAGATTGTGTTGGGGAGAGTGTAGACCAGATGCTGGGTGTCTTGCTAAGCTGGAGGCAGACAGGGAGAGCCCCTCAGCCCCAGGGCTGCAGCAGTTGCTCTGGTTTGGGGTACAGGGCCAGGTCCCCGCTGTTGTTCCCATCCCTGACTAAGGCTGGAGAAACGCCTCCTGTCTTCTTGCTCAGGACAGAGGGGCGGCTGTGCCAGTCCCTGGAGCGGGGTGGCCTCCCCAATCTTCTCTGAGTGTCTTGTCCCCTGGGGCGATGGGAGCAGGCGACTCCCCAGCTGGAGGCTGCAGAGTCTCTTCCTCCCCACGCAGGGGCTCGGACCGGCCCTCTGGGCGCTGCTGTGCAACCAGGGCTCAGGACAGCACGGTGGGGTTTCTGTTGTTTAAATTTCCTTCCTTCCTTTTTTCGTTTCTGCTTCTAACAGAAAACACTTCTGATTTGTTGACCACCCCCCACTTTCCTCTCCCCTTCTGTGTCTTTACCCTTCCTTTTTCTCTGGGCTCACTTTGTTTTCTTCTCTCGGCTCATGGAAACCTCTTTTCCTTAGATCACCAAGTTTGTTGTTTTTTTTCATATTAATAACTGCAGCGCAACATCCTGTGGAAGGCGAGCAGAAGTGATCATTGCACACCACCTCATTCACAATTTGCCAACCACACCTACCCCATGGACACCACCCACCCCAACTCCTTGGCCTGTTGGCAAGTTGAGGTAAGTGGTGCCAGTCGCTCCCAGGCTCCTGCACGGCAGCAAGGCCAGTAGTCCACGAGGCAACTGTCTGACATGGCAGGTGGCCCGGGGCAGTGATTTCAGCAGCCACCTCTCCTGTTCTCTTGGATTGGCTAAGATGGTAGCAGTTGGGTGCTGTGCTTGTGCGCTGTGGAGTGTGGAGGAAGAGGGGGGCTCCTGCTCCTGACCTGGCCTTCAGATCTTTTCCTGTTCTGCAGGCTGTCCTCATCTGCTCTCCGTTGGCCAAATCATGAAAAGCTGACCTTCAGCTTCATCCTCAGCTCAGCCCTTTGTCTCCCAGCCTCCCCGTGACCACCTGTTCAACTGCCCACCCTTCGCACCACCTTCCTCCCTGCAGCAGCGAGAAGAAGCCCAGCCAGGTCACCCCTGGTTCCTCCAGAAAGTGTCAGTGTAAGCAGCACCGTGGAGCAGACAGCAGCCCCTGTGCTCTGGCTGTGAAGGACAAGGATCAAGTCTCCAGCCCCCAGGGAAGAAGAAGAAGAATCTCACAGGAGGGCTCAGTGTCCCCTGCGGGGAAGGAGGTGGCAGGCAAGGGTCCCAGCGGTGGCAGGGAGGCACCCAGCTGTCAGCACCGAAAGATCAGGCCCATGGTGCAAGTGTCAGGCCCCAGGACCTGTCTGGACACAGAGCCCATCTGCCCCCTCAAGAGGAAGAAAAAGAGGAGATGGAGGAGACAAAAGAGTGCTGCTCGGGGTTAGAATTAGGTTTAGTGTTAGGGTTACAGATTGTGGGTAAGGGTTAGAATGAGGGCTTGGGTTTAGGTTTAGTGTTTAGGGTTTGAGTTAGTGATAGGGTTAAAGTTAGGTTTATGGGTTAGGATTAGGATTAGAGTTACAGTTTGCTGTTAGGTGCTAGGGTTAGACTTGGGGTTAGTGAAGAGTATTATGGTAAGTAGTTAGGGATAGGGGTAGGGACAGAGTTAAGGTTGGGTTTTGGTTAGAGGTAGGTTTATGGTTTAGGTTTAGAGTTAGTGTTAGTGGTTAGGATTAAGGTAGGGTTAGGGATGAGGAATTGGCATTGTAGTTAGTGATAGAGTTTGGGGATAAGAGAAAAGGTTAGATTTTGGGTTTGAGGTTAGGATTAGGGGTCTGGTAGTGTTTGGAATAGTGGTTAGGGTTAAGAGTGTTAGAGTAAAGGTTGGAATTTGGGGCAGAGCTGGGGTTAGGGGTTAGGACCAGGATCAAAGTTTTGCTTAGGGTTATCATTTGTTGGTGATTGTTTCTTGGCTAGCGTGTATTAGTAAGGTTTAGAGTTAGGATTAGTGTTTAGGGTTTGGTTTCAGTGTTAGGGTTAGGGGCTAGGATTAGAGGATATGTTAGGTTGAGAATTAGTGCTACAGGTTAGAGTTAGGAGTAGGTTTGTATTAGCGTCAGAGGGGGCTAGTGTTTTGTCATATGTAGGGATAGGGCTTTGGGTAAAACACAGGGTCAGGATTAGAGTTACCAGTTAGGGATTAGGAGTAGTGTTAGGTTGAGATAAAGTGTATGGTGAGGCTTAGATATGGGTTAGGGGTTTGGGTGTAGAGTTAGCATTAGGTAAGGTTTCAGGTTAGGTTTAGATTACAGGTAGGTTTAGGGGTTAGGGTTATAGTTAGGATTAGGGTTTGCGATTAGGGTTAGTGGTTAGTTTTCAAGTTCTAATTAGAGGTAGGGTTGACTTAGCCTTAGGGAAAAGAATTAATTTTAGTTGTAGGGCTAGGATTTGGGTTAGTGTTAAGGTGTAGGAGTTATTGTTAAAGTAAGTATGAGGTTTAGAATTAGGCTTGCAAGCTAGGGTTGGGGTTAAGGTTTAGGAGCCAGGTTTAGAATAAGTGTTAGGGGTTTGTTTTTGTGTTTAGAGTTAGAGTTAGAAGTAGAGTTAAGGATAGGGTTATAGTAAGCAGTTAGGATTTAGGGTTATGGTTATAGTTAGGCTTAGGGTTAGATTAGGGTTATTGTTAGGGTTTGGTGTTAGGGCTTTGGTCAGGGCTAGAGTTAGCATTAGGTTTCAGGTTTAGTCTTAGGGTTAGGATTTACAGTAAAGGTTAGAGTTAGGGTAAAAATTAGGGCTTAATTTAAGGGTTAAGTTAGGGTTAGATTGAGAGTTAGGGTTAGGATTGGGTTTAGGTTTAGCATTTAGTTAAGGGTTAGGTTTTAGATAAGGTTGAGGGTTAGTGTTAGATAAGGTTTTGGGTTAGGGGCTAGAGTTAGGGTGAGAGTTTGGGATAGGCTTAGGGAGCACGGTTAGGGTTAGTGTTTGAGGTTAAGGTTTTGAGTGAGGGTTATGGGTCAGGTTTTGGGTTAGAGTTAGTCTTAGAGGTGGGATTAAACTTTGGGCAAGAGGTTAGAGTATAGCATTAAGGGTTAGGGTTAGGAGTTTGTGTCTGGGTTATATGAGGTTTAGGTTAGGGTTACGTGGTAGGGTTAAGGTCTAGGGTTAGATTTAGGGTGAAGGTAAGTGTTAGGAGTTACAGTTAGGGTTAGGCTTAGGAATTAGGGAGTGGGGTTAGATTCTGGGGTTAGGGGTTGGAGCTAGGGTTAGGGGGAAGGGTTACATTTAGGGTTAGAAATAGGGTTAAACGTAGGGCAAGGGGTCAGAGTTAGGGTTAGAATTACTGTGTTTGAGTTAGATGAGGTTTAGGATTAGGGCTATGTGTTAGAGTTAGGCTTTAGGGTGAGGAGTTATGGTTAGTGCTAGAGTTAGGAGCTAGGGATTAGTCTGAGAGGTAGGGTTTGAGGTTCGGGTATGTGTTTGCATTGGGGTTTGGCTTAGGTGTTCAAGTATTAGGGGTAGGATTTGATTAGTGTTAGAGTTCGAGAGTAGTGTCAGTGGAAGTGGTTAGGGTTAGGGGTTAGTTTTAGGAGGTAGGGCTAGGGTTAGGGTTATGTTTAGAGTCAGGTTTAGGGTTAGAGTTAGCTTTAGGGGGTTGATGGTAGGCTTAGGTATTAGGGAGAAGAATTAGGGTTAGATTGAAGGATAAGATTATGGCTAGGATAAGTGGTTAGGACTTAGGTTTAGGGTTATACTTCCTTTTAGGGTTAGATTAGAATCATGTCAGTGGAAGTGGTTAGGGTTAGGGGTTAATTTTAGGAGGTAGGGCTAGGGTTAGGGTTATGTTTAGAGTCAGGGTTAGGGTTAGAGTTAGGGGTAGGATCAGGGTTTGATTAGGATTAGGGTTAGAATTAAGGTTAGGGCTTTTGGGTTTGGGTTAGGGGTAGAGTTTGGTTTTAGGTTGAGGCTTAGATTTGTGATTACAGTAAGCAGGCTAAGCATTAGATTTAGAGTTGGAGTTAGGGTTAGGGGTTTGCATTAGCGTTCCATTAGGGTGAAGATAATTGGGTAGAATTTAGGGTTAGGCTTAGGGCTGAGGGAGTAGCATTAGTGGACATAGTTAGGAGTAGCTTAGGTGTAAGGGTTGGGATTTGGGATAAGAGTTAGGGGTTGCGCTTAGAGTTAGGGGTAGGAATTATAATTAAGATTAGGGTAAGGGTTAGATTAGTTTAAAGTTTAGGGGTTAGGCAGTAGTGTTAGAAAAGGTGGTTAGGGTTAGGTTTTAGAATTCTGTTGGAGATAGGGGTTCAGGTTCATGGTTAGGGAGTAATGTTATTGTAAGTGGTTAAGATTAGCATAGGAGATTAGGTTTAGGGGTGAGGCTAGAGTTAGGTTAGTTTCAGGGTTTAGGGGTTATTGCTTGAGTAAGGGTGAGGTTTAGAATGATGGTTACTGGCTAGGGTCAGGGTTAGGGTTAAGGTTTAGGGTTGAGCTTTAGAGTCAGCTTTAGGGGGTTGGTGTTAGGCTTAGGTATTAGGGAGAAGAATTAGGGTTAGATTGAAGGATAAGATTATGGCTAGGATAGGTGGTTAGGACTTAGGTTTAGGGTTATATTTCCTTTTAGAGTTAGATTAGAGTCAGTGATTGGGTAGCGTTACCAGTTAGGGAGAAAGGTTAGAGTTAACGTTTGATGTTAGCGTTAGATTTTGGGTTGCGGGTATTGTTAGGTTAGGGTTTGGATTTCTGTTTATGTGATGTTAGTCTTAGGGTTAGAGTTAGGGGTTTGTCTTAAATTTTAGGATTAGATTTAGGATTAGTATTTAGGTTTACATTTAGGCTTAAGTTTTAGGATTTGGTTTAGGGTAATGGTTGGATTAGGGTTAGCGTTAGGGGTTCCGGAGTTGTCTTAGGGGTAGAGTTAAGTATTGGGGTTAGATTTAGGGGTAGGGTTAGATTAAGGTTTAGGGTTAGAATCAGGGTTAGGGCATTGAGTTAGTTTTAGAGTTAGGGTTAGAGGTTGGTCTTAGATTTAGCGTTTGCTTTAGGATTACAGTAAGTGATTGGACTAACATTAGAGGTTTAGATTTAGGAATAGGTGTTAGGGGTAGTGTTAGGGTTATTATTAGGGTTTGATTAAGATTAGGTTTAGGGTTTATGGGTAGGGATGTGGTTAGTGGTAAAGGTTAGTATTAGGGTTAGTGTTAGAGGTAAGGATTAAGGTTAGGGGTTAGGGAATAGTGTTGGGTTAGTGTTACGGGTTGGGGATACGGAGTAGTGAAAGTGGTTGGGAGTAGGTTTAGGTACTAGGGTTAGATTTAGGGTTAGGGTTTGGATTTACATTTTGGGTTTGGTTAGTGTTCAGGTTAGAGTTAGGGTTAGTGGTTAGTGGTTAGTTTTAGATTTACAGTTAGGGTTAGGTTTAGGGTTAGGAGTTAGGGTTAGGGTTAGAATTGGGGTAAGGGCTTGGGGTTACAGTTAGATTAGTTTTAGGTTGGTGTTAGGGTTGGTGGTAGGAGTTTATTTAGGGCTAGGGGTTAGGGAGTAGCATTATTCTAAGTGGTTAGGATTACTGTAAGGGGGTAGGGTTAGGGGTGGGGATAGGGTTAAGGTTAGAATGATGGGTTAGGGTTGCAGTTAGGGTTTGGGATTGGGGGTAGAGTTAGGTTTCGGGACAGGGGTTTGGGGTTCAGATTAGATTCAGGATTAGGGTTTAGGATAAGGATTAGGCTTTTGGTAAGTGTTGCGTTAGTATTACGGGTTGGGGATACGGAGTAGTGGAAGTGGTTAGGAGTAGGTTTGGGTACTAGGGTTAGATTTAGGTTTAGGGTTTGGATTTACATTATGGGTTTGGTTAGAGTTAGGGTTAGTGGTTAGTTTTAGATTTACAGTTAGGGTTAGGTTTAGGGGCCAGGGAGTTGTGTCAGTGGAAGTGGTTAAGGTTAGGGGTTAGTTTTAGGATTTAGGGTTTGAATTTGGGTTAAGTTTCAGATTAGATTTAGGATTAGGGTTAGATTAGAGTTAGATGATGGCATTTACAGTTAGACTTATGGTTAGGGGTTTGGATGAGGTTTACAGTTAGGATTAGATTAGTGTTAGGATATAGTTAGGGCTAAGGATTAGGTTTCAGAGTTAGGGAATAGCGTTAGTGTAAGCAGTTAGGGTTAGGTTTTAATATTAGGGTTGAAGGGTAGGACTAGGGTTAGGGTTAGGGTTAGAGTTAGGCTTATGGGTAAGTATTAGAGTTAGATTAGGTTTAGAAGAGGGTTAGAATGTAGGGTTGGAGTTAGCATTAGGGGTTCGTTTTATGTTTTGGGTTAGAGTTAGGATTACGTTTTAGCTTTAGATTTAGTTAGAGTTAGGGATGGGGTTAGCATTAGGGTTAGGGTTAGTGTTAGGCAGTAGTGTTAGTGGAATGGTCAGAGTTAGGTTTCAGATTTATATTGGAGATGGAGGCTGGGGTTGGCATTAAGGGTTGCAGTTCTGGTTAGTGGTTAGGGGGCAGTGTTAGTGTAAGTCGTTAGGATTAGTGTAAGGGGTTAGGTTTAGGGGTTAGGGGCAGGGATAGCTTTAGGGTTAGGGTTTGAATTAGGGTTAGTTTAGGGTTAGAGTCAGTCGTAAGAGTTGCAGGTTAGGATTTAGGGTTAGGGTTTGGTTTAGTTTAGTGTTTGGTTTAAGGCTGGTGTTAATGACAGGTTAGGGTTAGTTTTAGGATTAGGCTAGGGTTATGGTTTAGGGTTAGGTCACATTAGGGTGATATTTCAGGTAAGAGTTAGGGTAAGGCTAGGGTTAGGGTTAGTTTTAGTGTAAATGTTTAAGGTAAGGGGAAGGTATAGGTTTAGGGTTAGGATTAGGTTTTGGGTTATACTAGGGTTAGTTTTAGGGTTAGGGGTTTTGGTTTAGGTTAGATTTTGGGCAAGAGGTAGGGTTAGGGTGGTGGTTGGGTTAATGTTATGGTTAGTTTTAGGTGAATGCTAGGTGTAGGGTAAGTTTTAAGTGCAGGGGTTAGGATTAGGGTTAGGGTAAGGGATGGATAAGTGTTAGGGTTAGGGCTTAGGGAGTGGTGTCAGTGGAAGTGGTTAGGGTTGGGGTTTAGCTCAGGGTCCCAGGGGGATTTGTGAGGTACCAAGGCCTGGATGAAGAGCTCCCTTCTTGGTCACACACATCCAAAAAGACAGGGACATGTCTGTGCCTGATCTGCCTGGCACTGTCCCACCAGCAGTGGCAGATGCGTCCTGGAGAGGAGTGGAGCTGCCAGGCACTGTCAGAGGATCTCCCTGAGGTGCCACTCGCTGCCCACCCAGACTCACACCCTGTCCCTGGCTGTGACAGATACAGCAGCTGCGAGCTCTGGACACAGGACACAACAGTCCAACAGCAAAGACCATCTCTCCTGTCCTGAAAGACTCTTATGACCCTGGAGCCCAAAGCCACGGACCACATGAACTCATTGGACATTTCAGAGGCGTGGCCTATAGACTGAGGAATGAGATCTGTGTGTATATCCAGAGATAGGAAAGTGCTGTTGATTAACTGGAATGTATTGGAGAGTGTGGGACCCGGGCACAACACAGATGGTACAGAATAAGGGGGGGCACTGTCCTGGTTTCAGCTGGGAGAGAGTTAATTTTCTTCCTAGTAGCTGGTAGAGTGCGGTGTGTTGGATTTAATCTGAGAAGAATGTTGCTAGCACAGGGACGTTTGGGTTGTTGCTAAGCCATGTTTATCCCAAACCAAGGACTTTTCAGCAAGGAGGCTGGAGATGCACAAGAAGCTGGGAGGGGCACAGGCAGGACAGCTGGCCCAAGTGGCCAAAGGGATGTTCCACACCATATGATGTCATGCTTGGTGTGTAAACTAGAGAAAAGTTATCTGGGGGACCGCTGTTTGAGATCTGGTTGGGTGTCGCTCGATGCGTTGTGAGCAATTGCATTGTGCGTGACTTGGTTTATATCTCCTCTTATTATTATTACCATTTTTACAATTACTACTATTACTACTGCCATCATTATTATTATAATTACTATTACTATAATTATTATATTTATTATCATTATTATATTATATTTGTTGTAGCTGTTGTAGCTGTTGTAGCTGTTGTAGCTGTTGTAGCTGTTGTTGCTACTGTTGCTACTGTTGCTATTGTTGCTACTGTTGCTATTGTTGCTACTGTTGCTATTGTTATTGTTTTGCCTTTTTGTCTCATTAAACTGTTTTCATTTTAACCTGATTCCCTCTCCCATCCCACTGGGCTGGAGGGAGTAAGAGAAGGGCTGTGTGTGACGTTCAGCTGCCTGCTGGGTTAAACAAAACAGTCCTGGTAAAAGGAGTGATCATGCAAGGTGTCCCAGAGGAAGAGGTGAACCTGAGGAGGGCACAGGGTAACAAGGGCCCTTCAATGCCAGGACAGGCTGTGAGGAGCCAGGATGCCAAAAGATGTCAGACTGGAGAATGTTTCAGGACACCATCTCGGTTCAGCCCTCCCCTGCCCTTGGTGCCATGAGAGACACCCCATGGTCCTGCCCAGCCTTGTCCTGGGCTCCTGAGCCAGCTGGGAAGATGGCAAGGGCTCAGCAGCAGTGATCCTCATCCAGCCGGGTCTGTTTCCCAGCCCAACCAGCGTGGCCAGAGCAGAGTCAGCCCATGGCCCCAGGGCACCACAGCCCCTCGCTCTGCAGAGCAGCATCGCCAGCTCAGGGCCCTGTGGGGAGCACAGGGAGGGAACCAGGACCAGCCAGCCAGGCCAGGCTGGACACCCTCACCTGGGGAAAGGGATGTCCCTGGAGAAGAGCAAGGGAGCATTTCTGTGCCTGCAGGGAGGAATCCAGGAGGAAGAGAAACCTCTTTCTGCAGACACTCATTTGGGTCAGGCTGCTCTGTTGCTGGAGCAGGACTCTTGTTCTGGTCTGAGGAGAGGGGCTGGCACTGATGGACACAGCTCATCTGTGGTGGGGATCTGCAGGAGTTGAATCTGCTTTTCCTGTCTGTCCACACCTCCTCAGGAGTCACTCTGCATCGGTATCCATGGGGGAATTCTGCTTTCACATCTTCAAAGTGCTCACTGCCGAAACAGTGTCATCCTCACCAACTTCTTTGTCATCCTCACACAAGATAAATCAACCTGTTGCCCATGTCATTGAGCAGCTCCATATATCTGAGCTGATCCTTCACACAGGGGGATCCCTCTGTCCTCACCCTCCCTGAGACTCTCTCCAGCAGACCCTGTATCCTTCAGCTGAAACACCACAGCTCAGCAAGCTGTCCCACCTCACCTCATATCATCCAAAAATGTCACAGTGCTTTGACAAGACATGGGGCACCTCCTGGCAGTGGATGTTCGGAAGCTTGTTCAGTGCTACACCGCCTGGGTTTCCACCATCCAGAGGGACACAGATTGCCTCTGTGATAGCCCTCTTGTAGAGCCAGACCTAATGAACAGCACTTTAAACAACACCTCAGAGTCTGAGTGCATTTCTTTCTGGGTTCATACCAGACCATCATCAACTGGGGAAAAACACTCTCCCAGCACTCTTGGATGCAAACCCTCTGGTCCCAAGGGCTGGTAAGGCTGCAGTTTGCTCATGAAACCCCTGGCTTGATCCCCATCCACCACAGTTGTTGCCCTCCAGAGTTCTGCCTGAAAGCACAAAGGCCTGGAAGACTTTGCTGGTGACAACTGATGCAAAGACACAGAGACATCTCAGGTCTACCTACCCCTTGTCTTACTAAATTCAGTAGTAGTCTCACAGTATTTAGGATTCTCCTTTAGCTGTTTCTGAAGTACAACAGCTTATCTTGATGACCTTCCATTCCTTTTGGAGTTTTAATTGTGTTCTGAAATGAACCATTGCTGTGCCTGGAGGACGCTGTCCTTGAAAACAAGATATATCCAGGCATATTGCGAAAGTATTTGGTCTTTTTGTTGATTGTATCATCAAGAGACCGAGTGAAGATCCATGTGTGATGTGCTGCTTGTCCATGCAATGCCTGCTGCTGTTGGGTAGAGAAGAGACCCACCTTGCTTTTCTGATGACCTCTGATGACTGATGCCTTGGACTGTTTGTATAAGTCAATGGTGCACAGGCAATAAATCACATTCTGTAATGCTGTCTGGGGCAGCTGTGATGCACCTGCCCTGAATGGAAATGGATTTCCTGTAGGTCCTGTGTGGTCCATGTCAGCCTTGGCATCTCATGTGGGCCTGAATTGGAACATGAAATGGAACACCTACCCTGTGTTCTGTCAGGCAATGTGGGGATGACCATGGGACAACAGCTTGTAAATTCAGCTGATGGACACGAGAGAGAACGAGCTGTCCCTATGGTACAGGACCGCAACCATTCCTATGAATACCAACATAAACTGCCATAACAATAGTGAGTAGGAAAAGGGCCTTTTGGCCTTTATTTGGACATGAGCTGTCATTTCACTTGGCCAAAGGACTTTCCCACCAGGCTCATGTATGATCCCCAAGATGTCACCCTGTCTCTATGAACTTGTCCATAGGACCTTGCAGTTACCTGCAATGTGTCTGGTACCACCTCTGGAAACACAAATGTCACCAGTTATTTGCAGATGAACATCTCACTCCTGCCTCTGTCTCCCTTAATTAACACAGGAGTGGAGAAAACAGGTTGACATGATTATTTGTGTGTCTATTTTGTGAGCTCCTAAACAAAGGCAAGAGGAATCCCACCTCCTGTAGGTGTGTGGCACGGATGGCAGAGAGCTGAGTCTCCTTCAAGTGCTGGGAATAGAAATGCAGGAGGAAAAGTCTCCACTGACTCAGCTGAATCCCTTCCTTCAGCACGGGTAACGAAGCTCCCTCCCTCTCACTTTCTGGGTGTCCTGACTAATAAGACAAAAAAAAAGACGATAATTAGAGGTAACTTTGCCTCTGAGAGGGAAAATACACTGCTGGAAATAAGTGTTTCTGCCCAGCATAAGGAGGGAACATCAGTGACGACTTGAGCCTGTTTCACAGCAGGTGCCCCAGGGACACCTGGAGGAGCCCAGAGGGGACAGAGAAAGGGACATCATGGGCTGCTCCTGTGCTGCTGAGCTGGGCTGGGCTCCTGGGACACAGGGAGCTCATGGCAGCAGCAGTGCTGCAGAGAGACAGCTCTGCCCAGGAGCAGCTCCTCTGCACACGCAGCAGGGCTGAGGGTTCTGCCTGCAGCACTGAGGGAACAGGAGCCAGACAGAGAGAGGGGAAAGACAACATGGGGTGGAGAATGCTGAGAGATCACTGGGAGTGAAATCTTCACAGCCCTGAAAAGAGTAAGTCTCTGGCTATAGTCCAATTCAACTACAGTTCCTGGAGAGATGCTAAAGCTGGAACATTCCACAAGCTGTGGCATCTGTCAGGAGGGATGTTGCAGTTTCTCCAGTGTAGAGAAAACATGTTGTATGGAGGTGAGTTTCTCTGCTGCACCTTCAGAGGGACATTTCTAATGGGCTTTTTCAAGGAGAAGGTAAAGCCAGGGATTACAGTAAAGCTAAGGAGCTTTCCCAAGTCCTTATTTTCAATTTGTTCCTCTTGGGGAATTTGAGAGGAGAAATGGAGAAGGAGCTCTCATACTTGACCAAGTCACGGAGACCACTCAGCTGTAACTTCAGGTAGTCAGTAGGTCTGATAGGAGCCTCCTGATGAGCCTTCATCCACTTCTCTGCCCATGGACAGATGCAGCACCGCCTTTGCTGGACCCAGCAGGATCACCCACCTGTCTTTGTTTCCAACCTGCAAACAGGAAGATGCTCCCAGGCGGTGCCCTGCAAACAAGCAAGTGTCTGTAGGGGCCAGGGTGAACGCACAGAGTTTGGGATGGGGTCTGTGAGCGCTGACAGGGAAAAGACATGGGACAGGGAATCACCTCCCAGGAGGAAAATCTCCTGGCAGTAGGGACATGATCTGGGAAGGAGGAGAAAAACCAGAGCTCTTGTGTGAGGGAGGATGTAGAAATCTCTGACTGATCCCCTGCAGGTCAGATCCTCCTGTGAGCAGCCCCCTGGCCTCCTCTCCCACCCAGCAAAGCCTCTGCCCTCAGGGCCGGGGGCTCCAAGGCATGAAGCAGCTCCTGTGCAGCCAGAGCTCCAGTTCCTCTGCAGAGCACAGGGGCTGAGAGCAGCTGCCCGGCAGTGTTGGTGTCTGGGAGGTGGCTGCACAGCTGGGGAAGGGTGACACTGTCTGAGTGCCCGGCTGCCTCTGCCCTGGCCTCTCTCACACCCACCCTCAGCGCATTTTCCTTCTTGCTCCCCTGCTCTGGGTCACTGCTGTTGGGATCTTATTCTTGCTGTCAGGCTCTCTGGGGATGGCAGTTTCAGCTGCAGAGACACAGCCTGATCTTGTGGGTCCTTTCCTGCAGGTGTGTCCATGGGCACACGTGTCCCAGCTTTGCTCTGACCTGTGGGGTGGGGGCAATGCAGTCTGTGGGGCTGGGGAATGAGCTGAGTCTCCCTCAATCAAATGCCATCATTAGAACACTTGGCTGTCTGCATGAGGTTCCTCCTCCTGCCCTTCACAGACACACGGGAGCTGCAGCTCTTGCACTTCTGGCTCTTCCTGGGCATCTACCTGGCTGCCCTCCTGGGCAACGGCCTCATCATCACCACCATAGCCTGGGACCAGCACCTCCACACCCCCATGTACTTCTTCCTGCTCAACCTCTCTGTCATTGACCTGGGCTACATCTCAACCACTGTCCCCGAGTCCATGGCCAATTCCCTCTGGAACACCAGGGCTATCTCCTACATCAGATGTGCTGCCCAAGTGTTTCTGGTTGTCTTTTTAGATTCAGCAGAGTATTGGCTTCTCACCATCATGGCCTATGACCGCTACGTTGCCATCTGCAAACCCCTGCGCTACGGGACCCTCCTGGGCAGCAGAGCTTGTGTCCACATGGCAGCAGCTGCCTGGGCCACTGGGTTTCTCCATGCTCTGCTGCACACGGCCAATACATTTTGACTGCCCCTGTGCAAGGGCAATGCCCTGGGCCAGTTCTTCTGTGAAATCCCCCAGATCCTCAAGCTCTCCTGCTCACACTCCTACCTCAGGGAACTTGGGCTTCTTGTGGTTAGTGTCTGTTTAGCGTTTGGCTGTTTTGTGTTCATTGTGGTGTCCTATGTGCAGATCTTGAAGACCGTGCTGAGGATCCCCTCTGAGCAGGGTCGGCACAAAGCCTTTTCCACCTGCCTCCCTCACCTGGCCGTGGTCTTCCTGTTCCTCAGCACTATCATATTTTCCCACCTGAAGCCCCCCTCCATCTCCTCCCCATCCCTGGATCTGGTGGTGTCAGTTCTGTACTCAGTGGTGCCTCCAGCAGTGAACCCCCTCATCTACAGCATGAGGAACCAGGAGATCGAGGATTCAGTGTGGCAACTAGTGAATGGCTGTTTTATGAAGCAATAAACTGCCCATAATCTTCTGCATAGCATATATAATGTAAATAATTTTCTCACTGAGTGTTTGTGCCCATGTCCACTGGACACCCTAGAGAACCTGCTGCAAGTCAATCGTCATGGACTGGCCTCTCACAACCACCATTTCCAGCACTGGGTTCTCACTTCAGCTTGAAGAGGTTCTTTGTCCCTCCATGGCAGCACAACTAATGACTAGGTCAGATGTCCATGTTTGCATTGTGTAGACAAGATGTAAACAAACACATAAAGTGCTTCTGAGGTGATGAACCCCAGTGAGCAGAAACACCATCAGCTATTCCTTAGGGTTCCGTGAAGGTCAGTGGGACAGACAGTGTCTTGATGTGACTTCATGTTGAGAGTAACGTCCTTTGGGGAACCACCTTAATGTAGCACTGGGATGTGCTTCCTGGAACAGAAGATCCCATGTCCATTCTCCATGCCATGAGGCATCTCATGTAAGTGCAGAGTAGGTTGACAAATGGCAGGGCTGAGGTGCCTCCCAGCCTCCTGGAGTGGCAGCAGGAGGTCAGAGAGACACAGTGACTCCTGCATCTGTGTGTTCAAGGGAAACACTCTGTCTCTCAACATCCATGGGTGCATAAGGAGTCCATGGTGAGGTTACTTCTCTCTGGTCAGGCTAAAGACCACGAGAAGTCTGACAGGTTGGGGTCCCTGCCTGCAGAGCAGTTTCTGAGATAGTCGAGCTTTCCATGGTAGTGGGAAGAGGCCAGAGAGAGGAAAAAAAATGACTGAAAAGGACAACTTGGGAAGTGCATTCTGGATATCAGGAGGAAGAAATGTCAGTGGAAGGGCGGTGCTGCGGTGCAGGAGGTCACCCAGAGGCAGTCGGGACCAGCCCATGGCTTTGTGTTTCAACAAACAGCCAGTGAGGGTGCAGCGAATGAGGCACGGACTCTCGGGAAGGTGCAATGAGAGACATTTATTACAAACTCAGGCTTGCATTTATATTTGCTATGATTCTTGCTCAAGCATTTGCTGATTTGCCAAGTGAGTCGTTACATAAACGGTATATTTTGTGTTCCCACCAAAGTTACCGCCGTAAACACAAGTTTTGTCTGTCATAAGCTATCCCTCCGTCCTTGATGTATAAATCCTGTATTAGTCCCTCTGTCCTTGATGTATCATGCAGCATACGGTATTTGCTTCTTGTATTTTTGCACTAGCGCTTGTTCTCACACTGTTGACTCTTGCAGTTTCTCACAGGCCCGATCTTAGCACACTGCTGCATCTCCCCTGTGTGTTTAATAAGTGCATAGCCATAGCAGTATGTAATTGCATAGTTATTACCTGATTAAACCTTTTTTCAATCATTTGTTGTAACTAGATGTTTAAAAACCCAGTTGGAGATTCCTTACAATCCTGTTTAATCTCAAAAAGTTTTGGTTTATTTATAGCTTTAGGTATAGTGTGTCTAATCCTGTATAAAATCCGCTGTCAGTAACAATTCAGCCTGTCACTAGATTTAAGAATGTTATGATCCCACCCTGGATCGACCAAGGGACAATTTTGATCTAAGTTCCCTGTATATTCCCTGCCAATATCTGCCCTATACAACAGTGTTTCAATCCCTTTCTCTGATTATCCTGTTCAAGGGTCAAAACAAATGGATCTGAAGGGGATAAATATCATGCCTATGTATCCTTATTTATTGTGTAATGTGCATTATGCAATAGGCAATATATGATTTAAAATATACTTCTTATGATATATTACATGTAATGCATTACTATACTACACATCACAAAGTATACCCACCTAGATCTGTGCAGCATATTCATATTATTTACAGTGGCCTCCATTAATTACAAAATCCAGTCAGATTCTCCCCAGTTGCTGTTCCCCAGGGAGTCAAACAATCTCTTTCCAATGTCACAAAATACAACTCGGGACGGGGAGGGAATTCCTTCCGAATCCCTCCTGTCGATTATCCACTACCTATTTCACAATCACAATAACAGACAATTGGTTAACCATAAGCATTGGACTGGAAAATCACCGAAGACACAAGTAACAGCAGCAACAAATCACTAAAGACGCAAACAACAATGCAATTACTAAGGCATGAGCAACAAAATCACTAAATCTACCTTTATCAAATTACTCTTTTCTTGTTTTTCTCCTTTATTTAATGTTTTCTCATTTTTCTCTAACTTCCTTATTTTTCTTTTTTATTTTTCTTTTCTTTTTCCTTTTTTTTAAAGTTACCCAAGTTACCAAAGCTTCCAAAATGCAAAGACCCAATGCGCTGGTGTCCCTCCGAAAGACAGACAAGTTCCACATGTGTCACTTGGGTCACCAAAGTATCAATAACCAAAATGCAAAGACTCAATGCGCTGGCAATAAAACCACAATAGCCACTCACTCACCTCCTTCCCTCGAAAGGGAAAGAAGAAACTTGGATTGAGATAAACACAGTTTAAGAAAATAACAAAATACTAATACACTGCTAGTAAGTATATATAAAATATAGCGATAAAAGCTACGCAATGCAGTTCCTCTGTCTGCACACAGCCAGTCCCAGGAAGCAGCACCCTGGTCCCAACAGCTGATCCCAAAGAGAGAAAAAACGCAGAAAAGCGCAAAGGCCTCTTCAAAATGGCAAAAGGCCAAAGTAAACATCCTGAACTGAATTCCCCTGGCTCCCATAAAAAAACTAAGGAAGAACTCACAAGAGAAAAAAAAGAGACCAAAGGCCGAGAGAGAGAGGCCAGAAGAGCCCAACTCTCCTAAAGATGAAGCGTGAGGCTAATGGGATGGAACACTCTCATTGGTCAGCCTGGATGTCAGTCAAGCTCTGCCCCGTCCCTCCCCGCTTCCTCGCTGCCTCACACCTGTGGGCAGAGCACCCAGAGTGTCCTTGGCTCTCAGACCAGAGCAGTTGCAAACATCAGCTCCGTCCTGGGCTGTTCTCTCTTGTTCTCAAACTAAATCCAAATAATGACCGTGCCAGCTATGAAAAAGTAAGGTTTCTAACTGCATGAGGAAAATTAACTCATTTTCAGTCAAACCAACACAGACCTGAAGCTCTCCCATGCCAGACCAACAAAGCTAGAGAAGTACTAAAGAAATTATTGAATAAAATCATACCGTTTGGCTGTTCCCCTTTTTATGGCAGAAATAATATGGACTATTTTTACTCTTCTGGGGGCAAGATGGGATCAATCTAGTCAAAAGGGAGAAAAAAAGTGTGAATCAAGCAATCTATAAAAAGACAACTAGCTTAAATGTGACAGGAAATTAATGTAAAATGTATAAATGTATTGCTAATTAATTTACTGAGAATTCACATTACTTAAAGAATAAGAGAAAAAGTAAGCCCTTTTGAAATATTGTATGGGAGACTCTATTCAGTAAACTTGACCGAAAAAATGAATCAAATGCATATTTTGGGGAACCAAATGCTCACTGAATACATGTTGTCTTTGGGAAATAAAAACCATTTATGGCACTGGCTGTGCCTGTGCCTTCCTCCTGACCTGGAGATCCAGTCTGTCCTTGACCTGAAAGGACAAACCTTGAAAGAGCAGTGGAGAAGCCTCTGTGTGGGACTGTTGGTAACACTGTGAAACATAAAGGAACCGATTCTGGGAAACATCACATTAGATTAAAGAAAAGTACAGAGACTGTGTAGAAATCAGAAAAGATCACTCCTTTTACACTAGAACTTAGAAAAACATAATGAACTGCATTTGGACTGAAATAGAATCTTATACATAATTTGATTGTATTCAAAGAAGTTTGTTAATATTCATTGTAGCATTAATCTTAGCCTATTTTCTTTGTAGAAATTTGTTTAAACATATGACAGTTACATAAAACTTTGCCTGTTATACAGTATAGCAAGTTCACTTTTAAATCAGGAGACTCCATGGACCCAAAATGTACATTTTATAATGATCTGGAAAACCATGCAGATAGCTGAAAAGACCAGTTGTTGAGTTTGCGTGTATTACCTAAAGAATTCAAATAAAGGGGTTCTTACAATAGGAATACCTCTCTTTATTAATGTATCCTGGGAAAACACTTCCTTCGAAGGTTAGTCAACCTCAAAGATTCAAAACTGAATTAGAAGAGATTTGGAAGCCTACAACAGTCAGAAAGCCTGCAACAGTGAGGCACACTGTCTTTTCCTCTGTGAACAGGTCTCCATGCCCAGAGGCAGCAAACGTCCAACAGCAGCTCCATCACCCAGTTCCTCCTCCTGCCGTTCACAGACACACGGGAGCTGCAGCTCTTGCACTTCTGGCTCTTCCTGGGCATCTACCTGGCTGCCCTCCTGGGCAACGGCCTCATCATCACCACCATAGCCTGGGACCAGCACCTCCACACCCCCATGTACTTCTTCCTGCTCAACCTCGCCCTCCTCGACCTGGGCTCCATCTCTACCGTTGCCAAATCCATGGCAAATTCCCTCTGGGAGACCAGGGCCATCTCATATGAAGGCTGTGCTGCACAGATATTTCTGTTTATCTCTCTTCTTGCAGTAGAGTTTTAATTTCTCATGGTCGTGTCCTCCAACCGCTACGTTGCCATCTGCAAACCCCTGCCCTACGGGACCCTCCTGGGCAGCAGAGCTTGTGTCCACATGGCAGCAGCTGCCTGGGGCAGCTGTTTTTTCTATGCTCTTCTGAACACAGACAATACATTTTCAATACCACTTTGCCAAAGTAATTCCTGGGACCAGTTCTTCTGTGAAATCCCCCAGATCCTCGAGCTCTCCTGCTCATATTCCTATCTCAGGGAATTGGGGATTATTGTGGTCAGTGTCTTAGTAGTATTTGTCTGTTTTGTGTTCATTGTGGTGTCCTATGTGCAGATCTTCAGGGCCGTGCTGAGGATCCCCTCTGAGCAGGGACGGCACAAAGCCTTTTCCACCTGCCTCCCTCACCTGGCCGTGGTCTCTCTCTTTATCAGCATTGGTGCATTATCCTACCTGAAACCTCCTTCCATCTCGTCCCCATCCCTAGACCTGGCAGTGTCATTTCTGTATTTGGTGGTTCCTCCAGCAGTGAACCCCCTCATCTACAGCATGAGGAACCAGGAGCTCAAGGACACCCTGAGGAAACTAATGGCTGAATGCATTTCAAAAGCAATAGACTTCCTGTCTTCTGCACGTCACTCATGATACAGAACTCATTACAGGCTCAGACTCTCTTTTGTATAGTATAGTTTTTGATGGGTTTTGGAGTTGGGGGAGGCTTACTTGGTTTTGCTTTTTTTAACTGTGATAATATTGCCCACAAAGTAATGCCTTTTTTCATTCCACTTCTAATTCACTGTCTGCATTTATAGTTTGAGTCACAGACTGTGTAAATGAGAAGCCATGCTCTCTGTGTATTTAAACAAAATAAAGGACCTTGCACTGAATTGTTTGTCCGAGATCCTTCGAGACCTTTGTGAAGCTGAATACAAAGTGTGTGTGTGCAGAGCTGAAGGGAAACGGTCTCAGCACAGCAGCTCTGCCAGGGAGCAGCAGCCTTGTCCTTTCCAGAGCTGTTCTCCTTCCACTTCCCCACTCTCCTGTGAGCCCTTGTGTTGGTGTAAGATCTGAGCACTCCTGACCCTTGGTTACAGTCCCGCTGTGTGTCAGTCCTGTGACCACAGGCAGGGACAGGCAATGGGCACTTCTGTGACAGATGTGACCTCCAGAACAGCGTCTCCATCAGCACTGGGATCTCCTTAGCACAGTGCTCAAAGGCTTAGGCCTTTTTCCATAGTCTCTCTCAAGAATATGTGTAAGGAATAGACCCTCAAAAGGCTTTGTTTTCTGTGGGATCAGTGGGATGAGATCAGGGTCCCAGTTTGGCTTTCGAGGGACTTAGAGCTGGTGGTTCAGGTTATGGTTGTTGGTGGCCAGCACCCAGGCAGATGGTGGATAAGGCAGGGCAGCTCTGAGAACCCTCCATGGCCACCTCAGAGCTCGTGTGGGAGGCCGTCACAGCGACAGTGACCAACATCAGCTGGGTCTGTCTCTCAGCCTGACCACTATGTCCCTGCAGAGTCACCACAGCCTGGGCATCACATCTCACTCACTGCACAGAGCAAAAGCCCCAGCTCGGGGGCTGTGGGGAGTGTGGGAACAGGGTGCAGGAACAGCTGGCCAGGCCAGTGCAGATGTGCTCTCCTTGGGGAAAGGCTCTGTGGGGAGATGGGATGTCCCAGGAGAAGAGCAGGGCACCGTGTGTGTGCAGACACTGAAAGAGAAACACTTTTCTGCCATGGGTGCCAGTTTGGGGCAGGCTGCCCTGTCCATGGGGCAGCAGGAGCTGCCTGAAGAGCCCCGGGGCCAGGACTCGATGCTGTCCTGGGGAGTGGGGCTGGCACAGGGTGCTGAAGGCTGCCTGGCATCGGGACATCCTGAGCATGGTGGCCAGAGAGACACTGTCACTGACCTGTTTCTTCCATCTCACTCTACAGGGCCTGCCCAGACTGGGCTTTCCTGCTGGTCTGGGCTGGGCTGGAGTGAGAGCAGGATGTGGGGAGAGCCGGGGAGGAGCTGGGCTGTAAAGTGCCCCAGAGAGGAAACCACCCGTGAAAAGATGAAGTGTGTGAATGTGCATGGTGGGGGCACACAGCAATGTTCTCACACAGCCAGGCCTCCTGGGAGAGACATGAAAGACCAGCAGAGCAGGGTCTGGTCTGTGCCCAAGCTCCTGGACAACACAGGGCACCTACTCCAGGACAATGGTCACAGACCAGCCCCTCGCAACTACCTTGTAGGTCATTGTCCTCTCACCACAGCTGAGAGAGGTTGTTCTTCCCTCCATGGAAGGACACCAAGTGACTAGATCAGAAGTCCAAATTTTCAACGAGGCGAGATGTGAGAATGCACATTGTGTGATGGGGGAGATGAACCTGAATGAGCATAAAAGCCATCAATTATTGCTGTGGAGGCCATGGAGGCTTGTGGGACAGTGTATGGAGGTCACTTCATGTTGAGAGTAACTTCCCCAAGAAACCACCTGAATGGAAGAGTCATGCACTGGATGGTCTGTCTCCAGAAGGCACCTGCGCCTTGGCTACGGGGATTTCTATTCTCATAATTTCATTCTTGCCCTAGATAGAGTTCTGTGACCTCAATGGAATTGATAACTTCTGCGATTTTGCCACGTTGCTGGAGACTTCCTGCAGTAATACCGTGGCACTCATGTTTTCATTATCTGCATTTTAGAGCCAGTTTTCCTCTTCCCATTCACATGGGCATCCTGTGAATGCATTGCTGCTCTTCACCCCGGTGCAGACAGGCAGAAGACCTTCTCCACCTGGCCCTCTCACCTCACCAGTGCCACTGTTTTCTACAGCACTCTCATGCTTGACTGCATGATGCCAGAACAGCACTCCTGAGACAGTTTGACAAAGCCTTTTTCCTACACCATCCTCACATCCCTGCTCAACCTGCAGCCCAAGAACCAGAAAGGTTGAGCAGAAGTAGAGCACTGAGAAAGAATGCCAGGAAAGCTTTGAGGTTTATACAGAGACCATCAGAGTTGTTGACCTCCCGTTGCCTTCTGAACAGGCCCAGAAGACCTGGACGTCATTTGCTGTGTCCCAGAAACTCACCTGGAAGGACAGGATATAGAGAAAGCCTTTCGTGTGGGAAGGGGCAGAGAGTTGCTGGTGGAGCTGGCTTGGTGTCTCTCTGACACATCTCTCAAACACCCCAGAAAAGTTGTGGCTATCAGGAAGGTTCCATGGTCCTCTGAGAAATAGAATATCAAAATTGTCTTCAAGTAGGTTACAAAGGAAGATGATTGGTAGAGTTACAGGCTGGGCAGCTTCACCTCAGTCCCTGGGGAAGTGATGGGGCAAATGCTCTTCCAGACATCTCCAGGCACTTGAAGGAAACAAAAAAGAGTGCAGAACCTGCATGGGAGGGGAAAGTAGGGAATGTTGTGTACCTGGACTTTAACAAGGCCTTTGACATGGTCCACCATAGTCGTATTAGTGATATCTGGATGGAAAATAAAGATGAGAATGTGTGGGGGAGTTTGGCTGGATGGTCAGGCCCAGATGCCATCAGTGGAATGGACTCCTCCTGGAGGGCAGTCACTGTTGGCATCCCTCAGTGACCAGCACTTGAGACAACACCTGTGAACATTTTCATTATCTCCATCTATGATGGGTTAGAGCTCACTTTATGGTCCCTTGTGGATAAAGGCAAACTGCGGGGAGCCCTTGAGGTACCCCATCAAGTTCACCTGCCTCAAGCAGCACAGTCGGATAGGATGACATTCAGGTCTCTTCCAATCTGAGTTATTCTATGATGCAAGGAGTCTTTCCCTTGGAGAGGTCTTTGAAGACAAAATAGGGAGAGGATGAAAAAAAGCCAGTGAAACAGAAGTACATAGAGAGAATGTTGCACTCTAAATACAGAAGAAAAATTGTTTTCAGAAGTGGCTGCCTAAAATTATTCACATAAATCAAGAGAACATGGCCAAGGGCTCTGGTGAGGCTGAAAGGCCACAGAGGACCGAGGTCTTTGTCCCCCTGGCTACGACAGTTGCATCTGTCTCAGAGACCTACCAGGATAAACTCTGTTTTGAGGCTCTGGATTCTCGTTGCCCCTTTTTGGGGAAGCCAGGAGGGGTTGTACAGTTTCCTACACTTGACCTTGCTCAAACTCACACCCCACTGCTCCAGGAAGAGCCCTGAGCCACGCATGAGGGATCTGCCTTCCCAGGGCCTGGGGTCAGGGTTTGGCCTTTAGGCTGGTAAAACAAACCACGGATTTTCTCCACAGCAGAACGACCTGTACAGTGCCTTTTCCTACCTGCAATCACAACCTTCAATTATCTTCTCTAACGAGTCCATGGAGAGTCTTTGTCAATAATGACCCTCAGTGGGGTCAATCAATGTTTCAAGGTGCTTTGACTTGCGCTTCTGACTTGCACATCTTGAGCAACTTGTTCAGTCTCCTCTCAGTTTCTGTAGTTCATGGGCTAAGGGCCAAATACACCATGGGGCTCATTAAAATACAGAAAGTATTAATGAACTATTTCCCTTCCTGTAATTTTCTTCAAGTCTTCAAGACACTACAACTAATTTGAGCTGTTTCATGACGTAGCCACAAGGTAGGCCATTACAGTCAGATGGGTTGACAAACAGATGGGTGTAGGTGTTCTATCTTGTGGAGAGGATAAGGGAACACTTCTCCCTCTTCCCTTAGAATCACAGAATAGTTTGGGTTGGAAGAGACCTTAAAGATCATCAGGTTCCAGCCCCCCGGGCCCACATCTTCCTTCTGGAAGCTGGGTTTGTTATTTGCCTTTTCTGGGGCTCTTGGAATCTCCCTGATCTCTCTGGATTTTCCAAGATGTTTGAGAGAGATCTCACAATGACTGCAGCCAGCTCTAATGGCACCTCTCTGGCCCTTCATACACCAAAAGTTTTCTCCATATCTCACAGTTCCAGGGGAGTGCCAGGGGCACAGTAAACACCTGTCTAGCTCGTCATTTAGAAGAGAATTAGAAGTGAATTCTTCCTGTGTGCCCATGACTCCAATGGGGCCTCTGTGCCACTCACAGCTTTCCTGAGCATGTTTTAAGTGTCTCCCTTTCTGCAAACTTTCTGGTCCTCAGGCTGTAGATGGGGGGATTGAAAAGGAGCATGAGGATGGGCTTTGTTAAACTATTCAAGAGGGCTGTTGTGGGTATCAGGAGACACCTCAGCCCTGTGGTGTGTCACCCATGTCCCACGTCATGAGGAATGGACACAGGGACCTCAGTTCAAGGAAGTACAACTGCTGCATTCAGGTGATTTCCTATGGGATGTTCCTCCCAACATAAAGTGACCTCAAGACCTTGTCTGTGCCACAGGCCTTCATGGAACCCCAAGGAATAGCTGATGATGTTTGTGCTCACTTGTGTTCATGTCACCTCACGTACACGATGCACATGCTCACTCCTCATCTGTTGTCCTGGTTTAGTTAAAAACAAGTTTCTCTTTTAGTGAATTTGCCTGTCAGCTAAAGCTTCATATTAGCTGCATTTTCCTGGAAAGTCAGACACAGGTTTTGGTAAACATAGCAATGGAATGCCAGGTCACTGATAAGGACAGATGTACATCTTGCGAGAGGGGCAACGAGAAAACAGGTGACTAGAAACTGACCAACAGAGTATAGCACCCTGTTCACGTGAATACTTCATATAAAAGTGGGATATCATGAGGATCTCACCCCTTTTCCTTCTGGCCAACATTAGGAGAGGACCTTGCTAGTATTCCCTGAAAATTGAGGCCTAGTGACAGACTGAATCCAGCTCTGGTTGGCTGCAGAGTCCAGTCCAGATTTTCGGGTGCCGGCCCCTCATCTGCATGAGCAGTTGCTGGGACTTTCAAGATTGGTTTTATATATTTTGTATTATTTTCTCTATTTTTATTGGTAGGATTAGTAAAACATTTTTAATTTTTCCAACTCTCTTCTCTCTGTTCTCCTTTCTTTACCCATCGCCTGTCCTGAGTGAGATGGGTGGAGAAGAAGGGACTGAAGAAGGAAGGGGGAGGACAGGGGGCTAACACCCACATCTGCCACGGTTGCCATCCTGCAATCCAAACCTCAACACCTGTATAAAGCAAACATGGACTGCTGAACTACTCATTCAGTGTCCCTCTGTGGAGGGAAGAACAACCTCTGAGGGTGAGAGGCCAGTGCTGCAAATGGAGGTTGTGAGGGGGCAGCTCCATGATGATTGACCTGAGACTCCTACCAAAGGGGTGTCCAGTGCACAGGGGCACAGCCCAGGCCCTGCTCTGCTGGTCCTGCAGGTCTCTGGCAGGAGCCTGGCTGTGAGAGGACTCTGCTGTGTGCCAGCCCTGCACACACACACTGTTCAGCTGTACAATGGTGTTTAATCTGTGGGTCACTTTCTTGGACATGTTCTTGAGATAATTTTTAAGAAGACTTAAAACTTCAGATCCTGCCCTGAGGAGATCACCTTTCTATCTGGAAAGGCTGTTCTGAGGCCAGTTCTGTGACACAAGTGCCCATTGCCTGTCCCTGCCTGCGCTCACAGCACTGACACACAGCAGGACGGTGACCAAGCTGCCAGAGCACTCAGGCCTTGCACCAACACCAGGGATGAGAAGGAGAGTGTGGGAGTGGAACCGGAACAGCTCTGGAAGAACAAGCGCTGCTGCTCCCTGGCAGGGCTGCCAGGATGGACTCTTTCACCCTCCTCTCATGAACGCAGGAACCATCCCTGCAGCTCTAAAAAGGGCTTGCAGGAAGGATATAGAGAAAAACCAATCACTAAAGAGCCCTTTATTGTGTTTAGAGACAAGGAGAGCACGGCTTCTCATTTACACAGCCAACAGTTATAAAAGAAAAGCCGACAGTGAATTAGAAAGGGGATGACAACATTATCACAATAAGAAAACCACTAATAACAAGAAAAAATCCAGATGACAGGCTGGACCTGTAATTAGCTACATTTAAACGGCTATGTAGAACGGCTATGTAGAAGCAGATGGGCAGTTTATTGCTTCAGAAAACACTAAGATATGAGTTTCCACACAGCATCCTTGAGCTCCTGGTTCCTCATGCTGTAGATGAGGGGGTTCACTGCTGGAGGCACCACTGAGTACAGAACAGACACCACCAGATCCAGGGATGGGGAGGAGATGGAGGGGGGCTTCAGGTGGGCAAACATGAGAGTGCTGAGGAACAGGGAGACCACGGCCAGGTGAGGGAGGCAGGTGGAAAAGGCTTTGTGCCGACCCTGCTCAGAGGGGATCCTCAGCACTGCCCGGAATATCTGCACATAGGACACCACAATGAACACAAAACACCCGAATATTAGCAAGACACTTATCACAATAAGGCGAATCTCCCTGAGGTAGGAGTGTGAGCAGGAGAGCTTGAGGATCTGGGGGATTTCACAGAAGAACTGGTCCAGGGCATTGCCCTTGCACAGGGGCAGTGAAAATGTATTGGCCGTGTGCAGCAGAGCATGGAGAAACCCAGTGGCCCAGGCAGCTGCTGCCATGTGGACACAAGCTCTGCTGCCCAGGAGGGTCCCGTAGTGCAGGGGTTTGCAGATGGCAATGTAGCGGTCGTACGACATGACTGTGAGGAGACAATACTCTGCTGTGATCAAGAATGCAAATGAAAAGAGCTGTGTAGCACATCCTGAGTATGAGATGGCCCTGGTGTCCCACAGAGAGTTGGCCATGGATTTGGGGACAATGGTGGAGATGGAGCCCAGGTCGAGGAGGGAGAGGTTGAGCAGGAAGAAGTACATGGGGGTGTGGAGGTGCTGGTCCCAGGCTATGGTGGTGATGATGAGGCCGTTGCCCAGGAGTGCAGCCAGGTAGATGCCCAGGAAGAGCCAGAAGTGCAAGAGCTGCAGCTCCCGTGTGTCTGTGAAGGGCAGGAGGAGGAACTGGGTGATGGAGCTGCTGTTGGACATTTGCTGCTGATGGTCATGGGAAACCTGTCACAGGAGGAAAAGACAGTGACAAGTGACTTCTCTGAGCAAAATCAAAGCCATTTCTCATACACTCTCCCCTGCTCCACACCCCTTGTCCTTTTCCAGACCTTCCTCCAGCTCGGTGTCTGAGCCCTGGTTGGTGCTGGCTGGAGGTGCCGTGAGGAGCAGGGCCTGTGCCCGCTGGCTGCCGAGGAGTCAGCCCCTGTGCTCTGCAGCAGGGGGCATGGGAACGGGGGGCAGGGGCCAGAACTGGGGTTCAACATTGACATATGGAGCCTTGACATCTCTCCCTTTCCTAAGGTCTCACCACCCTACATTTAGCCCAAGACAGGCACGGCTCATTTCACAAAACAAACAGCATTTTCATGATGTAACATCTCTGTGTTTCTGTGTTCCTTAGATAACACTAAGGTGCTACAGCATAGGTTTGCATTCTGGTGGGGAGCTCACCGCTTGGAAGGAAACCTCAAAGACAGCAAAATGTCCTAATAATGTAATTTGATTGAGGGAGACTCAGCTCATTCCCCAGCCCCACAGACTGCATTGCCCACACCCCACGGGTCAGAGCAAAGCTGGGCCACGTGTGCCCATGGACACACCTGCAGGAAAGGACACACAAGATCAGGCTGTGACTCTGCAGCTGAAACTGCCATCCCCAGAGAGCCTGACAGCAAGAACAAGATCCCAACAGCAGTGACCCAGAGCAGGGGAGCAAGAAGGAAAATGCGGTGAGGGTGGGTGTGAGAGAGGCCAGGGCAGAGGCAGCCGGGCACTCAGACAGCGTCACCCTTCCCCAGCTGTGCAGCCACCTCCCAGACACCAACACTGCTGGGCAGCTGCTCTCAGCCCCTGTGCTCTGCAGAGGAACTGGAGCTCTGGCTGCACAGGAGCTGCTTCATGCCTTGGAGCCCCCGGCCCTGAGGGCAGAGGCTTTGCTGGGTGGGACAGGAGGCCAGGGGGCTGCTCACAGGAGGGATCTGCACTGCAGGGGATCACAGGGACTTTTCTCTCTTCTCCCTCCCATAACAATTCTGGGTTTGGCTTCCTCTCATTTCTGATCATTTCCCTGCTGCCTGGAGATTCTCCCCTGGGAGGTGTTTCCCTGTCCATGTCTCTTCCCTGTCAGTGCTCAGAGACCATCCCACCCTCTGTGCCCTCCCCCTGGCCCTACAGATCCTGCCTGTTCACAGGGCACTGCCTGGGGGCATCTTCCTGTTTGCAGGCTGGAAAACAGGACAGGTCAGACTAAGGCTGACGGGTCCAGCCAAGGTGATGCAGGTGCTGTGCACAGGCAGAGGGGTGGGGAAGGGATGTCATGAGCCTTCTGGCAGATGTACTGATCACTCAGGGTTGCAGTTCAGGAGTCTCAGTGACTTGTTTAAGCATGAGAGCTCATTTTCATTTTATCCTTTCCTGCACCCCGCAGCCCTTGGGAGAAGAAACTGAAAAGACAGGCTCAGGAAAGCTCCTTATCTGTAAGCTAATCCTTGCATTGATCTTCTCCTTGAGGCATCCCCTTGGAGAAATTCTGGGGGTGATGTGGATGTGTGAGAAACCCTGACCCACACACCACCCTCTCCACAGCAGAAGGACCTTTCTTGCCCAATAGGGTTTGCTCCTCCACCACATCTTCTCCCCTCAGTGTTGATGGGCTCTCCAGGGCAGGCTGAGCGCTGACCCTGGCAGGTGGCAGAGTCCCTGCCCGGCACAGCCCTGGGGTGCAGGGACCCTGCTCTGCAGGACAGCCCTGGGCACCCCTGCCTGCACATTTCCATTTACACCCCACAGCCACCCTGGGGACAATGCAGCATTCATGTCTTGTCACTCTGACAGTGCAGAAGGCAATCCCTGCTCTGCAGCACATCCTCTCCTCTGATCAGAGAATCTCTGAGACCTGTACTTACATCTCTCACAGGCTCTGCAATGTGACAGCTTTCTGAGATCCTACCAAGATTTGCAGATGCAATGTCTTGTAGCCACAGGCTTCATATCTCTGAAGATTTCTCTCCAAGTGACATCTCAGCATCCTCCCACCCCAGACTGTGTTTCCCTCTCTCTGTCTGGCTCCTGTGCCCTTGGTGCTGCAGGCAGAGCCCTCAGCCCTGCTGCGTGTGCAGAGGAGCTGCTCCTGGGCAGAGCTGTCTCTCTGCAGCGCTGCTGCTGCCACGAGCTCCCTGTGTCCCAGGAGCCCAGCCCAGCTCAGCAGCACAGGAGCATCACAAGACGCTTTAATGACCCCTCTGGTGGCTTTGGTGCTGAGTCCATGGACCTCAGACCCTGGAGGAAGTTGATGAAACCTCTCAAGAAGTCAGATTCAAACTCCAAAGTTTATCATAAGGTTTATGGGTCACACTGAGGGACACTACTGAGAAACAATACTCAGGTTTGGTTAGAGAAGAAAACTGGAGGCAGAGATGACAGGTCAGGAAAAGCAAAGTAAAGGTCTCTCTGATGCTGAGTAAACCTGGATGTGTTTCATTAACCAAAGGGCCAAGATCTGACCCCCAGCCCTGGGAAGTCAGATCCTGTTCCTCCCACGTTGCTCAGGGCCCTTCCTGGGACAGTGTGATGTGGGGCTGTGCAAGGCCAAGGGCAGGACTATGGTCCCACACCTCCCAGGTTCCTGGCTGGGGACAAGGCGGGTTTTGGAGCTCATTGACAACATCTTCCTGACAAGGGTGACTGAGGAGTCAGTGGGGTGAGGTGCCCTGTGGGACTTCACACTTACAAACCAGAAAGGGTTGGTCAGGATGGCACAGTCAGGGATGGGAAAGTGGAGCTGAGGCTCCTGGGAGATGATCACAAGGCCAAGAGCAGGATTTCAGGAGAGCAGGATTTGGCCTGCTGAGGGACCTGCTTGGGTCCTATGGGATATGACCTTGGTGTATGCAGTGCTTTTCTCTCCCATTTCCTCCCTCCTCTCTCCCACTTGCTGTTGTGCAGCATTTTCTACCCTTTCTCAAATACAATATCCCAGAGGTGGTGCCAACATCAGTGAGTGGCTCAGATTTGGCAAGAAGTGGATCCATCTTGGAGCAGCTGAAATCGGCCCTGTCTGACATTGGTCAAACTCCTGTTGTCTTCTCAGAGAGGTGACAACTGTAGCACACTCACACCTACCCCCAGTTCCAAGAGTTTGTCATGTAAACCCAATAGAGAGTGACAATGTGTTGGGTGTTACAAACTACATGATCATGTAGAAGAAATGGACAAGATCTTCTGTCAGCAACTCAAGGAGGAAGTCACCAGTCAATGAGCAGGTTCCTATGGGGAACTGTATTTGCTCTGACATTATCTGGCCTGGCAAAGTGGCAAGTGCCAACAGTCCAGAGGATCTTGGGCCAACTGCTTAACATGTCTGCATCGTGGGTTAACAAGAGTGATGCTCAACTGGATCTGGAACTGGGAAACAAGGAAACCCTGGTGAGGGATGTGAACATCAGTGTCCACCTTGGCTGTTGTGATCAGGACACAGTGGGGTCCCAGGCACCAGAGGGGAGGGAGGAAGGCCAGCAGCAGAGCACAGGCTGGTGGGCTCCAGAGGAGAAGACTTTGTCAAACTGGGGGTGCTGATTCAGGTGGTGCCATGGGAATCAGCTCAGAAGGGTGAAGGAGCTCAGGAAATCTGATCAGCCTTACAGGACAGCCTGCTGCAAGCACAAGAATGATCTATGTGAGAACCAGCGAAATGAAGCATTTATCTCGTGAGGGTGTTTGTCTGAACCGATGGAGCTCCAGGGCACAAAGGCAGCACACAGGAGGTGGAAGCAGGGGAAGCTGCAAAGGAGGAATTTAGAAACCTTGTCCATGGATGTGGGGATGATGCCAAATCTGCCCTGGACTTGATACCTGCATGGGAGGCCGAGGGTGGCAAGATGAGCTTACACAGCTTCCTTACAGAAAAAGACCAGGGTAACATAGACCTGCTGCTGAACTTCGTAAGAGTAGAATCAGACAGAACTGAGGTTCTTCATGGCTTCTTTGCCTCCATCTTCATCAGCAAGGTCTCCTGGGACTTTTTTCCTGAAGGCAGGAGTCTGGAGAACACCCAGCAGTGGATGGGGCTCAAGTCAGGGGTGACCTGAGCAAACTCAGACACCATTACAGAACAGGAGATGGGTATCTTGACCAGCTCCCTGAACACAAGTATCGCTGTGCTGTTGCACCTGAGATTGCCAGGAACACCCACCTCTTGGTCCAGAGTTGTGTGATTCCTTTTGAGGTGTCCTGGCCTGTCTCCTTGCTCAAGTGATGCTTTAGCACCCACTTCTCTGACACATTCAGTCTTTATCAGGAGATTCTCTAGATCAGTATATACAGGAGATTGTTGATACTACCTGTTTTGAAAATGAGGGCATTGGGAGGGGGACGGAAATATAAGAAATCTGGCTTTATTATTATTTATCATGGAACTGCTCTCTGTTTGGCAACAGTTCTGAAATCTCCCTAATCATTCACACCGGACTCAAAAGCTTTGGGAAAATGATGCACAGAGCCTTGGCTTGTAAGAGCATTTTAGATGTTAGCGAGCTCTCTGCTGCCATGATCCTGAACTGCAGATACTGAGAGAATGAACAAACCTCTAATGAAGTGAAAGGCAGAAGCAAACCCCAAGTTTCTGAGGGTGTTTGGACCCCATGAAGGGCCATCACTGACACACCAGTGAAGGAAACAACCAGTGCAGGTCCCTGTCCCTGCAGGCTGCTGAAGGAAAGACTTGGAGACACTGGTTCCAGGTGGTGAGGGCCATGTGGAGGTGGCTGTGATGCCATGTCAGCCCTTGATGCTTGTTCATCACCAGAATGGCTGAGCCCTGGCCCCTGGGACCTGGTAGATCTTTCTCCAATGTTTTTCAAGGCTTTTCCTGTGGTCAGTGTGAGTGTTTTGTGTTTTGGGGGTGGTATTTACGTCAAGTGCTGTTGCTCTAACTGCAAGGCTCTGGATTTCTGTGGAGCTGGAAATGCCTGTGAGCAAATCACAACTCATCCAGCTTCTTTCATGCACCTGGCAATGGTCACCAGTCTCCACAATGTCCCAGTCCCACACTTGCTTGAATCCTCTGTTTGGATCCACACCCCTTCACTCCAGGAGGTTCATGGATCCACCAGGTTCATGAATGATTCCTGAGGACCATCCAAGTGTGGGCAGTGTAAGGGAGGAGCAGAGCAGGGCCTGCTCATGGGCCATGACTCAGCACTGCCACCCCAGAAGCAGCCTTTCCCCATCTCCCAGGCACAGCCATGCCCACAGCATGCAAATGGCACTGCCATACATGATTAGCCCAAGAGAGGCCTTTCTTCCTTCCATATTTCCAGGAAAATCTTCCTCCTATTCCTCCTCCACCTGCAGACATCAACTGCTTTCCATTTCTAGGCTCAGACATGGCTGGAAGGGTTCCCTGAAGCCATCAGCCATCTCATTGCTTCTCCCTGACATGCCCTGACCCTCTCCCACACCTACAATGGCCAATCACGGCTGCTCAGGCCTCCTGCTCTTCAGAAGAGACCTTGAGCTTCTTGGTTCTTCCTGGTGCTTATTATTAACTTCCTCGCTCTCTCCAGAGTTCATGGTGAGCTTTCTTGTCCATAACAGCCCCTTTATGACCATGTTTCACTAAGTGGTTGTGTCACTATGATCATTTGTGCAGAAAGCGCAGTCACAGGACAGCACCCAATATGTCAAAACTGATGCCGAGTGAAATGCCGTAAAGCCCTGATGAATTCCCCCTGTGTCTGTGTCTCTCCTGGAAGGAGTCTGTCCCGAGAAGGGGATCCAGCTCCTGCCACTCTCTTCAGAGGCACATGAGCAGTGTCCATCACCTGGGGACACAAAGGGTGATGTTTGCCAGACACCCTTCATCTGAACCACTTAGATGTGTGCTTGTGGATGGGGTGTGAAGCCTTATAGTGCAAATACCTATTTAAGTGTCATTGCCAGAGGGGCTACCACTGATGCAGTGTACTAATTCACAGGTATTTAAATATAAGCATATAAAACTGACATTCCTAGACAAATTACACAAACATTTGAAGGACTTTTCATGCCTTTTAACATGGTTATCTGCAGAAGTTCCACCAGCTTTGCATCTCAGGAAATGGGATGCCAGAGTTCAAGGGCAGGATGGTTTGGGCTCTGTGCTGGGATCTGGAAACTGAAACGTGCTCCCATCTCCCAGCCCCCTGCCCTCCTCAGTGAGGGTGTGAGACATTCTGCCAGCGAGGGCTGAACTCACAGCCATGACCAGTATCTTATGTCCAACTGCAGCCAATGGTGTCCTGCCAGCTCAGGATTGGAGCTTCCATTGCTGGAAGTGTTTAAAAGATGTGGAGATGTGGCGCTTTGGGACATGGTTTGGTGGAGTACTTGGGAGTGTTAGATTTACCATTTGACTCCATGTTCTTAAGGGTCTTCTCCAGCCTAAATTATTCTATGATTCTGTGACTAGGGTTGAAACCATTTCAATCCCATCACCTCCAGCTTCCCTCTATTGTGTGGCACAACTGTCCTGGCTCTCCAGGCAGGTTGGGCACTGGGTTGGTGTCTGCATTGGGAGTTTTCCCCTTCCTGGGGTAAAAGGCTGTTGAGCAGAGACAGTTGTAGAGATTTGGGTCACAGGGGTTTGCAGCAATCCTTTCAAAACCTGAGCAGGATGAGCTTTGGAGCCCAGGAAAAATGGAGATGCTCTGAAGGATGTTTTTGAACAGTGATACTGTCACTGGTAACAGTAACAGGGAACTCCTTATTCTCACTGATGATGATGATGAACTAAAGCTCTTTAATTACATTCCTAAAAGTCATTCTTGCTTTTCAAAACATCTACCCCACCTCAACAGTTGTGTCTTAAAAGAAGTTCTTAGAATAATGCTTTTTCTCTCCACTTTTTATTTTTATTTTTTATTTTTTTTGTAATCATATAAAGAGTACAACTCTTGGACAGAATTAACACAAAATCATACATTTTTCATACTTTTCTCCTGGTGTGCAGTGGAGATGGCATAGGGGAATAGTTTCTTTTTGAGACAAAGGTGGCCAAGGAACAGATCCCAGGTCAGTGCAAAGGCCCAAAGGAAGCCAGAATCTTTATGTGTGTGCACTGACACACACTGTCACCTCCATTTCCAGTCTCTGCAGCAGAGTCTGGAGTTCTGAGCTCCCTTCATCTGCCCCGTGTGACACATGTAAAATGGAACTACCCCAGTGCAATGGCTGGTTTTGATTCTCTTCACAGCCTGAAGCACCACATGGGTCAGGAGACAAGCCAGGATACTCAGCAAAGACTCACGTGCTCTGCACTTACACTTCAGGTGTTCCCAGGAATCTCAGCAGACATGTCACGCTGATGTCTGGGTTCAAGGAGCTGGTCAAGTGTCTCATCTCCATTTCTGTAACGGTGGCTTTGCTGCCTGGCTGATGTGCAGACTCTGTACATGGATGTTGACACCTCTTGAACAACCTGCTATGAAAGGATGAACAAGATGGGCTGTTCATTCGTAAAGGGTATAAGGACAGCGAAAAATAAGACACTGGGTGGGGACATACGAAAAGGGATGCACAAGATGTGGTCAGGGCTGTTTGGGGTCCCTTGTATAGCAGCTCTGGACCCTCTGTGAATTATTGCTGTGGTCAGGGAGAACCTGAGAGCTTTCTCTAAATTGAAAACATAAAGGAGAAGGAAGGACAGTGTCATTCAGGCTCCAAGGCAGCTCAGGACATGTCTTGACCAATCTCCTGCTCACAGCAGGGCCAGACCAGATTACTCAGGGCTTGATCCCAACACATCTTGGTCACTTTCTGGGACAGAGTGAGTGCGCACTCCTGGGAAACAGCTTCCAGTGCTTGACTGTCCTCATGACTGGAAAGCTTCTCCCTTTCTACGGCATCTTTCCAAGCCCAGCCATCCAGATTGGTTTTACCCATCTACTTACACACTGACACAGACCAGACTTTACTGCCTTGGGCACAAGAATGTTGTGGGGGATGATGCTGAATGCCTTGCTGACTTCCAGGTAACGGGCCATTGTTGTTCTCCCCACGTCCACAACCCTGTCCTTTCCTCATAGAAAGCAAAGAGGATGGACAGGCACAACCTGCCCTGGGTAAACCCCGTCACCTTCTCTTCCAGACACCCAGAAATGGGGTCCCAGTGAACATGCTCTGGGGAACAGCACTTAGTTCCCCTGCTCACCCATTGGCCATTTTGAAAAGTGCACACACTGTGTGAGAGCTGCCAGTGGCCAGGGAGTCCCCCCAGTCTCCATGAGCTTTCCAAGATGGTGGAGAGTGGCCTCACTGTGACATCGTCCTGCTGTCCCAGCTCCTGGGATGCTGCCCCTGCTGTCCCATAGAATGGAAAGGATTGTGTTAGTTCCAGCGACCCCTGACTTGATCCCCATCCACTGCTGGTTGTTCTGACTCCAGCCACAGAGATCTCAGAGACCTTGCTGGTGAAGAGGGAGAATGAGAGGACACAGGGATTCTCACCTCTTATTATATCCATTAGTGTCCACACAGTGTCTTTGTTTCTCCTTTAACTGTTCCTGCATTACAAACAGCTCATTATGGGAACTTGAATTGCCTTACAGGTCTGGACTGAGCTTTGATCTGGACTGTTGCTGTGCTTGGCGGCTGCTGTCCTTGCAGACCAGATGAACTCACTCTTGCCACCCTGCCTGGCAGTTCATTCCATCCGTGTCACAGCTCTGTCTGCAGCACTGACAGCTCCAGCTCCCCCAGTCAGGTCCCTGGCTGAGGACATTGCCTCACATCTGGGCTGAACCACCCCAGCTGTGGCACCAGCCCAGCTCTGATCTGCCACAAGAAACCTGGTACCAAGTGTCTAAGAGCACATGTGTGCAAAGGCTTTGCTGCAGAGCACAGACATGACATGGCCAAATATTGCTGAATGTCTCTCTAGGCCTAGGAGTACAAAACCAGAATAAAATTACTAAATCCATTCAACTGAAGATATTCCTTCTTCAGCTTGGAGAAATTAGATCGTTTGCTGTAACCTTCCAGGTGTCCTGTCTAATGATGGGACAAGAAGAGATGACTTTCATACCAGTTTATTTTCTAATAGGAAGAATATAATGCTGGCAAAAAGTGTCTGTGCAGAGGAGAGGGAATCAACATCACTGATGTCCTGGTTTTGGTTCTGGTTTTGTCTGGTTCTCCAGGAAAATGCAGCTAATATGAAGCTTTAGCTGACAGGCAAATTCACTAAAAGAGAAACTTGTTTTTAGCAAAACCAGGATAAAGACCTAGCTCAGAACTTCAAGAACGAGTACGTGAGATAAAAGGAAAAACTCCTAGGAAGGTGGCTGCTCCAGTTTACAAAAGGAGCAGAAGAGATGCTGATGCTCTTGAAGGAACCTCTAATTCACACCCAGAGACTGTGCAAAACAGAAATTAGAGGTGCCCTGCCTCCAACTAGGTGGAGGAAAGGGATAACAGAGTATATTGGACTGTACAAATACAATGGCCTGGTACAACACACCCCCAGGAGTACAAAGCTTTAGTGGACACTGGAGCTCAGTGCACGATAATTCCTTCTAATTATAAAGGAACGCAATCCATCAATATTGTTGGAGTGACTGGGGGATCCCAGGAACTGACTGTTGTAGAGGCTGAAATGAGCCTAACTGGAAAAAACTGGCAAAAGCATCCCATTGTGACTGGTCCAGATGCTCCGTGCATCCTTGGCATAGACTACCTCAGGAGAGGGTATTTTAAGGACCCAAAAGGGTATAGGTGGGCATTTGGTATAGCAGCTGTGGACACTGAGAAAATTGAACAGCTGTCTGATTTGCCTGGTCTTTCAGATGACCCTTCTGTTGTAGGACTGCTGATGGTTGACGATCAGCAGGTGCCAATTGCTACCACGACAGTGCATCGTCGGCAATATCGCACCAACCGAGACTCTTTGATTCCTATCCAGAAGTTGATCCGTCAATTGGAAAGCCAGGGTGTGATCGGTAAGACTCGCTCACCTTTTAACAGCCCAATCTGGCCAGTGCGTAAGTCTAGTGACGAGTGGAGACTAACTGTAGACTATCGTGGCCTGAATGAAGTTACGCCACCACTGAGTGCTGCTGAGCCTGACATGCTAGAACTGCGATTTGAACTGGAGTCAAAGGCAGCTAACTGACATTGCTAATGCATTTTTCTCTATTCCTGTAGCAGCAGAGTGCAGGCCACAGTTTGCTTTCACCTGGAGAGGCATCCAGTACACGTGGAATCGCTTGCCCCAGGGGTGGAAACACAGTCCTACCATCTGCCATGGACTGATCCAGACCACGCTGGAGCAAGGAAAAGCTCCAGAACACTTGCAATATATTGATGACATCATCGTATGGGGCGACACAGAGAAAGAAATCTTTGAAAAAGGTGAGAGAATAATTCAGATTCTTTTGGATGCTGGTTTTGCCATAAAATGAAGCAAGGTCAAGGGACCTGCATGAGATATCCAGTTTTTAGGAATAAAATGGCAAGATGGCCGTTGTCAGATCCCAATTGATGTGATCAACAAAATTGCTGCTATGTCTCCTCCTACTAATAAAAAGGAGACACAGACTTTCTTGGGTGTTGTAGGTTTTTGGAGAATGCATATTCCTGACTACAGCCAGATTGTGAGCCCTCTCTATCGAGTGACTCGAAAAAAGAACCAATTTGAGTGGGGCCCTGAACAACGACAAGCCTTTGAACAAATTAATTGTGAGATAACTCATGCGGTGGCCCTTGGACCAGTTCGGACTGGACTAGATGTTAAAAATGTGCTCTACACCGCGGCCAGAGATAATGGACTTACCTGGAGCCTCTGGCAGAAAGCACCAGGAGAAACCCAAGGTCGACCCTTAGGTTTTTGGAGTCAAGGATACAAAGGATCTGAGGCCAACTATACTCCAACTGAAAAAGAGATACTAGCAGCATATGAAGGAGTTCGAGCTGCTTCAGAAGTGATCGGTACTGAAGCACAGCTCCTCCTGGCACCTCGACTGCCGGTGCTGAGCTGCATGTTCAAAGGGACGGTTCCCTCTCCACATCATGCAACCGAAGTTACGTGGAGTAAATGGATTGCATTGATCACACAACGAGCTCGAATTGGAAATGCAAATCGCCCAGGGATCTTAGAAGTGATTACAGACTGGCCAGAAAGTAAAGACTTTGGGATGTCTCCAGATGAGGAGGAAGTAAAACGTGCTGAAGAAGCACCACCGTATAATACACTTTCAAAGACTGATAAGCAGTATGCACTGTTCACAGATGGATCCTGTCGTCTTGTAGGAAAACATCGAAGGTGGAAAGCTGCTGTGTGGAGTCCCACACGACAAGTTACAGAAGCCACTGAAGGACAAGGTGAATCTAGTCAATTTGCAGAAGTGAAAGCCATCCAGCTGGCTTTGGACATTGCTGAACGAGAGAAGTGGCCAATACTTTATCTCTATACTGACTCATGGATGGTAGCAAATGCCTTGTGGGGGTGGCTATAGCAATGGAAGAAAAGCAACTGGCAGTGCAGAGGTAAACGCATTTGGGCTGCCACACTGTGGCAAGACATTGCTGCTCGGCTAGAGAGCCTGCCTGTGAAAGTTCGTCATGTAGATGCTCATGTGCCTAAAAGTCGAGCCACCGAGGAACATCTAAACAACCAACAAGCGGATCAAGCTGCTAAGATTAAAGTAGCTGAGGTGGACTCGGACTGGCAACATAAAGGTGAACTTTTCCTAGCTCAGTGGGCCCATGATGCTTCAGGGCATCAAGGTAGAGATGCAACATATAAATGGGCTCACGATCTAGGGATGGATTTAACTATGGACACTATTTAACAGGTTATTCATGAATGTGCAACTTGCGCCAAAATCAAACAAGGAAAACGGTTAAAGCCTGTATGGTATGGGGGGCGATGGTTAAAGTATAAGTATGGAGAAGCTTGGCAGATTGATTATATTACACTTCCACAAACACGTCAAGGTAAGCGTTATGTACTTACAATGGTGGAAGCAACCACTGGATGGTTGGAAACATATGCCGTACCTCGTGCTACAGCCCGGAATACTATCTTGGGCCTTGAAAAGCAAGTCCTTTGGTGACATGGTACGCCAGAAAGAATTGAATCAGACAATGGTACTCATTTCAATAACAGTATTATAGACAATTGGGCCAAAGAACATGCTATTGAGTGGGTATATCATATTCCATATCATGCACCAGCCTCTGGGAAAATTGAAAGGTACAATGGTTTGCTAAAAACTACACTAAAGGCACTTGGTGGTGGAACCTTTAAATACTGGGATTCACATTTAGCAAAAGCCAGTTGGTTGGTCAACACCAGGGGATCAACCAATCGAGCCGGGCCTGCCCAATCAGAAATTCTACGGACTGTAGAAGGAGATAAAGTCCCTTTAGTACACATGAAAAACATGTTAGGAAAGGCAGTCTGGGTTACTCCTGCCTCAGGCAAAGGCAAGCCCATTCGTGGGATTGTTTTTGCCCAGGGACCTGGCAGCACCTGGTGGGTGATGCTTAAGGATGGAGAAGTTCGGTGTGTACCTCAAGGGGATTTGAGTTTAGGTGAAAATATTCAATACTGAACTGCATGATGTGAATTGCCGTACTAACAGTGTTTAATAAGTGTCTTTCAGATCAAGACAGTGATGATGAAACCAGAGCTAGCCTCTTCGAGTGGCGCCTGACAACTTCTTCGAAGTTGATGTCTTTAACCCACAAACAGTGGTCATGAGATGCACTTGTACCATTTTTCCTGCCCTGGGAGACTGTCGTGACAAAATGAACTTAATCAGTGGGCTATCCTTTGAAAAGTTCATTAAGATTAATTACTCCTGTGTATATATGTACATATGTATATATATATATAGTAGTAGTGATTAATTAGATTGTATTGATAGATTGTATTAATAAGGTTTAAGCATTCTGTGAATGGCATATTATAAGGGGTGGAATGTCCTGGTTTTGTTAAAAACAAGTTTCTCTCTTAGTGAATTTTGCCTGTCAGCTAAAGCCTTCATATTAATTGCATTTTCCTGGAGAACCAGACACATGTTTTGGTAAACCTAGCAATGGAATGCAAACTTATTGATAAGCACAGATGGACATCTCGCGAGAGGGGCGACGAGAAGCAAGTGACCAAGAAACTGACCAACTGTGTATAACATTCCATTCACGTGAATACTTCATATAAAAGTGCTAGATCACGAGGATCTCGCCCCTTTTCCCTTTTTCCTTATGGCCGACATTAGGAGAGGACCTTGCTAGTCGTCCCTGCAAACTGAGGCCTAGCGAGAGATTGAATCCAGCTCTGATTGGCTGCAGAGTCTAATCCAGGACTTTGGTTGCTGGCTCTGCAGTTGCTGAGACTTTCAAGATTGGTTTTGTATATTTTGTATTATTTTCTCTATTCTTATTAGTAGCATTAGTAAAACATCTTTAATTTTTTCCAACTCTCTTCTCTCTATCCTTCTTTCCCTCCTGATCGCCTGTGGGAAGGGGGGAGAGGGAGGGGCAAAAAGGGGGAAGTGGGGGGGGGAGAGGGGATTAACAATACATCTGCCAGGATTTTATTGTCACCCCGCAATCTTAACCCTCGACAACTGGTACCCACTGGCCCTGGGTGGTGGGACAAGGGAGTCAGCACTTACCCCTGCACAGCTGTACCCAGAGGAGCAGCCACAGCATCTGAGGGGACACGAGTCCCTCTGTGCCCATCCTGAGCCTCCTGCCCTGATGGCACATCCCTCTGTGCCGCACTCCCTGCCACAGCTGCAGAGACTTGTGGGAGCAATGATGACAGAAGGGCAATACATCTCTGCAGATGCCCCCCGGTTACAGGAGGAGCCAATCGAAGCAGCAGCACTTTTTAGACATTATCGGGAGCTATCTCCCCTCCGACACGGCCCAGTGCTCCAATGAACTTCTCCAGTGCTGTTCATGACCATATATGAGGGACGGCTCAGCTGCAGGTGTCACAGCACTGCAATGGTAGAATATCAGAGGACAGGGCCAGTTGTAGTGGGGCAAACAGTTTTTCACCCCTTGAGCTCTGAGTGTGGACCAGGAGCATTGAGCATGTCCTGCCACAGGCACATCCAAGAGCCCGAGGTGAGAGTGTCCAGTCACTCCGGTGCCATAAGACCCAGGGGGCTGGGACTGCACCGTGGCTGTGTCAGGAAGGGAAGGAAACAGCCCCTGTGACAGAGCCCGCTGTGCAGGGAGCAGCAGCTGGGAAAGGGCCTTAGCCCAGGGCAGAGCCCCATCCCAGGAGCGCTGGCTCACCCACCGCTCCATGGAGAGCCCATGGAAGGTCCCTCACAGGAGCTGGAGCTGGGACACATCCCTGTCCTGGCAGCAGACGTGCAGCCCAGAGGCTCAGATGTGTCCCTGGCTGTCAGCGTGTCACCGAGGGGCCGTTATTCCCCACGGGTGGATCAGAGCTGCAGCCTGCAGGTGCACAAACCACAGCCCCCGCGCTCCCCCCGCAGCACCCAGGCAGGAAGTCTGTGGTTTTCTCCTGGCACCTTGCCCGGGCACATCCCTGCGGTGCCCCGAGACACCCCCAGCCCGACGGCTGCAGCCAGGGCTGCAGGGGCTGCTCCTTTGGCCTCGCAGGCACGGGGCCAGGCAGCTCCTCTACCTCCTGGGGACCCTGTGACAGCACATGAACGGTCGGCACCGAGCTCCATGGCCATGGGGTGTCACCGGTGACATGAGCAGCGCTCCTCCTACTGCCACTGCTGTGTGCTCATACACTGACAGCGACCTCACACCCTCTACTGCCACTGCTGTGTGCTCATTGATTACACTGACAGCGACCTCACACCCTCTACTGCCACCGCTGTGTACTCAGTGGTTATATTGACAGCGACCTCACACCCTCTACTGCCACTGCTGTGTGCTCATTGGTTACACTGACAGTGACCTCACACCCTCTACTGCAGCACTGTGTGCTCATTGGTTATAATGACAGTGACCTCACACCCTCTACTGCCACTGCTGTGTGCTCATTGGTTACAGTGACAGTGACCTCACCAGCCCCTGTAAGGATGTGCACCTGGTCCTGGCCTATCAGCCGTTCAGCCAGGAGCGACATCACTGCCCCTTGTCCTACCATTGGTTGCCACCCAGAAGAGCCTGGCTCCATCCTCCTGACTCTCCCCCTTTCCATATTGATCCCCATGAATGAGTCACCCCTCAGTCTCCTCTTGTCCAGCTCCAGAGCCCCAGCTCCCTCAGCCTTTCCTCACACGGGAGATGCTCCACTCCCTTCAGCATCTTGGTGGCTGCGCTGGACTCTCTCCAGCAGTTCCCTGTCCTTCTGGAACTGAGGGGCCACGACTGGACACAATATTCCAGGTGTGGTCTCCCCAGGGCAGAGCAGAGGGGCAGGAGAACCTCTCTGACCTACTGACCACCCCCTTCTAACCCACCCCAGGTACCATTGGCTTCCTGACCACAAGGGCCCAGTGCTGGCTCATGGTCACCCTGCTGTCCCCAGGACCCCCAGGTCCCTTTCCCCTACACTGCTCTTTAATAGGTCATTCCCCAGCTTAGACTGGAACCTGGGGTTGTTCCTGCCCAGATACAAGACTCTACTGAGACCCCAGGGACCTCACCAGCACAACCTGTTTACTCTGTGCACATGTTGGGGGTGACCCCATGTGGCAGCACCCAGCCAATCACTTACACCCCACCAGTAGGATGTGGGAGGGAATGGAAGGGCAGAAGAAAGAAAGAAAGAAAACCTCATGGGTCAAGATAAAGACAATTTAATAAGTGGAGAAATAGTTACTTACAGCAGGAGATACATATGCCCAGCCTGCCTCTGAGCAAAGGATGTTTTGAGGAACCCACCTGCCTCCTCAGTTTTATTGCTCACCATGACATCATATGGTGTGGAATATTCCTTTGGTCAGTTGGGGTCAGCTCTCCTGGCTTCGTCCCCTCCAGTCTCCCGTCACCTCCAGCCTCCACACTGTTAGGGCAGTGTAAGAAACAGCGAAGGCCTTGAGGCTGTGCCAGTGCTGCTCAGCAACTGCTACAACGTCAGTGTTGTCAGAGCTGTTCTGGGCACCATCAGCAGGGGTTGTGAAGAGGAAAATCAGCTCCATCCCAGCCAGTATCATCTCCACCCCTTGTTCCACAGCGTGTGGATGTGGTCTACCTTGACTTCAGTAAAGCCTTTGACACAGTCTCCCACAGCATCCTGCATCCTCACAGCTAAGTTGAGGAGGTGTGGTCTGGACAACAGAGTAGGGAGGTGGGTTGCAAACTGGCTTAAGGAGAGAAGCCAGAGAGTGGTAGTCAATGGTGCGGAGTCTAGTTGGAGGCCAGTATCTAGTGGAGTGCCTCAGGGGTCAGTACTGGAGCCAATATTATTCAATATATTCATTAACGATTTAGACGAGGGAATAGAGTGTACTGTCAGCGAGTTTGCTGATGACACCAAGCTGGGAGGAGTGGCTGACACGCCAGAAGGCTGTGCTGCCATCCAGCGGGACCTGGACAGGCTGGAGAGTTGGGCGGGGAATAACCTAATGAAATTTAACAAGGGAAAGTGTAGAGTCCTGCATCTGGGCAGGAACAACCCCAGGTTCCAGTATAGGTTGGGAAATTACATATTAGAGAGCAGTGTAGAGGAAAGGGACCTGGGGGTCCTGGTGGACAACAGGATGACCATGAGCCAGCCATGTGCCCTTGTGGCCAGGAAGGCCAATGGCATCCTGGGGTGTATTAGAAGGGGGGTGGCTAGTAGATCGAGAGAGGTCCTCCTTCCCCTCTACTCCGCCCTGGTGAGACCACATCTGGAATATTGTGTCCAGTTCTGGGCCCCTCAGTTCAAGAAGGACAGGGAACTGCTGGAGAGGGTCCAGAGTAGGGCAACCAAGATGATTAAGGGAGTGGAGCACCTCCCTTATGAAGAAAGGCTGAGGGAGCTGGGGGTCTTCAGTTTGGAGAAGAGGAGACTAAGGAGGGACCTCATTAATGTTTATAAATATATAAAGGGTGAGTGCCATGAGGATGGAGCCAGGCTCTTCTCGGTGGCAAACAACGATAGGACAAGGGGTAATGGGATCAAGCTGGAACACAAGAGGTTCCGCTTAAATTTGAGAAAAAACTTCTTCTCAGTGAGGGTCACAGACACTGGAACAGGCTGCCCAGGGAGGTTGTGGAGTCTCCTTCTCTGAAGACATTCAAAACCCGCCTGGACATGTTCCTGTGTGACCTCACCTAGGCGTTCCTGCTCCAGCAGGGGGATTGGACTAGATGATCTTTTGAGGTCCCTTCCAATCCCAAACATACTGTGATACTGTGATACTGTGATACTCAGGTCCTTACAGTGTTCAGACATTGACATCCACCACCAGCCCTTCCCCAGCCCTTGCCATGACACACACACACACTGGGTTTGGCTGGTGTGGCTCGGGTGGACGAGGGCAGGTCCCAGCACTCCTGACTTCTCCCCTCACTCAGCCAGAGCAGTTGGAAACATTCAGTCAGGTTATGAGCCTAAGGACAACGTGTCCCGTCCCAACAGATGGGATGAGGGATGAGTTAATCCTGACTCAACAGATGGGATGAAGAGGGAAGAAGGAAGAGAGAGAGAAGAGGAAAACTAAGATATCAGAAAGAGAAAGGGAGAGAGAGAGATCACAGAGATCACCACCCCGCAGGTACATTGGTCCCGGGATGACTCTATGGGTCTCTATAGATCTCTATGGTCCCTATGGGTCTCTATGGTCTCTATGGGTCTCCATGGGTGTCTCTGGGTCTCTATGGGTCTCTATGGGTGTCTATGGGTCTCTATGGGTCTCTATAGTCTCTATGGGTCCCTATGGGTCTCTATGGTCTCCATGGTTCTCTACAGTCTCTATGGGTCTCCATGGGTGTCTCTGGGTCTCTATGGGTCTCTATGGGTCTCTATGGTCCCTATGGTCCCTATGGGTCTCTGTGGGTCTCCATGGGTCTCTATGGTCTCTATGGGTGTCTCTGGATCTCTATGGTCCCCATGGTCTCTATGGGTCCCTATGGGTCTCTATGAGTCTCTATGGTCTCCATGGGTCGCTACGGTCCCTATGGGTCCCTATGGGTCTCTATAGTCTGTATGGGTCTCTATGGGTGTCTATGGGTCTCTATGGGTCTCTATGGTCTCCATGGGTCCCTATGGGTCTCTATGGTCTCCATGGGTCTCTATGGTCTCTGTGGGTCTCTATGGGTGTCTATGGGTCTCTATGGGTCTCTATGGTCCCTATGGGTCCCTATGGGTCTCTATGGTCTCCATGGGTCTCTATGGGTGTCTATGGGTCTCTATGGGTCTCTATGGTCTCTATGGGTCCCTATGGGTCTCTATGGTCTCCAGGGGTCTCTATGGTCTCTATGGGTCTCTATGGGTGTCTATGGCTCTCTATGGGTCTCTATAGTCTCTATGGGTCCCTATGGGTCTCTATGGTCTCCATGGTTCTCTATGGTCTCTATGGGTCTCTATGAGTCTCTATGGTCTCTACGGGTCTCTATGGGTCCCTATGGGTCTCTATGGTCTCCATGGGTCTCTATGGGTCTCTATGGTCTCCATGGGTCCCTATGGGTCTCTGTGGTCTCTATGGTCTCCATGGGTCTCTATGGTCTCCATGAGTCTCTATGGATGGTTCGTGATTTCTTCTGGTAGTCGGTTGTCAGACAGATGGTTCATCTCTATCCCAATCCAGTTGGTGGAAAGCCCTTGAGGTGCTGGAGTGAGTTCAGAGAAGGGAACGGAGCTGGGGAAGGTTCCAGAGCACAGGTTTGATTGTGGGTTGTGGGATATTGGAACAGGCTGCCCAGGGAAGTGGTGGAGTCAGACAGGTTGATCAATGAGCTGTTCCCTACCATTAATGTCATGCTCAATATAAAGCTGGAGATGCATTCTCCAGCTAGTTAGTTCAGGCTTTCTGGCTCCTTCGTTAGTTCTGTTCGGAAGTTCCATTAGTGCAGTGTGAGTCCAGTTTGATTATGTTTTGCTGTTTTTCAGTTGACCCTTGGGCCTTTCTGCCTTTTTAATTTTTACTTTCTCATGCTTGGATCACCTGTTCAGGACCAGGGTGTTCCCTTCTTTTGGGCTGCCTGTTCCAGGTGACTGGAGTCATGTGGAGGATTGCGCTATCATATATTTTATTTTATGTATATTTTAGTATCAGTATATAAGTAGTAGTGTATTATTATTTTTTTAATTGTAAGTAGTAGTGTATTATTATTTTTTTAATTGTTTTAATAATTTTATTTTCTTAGCCCACGAGCTTTTCTCTTCCCTTTCAGTTCTCTCCCTTGGCACACTTTGGGGGTTGGGGGCAGGATGTGAGCAGCTCTCATGATCTTAGTTGGTGGTTATGGTAAAACCATGACAAGAAAGAGTAGCAGTAGATTCAGAAATCTTGAAAATCACTTTCCAAGATGATGGGAGGAGGGAAACAGCATCAGGAAAACCATCAGAAACTGCAGCTCTGGAGGTCCAGAGTGGAGCTCAGGATAGAGAAATGTCATTCTGAGCGCAGTGCTGTGGTCATTCATGCTGCTGAGGGACTCTGGATCAGCCATGGCTTTGTGTTTCCAGGAACAGATGGTGAGGATAGAGAGACAGCAGCACAGGTGGGGACACACTGGGCTGAGAACAAGGTGGGGAAGCGCATGGGGTGTCTGCAGCCTGTGGGGAAACAGCCACAGGCCTGGGACAGTGCAGGATGGACTGTGGTGGAGATGGCCAAGGGCACTGGCAAGGCTGGATGTCCCTGAAAGAGCCAAGGTCTTCGTCCCCTTGGCTATGGCTGATGTCCCTGCCAGAGAGGTCTAAGAGGAGGCACATAGTTGTCATGGCCATGGCACCCCATTGCCTCCTTGCACCCCCTAGGGAGTGTCACACCATTTTCCTGCACTGGGCATCGCATTCCCCACAGCCCCAGCAAGAGCGCTGAGCCACACGTGAGGGACAGGATCTCCCTTCCCAGGGGCAGGGGCTCAAGGCTTGGCCATTGTCCTTCATCAGACAAACCAAGGGTATTCTCAGCATCAGAGCTGCTGCACTTTGCCTTTGCCTGATGCAATCACTGCCTCCAATTATCTGCTCTAACAAGTCCCTGGGGAGGCTGTGTCAGTAACAGCTCTCAGTGGGGCCCATTAACGCTTCAAGGTACTTTGGAGTTTGTTCTGGCTTGGAATTCTTGAGCAGATTCTTCAGTCTGTCCTTGGTATCTGAGGTTCATGGACTCAGCACCAAATACGCCATGGGGCTCATTAAAACACAGAAAGCCCTAACGAGCGATGTTTCTTTCCCTAATATTCTTCAAATCTTCCAGACTTGTAGAACTAACTGGAGAGGTTTCAATGGGACACTTACTGATGAAGATTTCGAAGAAGATTTCATAAAGGAGGGTTTTTTTTTTCTTTCCAGGGTATTTTCTATCATTTTCCAGTGTATAGAAGAAGTGACAGCAGCATTCTACACTGGACATTGATCCAGAGGGTCTCCTGGAAACATCTGGACAGGCAGGAGAACGGTCCCTTGAGGCTGGACACTGTATGGACAGCCTGGCTCCTCACCCCCACCCCCCGTCTGCCTGTTCCCTCATTGGCCAGCAGAGAGTGCATCACTTTTCCTCACATCAGACTTCTCCACTGAGCTCTGCAGGACATGCTGCAGCTCCTGTGCACCAGCTCCACCTGCTCTCCTGTGCAAACACTGCACAGTTCAATAAACAGCAAAACACTTTCCTCAGCTGTGTGTGTAAGCTGGATCTGATGAGGTCCAGCATCCACAAGGGACACCCCCACAAGAACTGGTTTAGACAGAGAGATAGGAAAGGATATAAGTAAACACAATGAATGTGTTGACTGCCATGTTAATTAGAGCTCTGAAGAATGGGGCAAGTTTGTAACTCCCTGAAGCTCAAAGCAGAAACCAGACAGTTGAGAGGCCACTGAATGACCAAAGAGCAAGTGGAGGAGAAACCTGAGAGCACTGGGAAGGGCAAACGTCCAGACAGTGCTGGAAAGTTGTCCTTGGACAGGGACATTTAATCAGGAGAGGTGGGAACTCCTGAATGACGAGGGAGATGTAATAATAGAGTGTTGGTAATAGAAGTACAGGGGAAGACCAGTATTTCTTCTCCTACCCTTATTACACTTCCCCATAACTCACTTTTTGGCTTTTTTTCTTTTAAATTTTAATATGTTAAAAAAACAACGAAACAAAGATCTCCAAACAAACAAAAGCAAAAAAAAAAAAAAAAAAAAAAAAAGCCTCAAACCAATTAAACAATAGCAACAACCAAAACCAAAAACAAAAGAGCAACAAAACCAACAAAACAAACTACAAACAAAACAACAGCGCAAAAGTGCACGTTTCCAGACAGACATCAGTCACCAGTTGTCTCACCATAAACAGCCAGTGCCATTTTAGGGCCCCAGTGTACCTGGGGTGCTGGCCTGGGATTGGCATCTATCACACAGGACCTGGGGAGACCAGAGCACCTTGCAGTGCAGGTGGAGCCTGGACAGGGGTTAACAGGGCATCTACACTGGCACCAGGTGTTTGTGTCCCTGGAGCTGAAGACATTTGTGTGCTAAATCCATGCCCAGTTCTGGAAAAGTCTTTCCTTTTCAAAGAAAAGACACCACACCAAAGAAACAAAAAAAGTATGTTGACACCTTCCTCTGCTTTGGATCTTTGCCTTCAGTTCCTCTTATTTTAATTTTCAATGACATTAACTGACATCTGATGGGCCTGCAGGCATGAAGCCAAGATCATTTTTTGTCTTGCACAGCGCCCCATGCCTTCTGTACCTTCTCTGCCCAGGACTCCTCACACTTTGCCCAGAGAGAGTCACACTGAGGTGTTGGCTGGTTCACTGGCTGAGATGTCGGTTTAGATGGTCACCTGCAGCACAGGTGGATCCTGCCCCATCATCTCATCATCCCCACTGCTCTGCTCCAGTTAGAAACAGAGCCCAACATCACAATAGGATCATAAGAGAATTGAGGTTGAAGGGACCTCAGGAGTCTGCAGTCCAGCCTGTCACCAACTGGGTCACACCAAGGTGTTCAAGCCTTGATTCAATCAGAGCTTTAGCAGGACTAGAGAAGTGATCATCCCTTTGTACTGGGCACTGATGAGGCTGCACCTTGAATCCTGGGGTCCGTTTTAGGGACCTCATGGCAAGGAAGACATTGAGGTGCTGGAGAGAGTTCAGAGGAGGGTGACAAGGCTGATGAAGGGTCTGGAGCACCAGTCTTATGAGGAGCAGTTGAGGGAGCTGGGGCTGTTCAGCCTTCAGAACAGGAGGCTGAGGGGAGACCTTGTCACTGTCTACAACTACCTGAAAGGAGGTTTTGTCATGGTGCGTGTTGGTCTCTTCTCCCAGGTAGAGAGAGATAGGACAAGAGGAAATGGCCTCAAGTTGCACATGGGGAGGTTTAGATTGGATATGAGGAAAAAATTCTTCAGGTTAAGGGTTTTGAAGCAACGGAACAGACTGCCCAGCGAGGTTGTGGAGTCACCATCACTGAAGGTGTTTAAAAGACAGATAGATGGGGCTCTTAGAGACATGGTTTAGTGCCAGATTTATGTTATGGTTAGACTCGATGATCTTAAGGGTCTCTTCCAACCACAATTATTCTATGATAAGTCATTTTTGCTGTTTTCTTTCTCAGAGGACCGTGCAGCCTCCCTGAGAGACAGGACTTTTCTGAGGTGTTGGAGAGACGTCTCACGGTCACACCAGCCAGTTCCACCAGCCCCTGTCTGTCCCTCCCCAGACCAAACCTTTTCTCCATATCCCAACCTTCCAGGCGAGTTTCTGGGACACAGCAAATGCTGTCCAGGTCCTCTGGGCCTGTTCAGAGAGAACTGCAGGCCAACATGTTGATGGGCTCTCTGTGCACCTCAAAGCTTTCCTGACCATTTTTCTCAATGTCCAACTTTGTACCCAGTCTTTCTGGTCCTTAAGCTTTACATGATGGGATTGAGCAGGGATGTGGGGAAAGTGTAGAAAAAAGGCTTTGTCAAACTGTCTTGAGAGGGCTGTTCTGGGCATCCCACAGTCAAGGATGAGGGTGCTGGAGAAAACAGTGGCATTGGTGAGAGGTCAAGTGGAGAAGGCCTTGTGCCTGTCTACACTGGGGTAGAGCAGTGATGCATTCATGGGATGCCCATGTGAACAGGAAGGGGAAAAATGGCTCTAAAATGCCTTCCAGCCAGTTCTTTACCCATCGCAGATACACCATCCAGGCCATGAGCTGCAGCTTCTCCAGGAGATGCTGTGGGATACGATGTCAAAGGCTTTACTGCAGTCTAAGGACACAACACCCACAGCTCGTGTGGCGGATTCATTCCCCACGACAGACTTTCCCTCATCTGCTCAGCCGGTCACCTTGTCACAGAAGGAGATCAGGGTGGTCAAGCAGGACCGGCCTTTCATCAAGACATGCTGATTGGGCCCGATTGCTCGTCTCGTGTGTGTGACCTCACAGTCCTTTGCCAGCCATGTTCCTGCTGTTGGCCAATCCCCTGCAGAGGCAGAAGTGACCTCACAGTGCCCTCCACAGCCATTGGCTTCCTACTGGACTATGAGTTCCTGAGACACAAGTGACCACATGGCATCATACCCACCATCACCCTCCTTGTGGTGCAGTGTGTGAGCAGATCAAACTAAGCTGCTTTCATCAAATGTATCCAATAGATTTCCTACCAAGGGTTTGAGTGGAGAAACGTTCCTCAGAGTATTTACTCTGAGGCATTTTACATCTCTGCTTCTGCACCTAATTTTCTTCTTCTTCTTTCTCTGTCTTTTCTGATATGAAAAGCTCTACAAGGAAAAGATTAATGGAATCCTACAATAACACAGGTTGGAAGAGACCCTTGAACACCATCTCTGTCCCACTGACCTTTATGGCACCCCAAGGAATAGCTGATGGCATTTGTGTTCCCTTGGGTTCATCTCACCACATGCACATAGTGGACATGCACATGATGTGTATGTTTACAACTCATCTGCACAATGAAAACATGGACGTTTAACATAGTGTTTCATAGAATCATAAAATCATATCATGTCCTGAATTGGAAAGGATTCACAAGGATCTTCGAGTCCAACTTCTGTCCGTGCACAGGACACCCAGCAGTTCACACTGTGTGTCTGAGGACGTTGTCCAGTCTCTCCTTGATCACTGTCAGGTTGGGGCCGTGACACCTCCCTGGGGAGCCTGTTCAGTGTCCAGCACCGCTGGCTGAAGAGCCTTATCCTAATGTCAAAACTAAACCTCCCCTGGCACATCTACTGCCATTCCCTTGGGTTCTGTCATTGGTCACCATTAGTCACCATGACGTCTCCTTTTAGTCTACTCTTCAGCTCTGATGCTCAGAAACCCCTTGGTTTGCTTTCTGAAGCAGAAAGGAGGAGCCATGACCTGCAGGCAATGGGAAGTGGGATCCTGTCCCTCACACACTGCTCAGGGCTCTTCCTGGGACCTTGGGATGTGGGTGTGCAAGGCCCAGGGAAGGACAACACTGAGACAACAACTTCCAGCTTCCCCATGGGGCTGCAAGGAGGCACTGAGGCCCCAGTGCCATGAGGACAACATGTCTTCTCCTGGGCCTCAGTGGCAGAGACATTTCCTCCTCCTGATATCCAGTCCTCATCTTCCAAGTTGCACTCTCTTTCCTGGTTCTTCCCACTAACAAGGAAAGTTCAACCATCTCATAAACTGCCCTTCAATCAGGGAATCCAATTACCACAAGGCTTCTTGTGTTTTTTTTTACCTGACAGAAGACAAGTAACCTCACCATGATCTTCTAAATCCCAGCACTGCTGCTGGCCTTTCAGCTTCTCTGACAGACACGACCATGTCCCTGCTGCTGTCCCGTCATGTTCTCAGGTGGGATGGACATGACAACCCGTCTCCAAGGGCTCTTCCTGGGTAGGGCCTGTGGGCACTTTGGCAGAGGTTCTTTCCCAGCCATGTCCCTGCTGCTGGGCTGTCACCTCCAGAGACAGAACTGACCTCACTGTCCCCTTCACAGCCAAAGTCTTTGAACTCAATTATGAGTTTGTGAGACACAAGTGACCTCATAATCCCACACCCATCCGTCACCCTCCTTATGGGCCAGGACCTGACTAGTTAAAATTATGCTTGTTTTGTCAAATTGATCAAATTTATTTCCTACTAAAAACCTGAGTGGAGAAGCGTTCTGTAAGGGAATGTGAGATGTTGACATATTTTCTATGTGCTCTCCTGCCCCTTTTATTTTTTTATTTTTTCCTTCTTCCTGGTTGCTAATTGCAAATTCACTAACTGAAGTGCAAAGCCAATCCCACACGCAGAGATGAGATCCTGTTTATTACAGAGTTGTGCAAGTCTGGATGCTGGAATAAAACCAGCACAACAGATAGAGAAGGAACATCTATTATATCAAAAATCTTCTCACTACATTCAGACCTTCCCGGCAGTCCTAAAGAAGCAAGTGTTCACACATTGGCATATTGGTTACATAACCATTTTATCACCACGCATGCTTGTCGAGAAAGGGTCCCGGGCTGACCTCGGTCTCCCATCCTAGGGATGCATATGAGCGCATAAGGAGCAAAGTTCAGCTAAAGGACACTTTATGTAACAGTCTTGAGACAGATGTTAAAACAAGACTCAGCTAATCATGCAGGCTCCAGAGTGTCTGTGCTGCAAGGACAGTATTCTTTGCAGGTTCTGATTAGGTGTTTTAAAAGCCACTTTTATCTTTATTAGAACAGCAGACTGACCAAAACTGAGAGGATTTACATATTTTAGGTTAGCAATTTCAGGCAGGATTCATTCTTTTAGCTGGTAAGGACTACATCTTCTGTCTTCAAACACCTCTCCAAGGTAAAGACTCATTGAATCATAGAATAAGTCAGGTTTGAAGAGAGCCCTGAACATCACCTTGTCTCACTCTCCTTCTCAAGGCAGGGGGCACCAGGTGAGGTTGTTCTAGGCCTCTGCCCAGCGTTGCATCATCCACAAAGGAATTGAAAATGTGCTCCATAACATGATGCAGGGGGAGAACAAAGCCATTCAACAGTGTTGGCCCAAGTACTCATCACTAAGTGATGCCACTAGAAACTGGCTAAACAGAGGACTTTGTACCACTGAGGATATTTGGGCTTGGTCATCCAGCCAACTCCCCACCCATGATAACATCCACATCTTCATCCCAGATCTCCCCAAGCTGCTCTAAGGCACCACAGGAGACCATGTCTTGGGCCTTGCAAAACTCCATGTACACAACATGCCTTTCTTTCCCCTGCCCATTTCAGTTCAACAATCCCTTCCTTGTCCTTCTGCTGCCTGGAGAGGGGTGCAGGAGAATGTGGTCCAGCCCCCTCCCAGGGACAGACATAGGCTGAGCATCCTGTCATTCTCCCAGTTCTCCTTCCTGCCATTCCTGAAGATGGGTTTGACATCTGACTGTCTGAGGGACCTCTGAACCTCTCTGATCACTCTGACATTTTGAGACTACAATCCAGAATTTCCCACAGGGAAAGAGGGGCAAGTGTAGGACTGTGTAGAACAGCATGTGATGGGGATGGTAAAGGTGATGGAGCAAATAAGGACACTTGCAATGAACCTGTTCAAGGCAGCTGAGATGAATCTCAATGGGCCACTGGGGTTTGTCCTTGGAGTCACACACAAATATCAGGGTTCTGTCAGACATCCACATCTGAGCTGGCCCTGTGGACTCTTAAAACACATTGACATAATCAGGATCAGACACTTTCCCATTTACACACAGAGGCAGGAGTCACAGTGTCTCTCTGGCCTCCTGTTCCTATTCCCAAAGGTTGGGAGGCACCGCAGCCCCATGGTGTGTCACCATGTTCTGCACTCATCATTGATGTCCCTCATCATTAGGAGTGGACATTGGTTCAAGGAAGCACATCCCAGTGCTGCATTCTGGTGGTTTCCTGTGGGATATTAGTCCCAACATGATGTGACCTCAATGAACTGTCTGTCTCACAGGCCTTCATGGAACCCCAAGGAACAGCTGATGGTGTTTGTGCTGACTCACGTTCATCTTACCTCACATACATGATGTACACGCTCACATATCATCTGTACAATGTGAACATGAACCTCTGTCGAGGGTTAAGATTGCGGGGTGACAATAAAACCCTGGCAGATGTATTGTTAACCCCCTCTTCCCCCGACACACTTCCCCCTCCCTCTCCCCCCTTTTCACTAAGGAGAGGCGATTGGGAGGAAAAGAAGCACAGAGTGAAGAGAGTTGGAAGAAATTAAAGAGGTTTTACTAATGCTACTAATAAGAATAGAGAAAATAATACAAAATATACAAAACCAATCTTGAAAGTCTCAGCAACTGCAGAGCCGGCACCTGAAGTCCTGGATTAAACTCTGCAGCCAATCGGAGCTGGATTCAGTCTCTCGCTAGGCCTCAGCTCGCAGGGACGACTAGCAAGGTCCTCTCCTAATGTCGGCCATAAGCAGAAAGGAAAAGGGCAAAAGGGAAAAGCACACGAGATCCTCGTGATCTCCCACTTTTACATGAAGTATTCACATGAATGGAATGTTATACACAGTTGGTCAGTTTCTTGCTCACTTGTTTCTTGTCGCCCCTCTTGAGAGATGTCCATCTGTGCTTATCAATAAGTTTGCATTCCATTGCTAGGTTTACCAAAACATGTGTCTGGTTCTCCAGGAAAATGCAGTTAATATGAAGGCTTTAGCTGACAGGCAAAATTCACTAAGAGAGAAACTTGTTTTAGCAAAATTAGGACATTCCACCCCTTATAATATGCCATTCACTGAATGCTTAAACCTTATCAATACAATCTATCAATACAATCTAATTACTCACTACTACTATATATATATATACATATGTACATACATACACAGGAGTAATTAATCAGTGGACCATCCTTTGAAAAGTTCATTAAGTTCATTTTGTCACGACAGTCTCCCAGGGCAGGAAAAAATAGTACACGTACATCTCATGACCACTGTTTGTGGGTTAAAGACATCAACTTCGAAGAAGTTGTCAGGCACCACTCGAAGAAGCTAGCTCTGGTTTCATCATCACTGTCTTGATCTGAAAGACACTTAATCACTGTTAGCATGGCAATTCACATCATGCAGTTCAGTATTGAATATTTTCACCTAAACTCAAATCCCCTTGAGGTACACACCGAACTTCTCCACCCACCAGGTGCTGCCAGGTCCCTGGGCAAAAACAATCCCACGAATGGGCTTGCCTTTGCCTGAGGCAGGAGGAACCCAGACTGCCTTTCCTAACATGTTTTTCGTGTGTACTAAAGGGACTTTATCTCCTTCTACAGTCCGTAGAATTTCTGATTGGGCAGGCCCGGCTCGATTGGTTGATCCCCGGGTGTTGACCAACCAACTGGCTTTTGCTAAATGTGAATCCCAGTTTTTAAAGGTGCCACCACCAAGTGCCCTTAGTGTAGTTTTTAGCAAACCATTGTACCTTTCAATTTTCCCAGAGGCTGGTGCATGATATGGAATATGATATACCCACTCAATAGCATGTTCTTTGGCCCAATTGTCTATAATACTGTTATTGAAATGAGTACCATTGTCTGATTCAATTCTTTCTGGCGTACCATGTCACCAAAGGACTTGCTTTTCAAGGCCCAAGATAGTATTTCGGGCTGTAGCACGAGGTACGGCATATGTTTCCAACCATCCAGTGGTTGCTTCCACCATTGTAAGTACATAACGCTTACCTTGACGTGTTTGTGGAAGTGTAATATAATCAATCTGCCAAGCTTCTCCATACTTATACTTTAACCATCGCCCCCCATACCATACAGGCTTTAACCGTTTTGCTTGTTTGATTTTGGCGCAAGTCTCACATTCATGAATAACCTGTGAAATAGTGTCCATAGTTAAATCCACCCCTCGATCGCGAGCCCATTTATATGTTGCATCTCTACCTTGATGCCCTGAAGCATCATGAGCCCACCGAGCTAGGAAAAGTTCACCTTTATGTTGCCAGTCCAAGTCCACCTCAGCTACTTTAATCTTAGCAGCTTGATCCACTTCTTGGTTGTTTAGATGTTCCTCGGTGGCTCGACTTTTAAGCACATGAGCATCTACATGACGAACTTTCACAGGCAGGCTCTCTAGCCGAGCAGCAATGTCTTGCCACAGTGTGGCAGCCCAAATGGGTTTACCTCTGTGCTGCCAGTTGCTTTTCTTCCATTGCTGTAGCCACCCCCACAAGGCATTTGCCACCATCCATGAGTCAGTATAGAGATAAAGTATTGGCCACTTCTCTCGTTCAGCAATGTCCAAAGCCAGCTGGATGGCTTTCACTTCTGCAAATTGACTAGATTCACCTTGTCCTTCAGTGGCTTCTGTAACTTGTCGTGTGGGACTCCACACAGCAGCTTTCCACCTTCGATGTTTTCCTACAAGACGACAGGATCCATCTGTGAACAGTGCATACTGCTTATCAGTCTCTGAAAGAGTATTATACGGTGGTGCTTCTTCAGCACGTTTTACTTCCTCCTCATCTGGAGACATCCCAAAGTCTTTGCTTTCTGGCCAGTCTGTAATCACTTCTAAGATCCCTGGGTGATTGGGATTTCCAATTCGAGCTCGTTGCGTGATCAGTGCAATCCATTTACTCCACGTAACTTCGGTTGCATGATGTGGAGAGGGAACCGTCCCTTTGAACATGCAGCTCAGCACCGGCAGTCGAGGTGCCAGGAGGAGCTGTGCTTCAGTACCGATCACTTCTGAAGCAGCTCGAACTCCTTCGTATGCTGCTAGTATCTCTTTTTCAGTTGGAGTATAGTTGGCCTCAGATCCTTTGTATCCTCGACTCCAAAAACCTAAGGGTCGACCTTGGGTTTCTCCTGGTGCTTTCTGCCAGAGGCTCCAGGTAAGTCCATTATCTCCGGCTGCAGTGTAGAGCACATTTTTAACATCTAGTCCAGTCCAAACTGGTCCAAGGGCCACCGCATGAGTTATCTCACAATTAATTTGTTCAAAGGCTTGTCGTTGTTCAGGGCCCCACTCAAATTGGTTCTTTTTACGAGTCACTCGATAGAGAGGGCTCACAATCTGGCTGTAGGCAGGAATATGCATTCTCCAAAAACCTACAACGCTCAAGAAAGTCTGTGTCTCCTTTTTATTAGCAGGTGGAGACATTGCAGCAATTTTGTTGATCACATCCATTGGGATCTGACGACGGCCATCTTGCCATTTTATTCCTAAAAACTGTATCTCTCGTGCAGGTCCCTTGACCTTGCTTCGTTTTATGGCAAAACCAGCATCCAAAAGAATCTGAATTATTCTCTCACCTTTCTCAAAGACTTCTTTCACTGTGTCGCCCCATACGATGATGTCATCAATATATTGCAAGTGTTCTGGAGCTTTACCTTGCTCCAGCGTGGTCTGGATCAGTCCATGGCAGATGGTAGGACTGTGTTTCCACCCCTGGGGCAAGCGATTCCACGTGTACTGGATGCCTCTCCAGGTGAAAGCAAACTGCGGCCTGCACTCTGCTGCTACAGGAATAGAGAAAAATGCATTAGCAATGTCAGTTAGCTGCCTTTGACTCCAGATCAAATTGCAGTTCTAGCTTGTCAGGCACAGCAGCACTCAGTGGTGGTGTAACTTCATTCAGGCCACGATAGTCTACAGTTAGTCTCCACTCGTCACTAGACTTACGCACTGGCCAGATTGGGCTGTTAAAAGGTGAGCGAGTCTTACTGATCACACCCTGGCTTTCCAATTGACGGATCAACTTCTGGATAGGAATCAAAGAGTCTCGGTTGGTGCGATATTGCCGACGATGCACTGTCGTGGTAGCAATTGGCACCTGCTGATCGTCAACCATCAGCAGTCCTACAACAGAAGGGTCATCTGAAAGACCAGGCAAATCAGACAGCTGTTCAATTTTCTCAGTGTCCACAGCTGCTATACCAAATGCCCACCTATACCCTTTTGGGTCCTTAAAATACCCTCTCCTGAGGTAGTCTATGCCAAGGATGCACGGAGCATCTGGACCAGTCACAATGGGATGCTTTTGCCAGTTTTTTCCAGTTAGGCTCATTTCAGCCTCTACAACAGTCAGTTCCTGGGATCCCCCAGTCACTCCAACAATATTGATGGATTGCGTTCCTTTATAATTAGAAGGAATTATCGTGCACTGAGCTCCAGTGTCCACTAAAGCTTTGTACTCCTGGGGGTGTGTTGTACCAGGCCATCGTATTTGTACAGTCCAATAAACTCTGTTATCCCTTTCCTCCACCTAGTTGGAGGCAGGGCACCTCTAATTTCTGTTTTGCACAGTCTCTGGGTGTGAATTAGAGGTTCCTTCAAGAGCATCAGCATCTCTTCTGCTCCTTTTGTAAACTGGAGCAGCCACCTTCCTAGGAGTTTTTCCTTTTATCTCACGTACTCGTTCTTGAAGTTCTGAGGTAGGTCTTCCGTGCCACTTATTCATGTTTTCTCCCTGCCCATGTAGGAAGAACCACAGTGAACCTCTTTTTGTAGGCTGCCTCTGTCCTCTCTCTCGAGATTGAAAACGCCTTTTCCTAATAGCTGAAACATAGGTTTGTGCAGGTCGTGAATGGTATGTGTCTTCTCTGAGTTCTTTGGTTTCTTGCAATATCTTTTCAAACCGGTCATCAGATTTTTCACACAGTTTCTCTACAGCAGAGACACAAGCCCGTAGAGAACCAGCAAGGCTGTCCTCAAAGTTCCGAAGCTGCTCAATCACTTCATTAATCTCTTGTTGACCTCCAGCTGACCAGACCATTCCTGCCAATGACTTAGCATATGCAGGTGGTGCACTCTGTACAAATCTGCGCCACAGAGATCGTGTACAATTGATTCTATCTGGGTCTGTCCCCTCTTGGCTGTCTGGTCCAAAATAGATGATCTCTCGCACAGCTAATTCTCTCAGGAACTGAATACCTCTCTCCATAGTATTCCATTTCCCTAACTTGGATATACAGTCTTCCTTGTAGGGAAATCTTACTTTCATAGCTGCCAGGAGTCGGGTCCAGAGACTAGTGGCATTAGACTCTCTTGAAATTGCCCTATCAATGGTGGAATCTCTTGACAGAGATCCCAGCTGCCTGGCTTCACCACCTTCCAATTCAATTGTTTCTGCCCCATTGTCCCAGCATCGGAGCAGCCAGGTTAAAATATTCTCGCCTTCACGATGAGTAAAGTCTTTTCGCAGATCTCTCAGCTCACCTGGAGAAAAGGACCGAGTGGTGGTCACTTCATCTCCTCCCTGTCCTGATGATGCACCTTGGGTTGATGTTGGCCCTGTGCCATCATCTGCTGCACGGGTAGTCTTTCTAGTGACTTTCTTACAACCAGCAACTGATGCTGATATGGGTTCACCATCATTTGATTTATTTCCAGAGTCTGAATGACTGTCACAGTGGTTACAGCAGCAACAGTGCCCAGTGTGTGAAGAAGGGGGGGCTGCCTTGTTAGCCTTTGAGGCTGGAGAAGTAATGTTATCTGCAGCGACCTTGGCAGAGGAACTCTGCGGAGGAGCTGTAGCTTCAGCCTGCGAAGCCGCCGTTGTGGGGGCAGTGGCTGCAGTGGCAGCTTTTGCTATTTTGCTCTTTCTCGAGCGGCTCGGAGTGCTTTTTTGCTAAAGCTTCCGAAGACGCACCGCAAATCTCAGGACAACAAAGAGACGCAAACCTCCTGTTGAACGCCATTTCCCTTAACAGAAGCACAAACTGACACACATTCAGCAAACCAGATAACACCATCACAGTTCTATCAAAACTCCAAGGATATTCAAAGTTCTCTAAAACATTTGCGAACTGTCCTAGCGAAAAAATGAAAGTATTGTTAGTCAGCCTTTCTAAAGATTCACTCGACCAATTAGCAAACACAGAGCCGTATTGCTCCTGAATCTCTCCTGGAGGCTTTTCAAGGTAAAGCAGAAGCGAGTAGAAATTAATTAGCGGCTGCAGTATAATGAAATAAACCAGTGACAAACCACACAGTATCATCATGATCATTGTCCAGTTCCTTGTTGTTATATAATGAATACTTCGATTTAAAAAGAAGGCCCAACACAGATATGGAATCAGTGAGCACAATGTAGAAAATAACTGATACAACTTATACCATAACATCTTTAAATCAGTGTAATTCACTTTGCCTTAATATAACTAAATAATATCCAAAGCAAACGGACGCACGAGTATCACAAGTCTATGAGTTGGCACCGTGCCAAGAAAACTGAAATGTACGTCAGAGTAGTAGAAAAGCCAAAAATCTTCAAATTTACCCCTTTCTCGAGCCCCTCGTTGGGCCCCAATTATCTGTCGAGGGTTAAGATTGCGGGATGACAATAAAACCCTGGCAGATGTATTGTTAACCCCCTCTTCCCCCCACACACTACCCCTTCCCTCTCCCCCCTTTTCACTAAGGAGAGGCGATTGGGAGGAAAAGAAGCACAGAGTGAAGAGAGTTGGAAGAAATTAAAGATGTTTTACTAATGCTACTAATAAGAATAGAGAAAATAATACAAAATATACAAAACCAATCTTGAAAGTCTCAGCAACTGCAGAGCCGGCTACCAAAGTCCTGGATTGGACTCTGCAGCCAATCGGAGCTGGATTCAATCTCTCGCTAGGCTTCAGTTCGCAGGGACGACTAGCAAGGTCCTCTCCTAATGTCGGCCATAAGCAGAAAGGAAAAGGGCAAAAGGGAAAAGCACACGAGATCCTCGTGATCTCCCACTTTTACATGAAGTATTCACATGAATGGAATGTTATACACAGTTGGTCAGTTTCTTGCTCACTTGTTTCTCGTCGCCCCTCTTGCGAGATGTCCATCTGTGCTTATCAATAAGTTTGCATTCTATTGCTAGGTTTACCAAAACATGTTTCTGGTTCTCCAGGAAAATGCAGTTAATATGAAGGCTTTAGCTGACAGGCAAAATTCACTAAGAGAGAAACTTGTTTTAGCAAAACCAGGACAACCTCTGACCTACTCATTCAGTGTAATTCCATGGAGGGACAAAGATGTCTGAGAGGCCAGTGCTGGAAATGATGGCTGTGAGGGGCCAGTCCATGGTGATTGACCTGGGGCTCCTTCTATGGGGTGTCCAGTGCACAGGGGCACAGCCCAGCCCCTGCTCTGCTGGTCCTGCAGGTCTCTGGCAGGAGGCCTGGCTGAGTGAGAGGACACTGCTGTGTGCCAGCCCTGCACACACACACTGTTCAGCTGTACAATGGTGTTTGCATCTGTGGGTCACTTTCTTGAAAATGTTGTTGAGAAAAACTTTGTAAGAAGATATAAACCTTCAGGCCCTGCCCTGACCAGATCACCTTTCTCTCTGGAAAGGCTGTTGTGAGTCCAGCTCTGTCACAGCAGTGCCCATTGCCTGTCCCTGCCTGCGCCCACAGGGCTGACACACAGCAGGACGGTGACCAAGCTGCCAGAGCACTCAGGCCTTGCACCAACACCAGGGATGAGAAGGAGAGTGTGGGAGTGGAACCAGAACAGCTCTGGAAGAACAAGCGCTGCTGCTCCCTGGCAGGGCTGCCAGGATGGACTTTTTTCCTCTCCCCTCATGAACACAGGAACCACCCCTGAAGCTCTAAAAATGGGCTTGCAGGAAGGATATAGAGAAAAACAAGTCACTAAAGAGCCCTTCGTTTTGTTTAGAGACAAGGAGAGCACGGCTCCTCATTTACACAGCCAGTGGTTTTAAAAGAAAAGCAGACAGTGAATTAAGAAATGGGATGACAACATTATCGCAATAAAAAAACTACCAACAACAACAGAAAATCCAGATGACAGGCTGGGCCTGTAATTAGTTACTCTAAAACTCCTATGTAGAAGCAGATGGGCAGTTTAATGCTTCAGGAAATTGTAAGATATGAGTTTCCACAGAGCATCCTTGAGCTCCTGGTTCCTCATGCTGTAGATGAGGGGGTTCACTGCTGGAGGCACCACTGAGTACAGAACTGACACCAGCAGGTCTAGGGATGGGGAAGAAATAGAGGGGGGCTTCAGGTGGGAAAACACGCCAGTGCTGAGGAACAGGGAGACCACGGCCAGGTGAGGGAGGCAGGTGGAAAAGGCTTTGTGCCGACCCTGCTCAGGGGGGATCCTCAGCACGGCCCTGAAGATCTGCACATAGGACACCACAATGAACACAGAACACACAAATGCTACTAATACACCAACCACAAGCAACCCAAGTTCCCTGAGGTAGGAGTGTGAGCAGGAGAGCTTGAGGATCTGGGGCATTTCACAGAAGAACTGGCCCAGGGCATTGCCCTTGCACAGGGGCAGTGAAAATGTATTGGCCGTGTGCAGCAGAGCATGGAGAAACCCAGTGGCCCAGGCAGCTGCTGCCATGTGGACACAAGCTCTGCTGCCCAGGAGGGTCCCGTAGTGCAGGGGTTTGCAGATGGCAACGTAGCGGTCGTACAACATGACTGTGAGGAGACAATACTCTGCTGTGATCAAGAAGAGAAACAAAAAGAGCTGTGTCGCACATCCCAAGTATGAGATGGCCCTGGTGTTCCAGAGGGAATTGGCCATGTCTTTAGGGACAATGGTGGAGATGCAGCCCAGGTCGAGCAGGGCGAGGTTGAGCAGGAAGAAGTACATGGGGGTGTGGACGTGCTGGTCCCAGGCTATGGTGGTGATGATGAGGCCGTTGCCCAGGAGGGCAGCCAGGTAGATGCCCAGGAAGAGCCAGAAGTGCAAGAGCTGCAGCTCCCGTGTGTCTGTGAACGGCAGGAGGAGGAACTGGGTGATGGAGCTGCTGTTGGATATTTGCTGCCTGTGGGCATGAGGACCTGTGCAAGGAGGAAAAGATAGTGAAGGTTTAGATGAGTCTTCTCTGGGAATCATCAAAACCATTTCTCACAGACACTCCCACCCTGTCACACAAAGAGACACTTTTTTTCCAGGAGAACATCCTGGCTGGAGCCCTCGTCGGTGCTTGATGAGTGTGCAATGAAGAGCAGGGTCTCTGCCCAGGGACTCCTGGCAGCCTGTGGGCATGAGGACCTGTGCAAGGAGGAAAAGACAGTGACACATCAGGGGACACTTCTATGAGGAAAATAAACATGCTGTTTCTCATGGAAAACCCCCTCCCTGATGGAGGGATGTTTCCACTCATTCTGTTTCTACCAACTGAAGAAAAGAGTTCATCACAGTTTAAAATTCAGCTTGGGCATCCATGAACACACCTCTGGGTCAAGACCCCCTGTGTTGGTGTCAGAACAAAAACTGATCCTCACTCCCACCCCAACCCCAGAGAGCAAGAGCACCAGGAACAGGTGGAGAAACAGGGAAGAACACTGCAGTGCTACCAGAAAATAAAGCAAGGACAGAAAGGCAGACGGGCATGCTGTGGAACCTTCTCCTGACCCGGCTGTGCTGCTGCCACTCCCATAATGACACTGGAGAGCAAGTACTTGTAGCACCTTTTTTGTGTACCACGTTCCAGGAACCCTCCACCTGGAGGTCCAGCTGCTGAGGTGGAGACTCGTGACCTGGACCCCATGGTTTGGGGCAGAGGGTCTGCTGGGGAGGAGAGGAGACCAGGGGTTGCACTAAGAAATGTGTCTGCACTGCAGGGGATTGCAGGGGGGCCTGAATCCTGTCTCAGGCATTTCAGGATGTAGCTCCCTCTCCCTGCCCATGTCTGTGCTGCCTGCAGCTGTGTGTCTGTCCTTGGGTCTGCTCCCTGTCAGTGTCACAGACCCCGTCCCACCCGCTGTGTGCTCAGCTCTGTCCTGCTCACACCTCCTGGCACTGCCCAGGGGCAGCTCTGTGTCTGCAGGGGCTCAGGAGCAGCTCAGACACGTCCTAACGAGAACTGGGGTCTCAGTGTCTTCTCCAAAGAGAGAAATAAATCTCCATCTCCCACTGCACACCCAGACGAGCAAAAGTGGAAAACTGAAAGCACAGACTCCTTCCCTTGCAGCTGTTCCTGTGTTGATGTTGTTGTTCAGAAGGACTCTCTGCCATGTCTGTGGGGTGATCTGGAGCTCTGAGCAGCCCTGACCCACACAGCCCCGTTCAACCCCACACGCTCCCTGCCTGCCCTGCCGGGGGTCGCTCCTTCCACCCACAGCTGCTGCCATGGGCTCTCCCGGGCAGGCTGAGCGCTGACCCTGGCAGGCGGCAGAGTCCCCGCCCAGCACAGCCCTGGGGTGCAGGGACCCTGCTCTGCAGGACAGCCCTGGGCACCCCTGGGTGCTCCCCCGGCTTCACAGCTGTTCAACATGGCCTGACAAGAGCCCCGTCCTTACAGATCCCATAAGCTGTGCCTGTGCCAGTTTTAGGAGATGCCTCCAGGAGCTACAGCTGCATTGCCCTGCACCCAGAGACTTACCATGGCAAGGGCTGCAAAGGTCTCTCCTCCAGTGAGCTCTCAGTCATCCTCCCAATCCTGACCACCTTTAATCTCTCTCTGACTTGCTCGTCTCCCGAGATCCCCAGGCAGAGCCCTCAGCCCTGCTGCGTGTGCAGAGGAGCTGCTCCTGGGCAGAGCTGTCTCTCTGCAGCGCTGCCGCTGGCATGAGCTCCCTGTGTCCCAGGAGCCCAGCCCAGCTCAGCAGCACAGGAGCAGCCCAAGGCGCTTTAATGACCCCTCTGGTGGGTTTGGTGCTGAGTCCATGGACCTAAGACCCTGGAGGAAGTTGAAGAAACTTCTCAAGAATTCAGATTCAGATTCAAACTCCAAAGTTTCTTGTACTGTTAATGGGTCCCACTGAGGGAACCTACTGAGAAACAATATCCAGGCTTGGTTAGAGAAGAAAACTGGAGGTCAGGAAAAGCAAAGTAAAGATGTCTCTGATGCTGAGGAAACCTGGTTGTGTTTCTTTAACCAAAAGCCAAGCCCTAACTTTGTACCATGGGAAGTCAGGTCCTGTCCCTCCCACGTTGCCCAGGGCCCTTCCTGGGACAGTGTGATGTGGGGCTGTGCAAGGCCAAGGGCAGGACTATGGTCCCATGCCTCCCGGGTTCTTGGCTGGGGACAAGGAGGCCATGAGGCCCCTGTGCTGGAAGGACAAGGTGTCTCCTCACAGGCATCAGAGGTGCAGACAACAGCCATAGCCAAGGGGAGAAGGAGCTCATGTCTGGTGGGGCTTTCAGCCTCTTTACATCCCTTGATCATCCCCACGACAGCCTGTCCTGTGCTGTGGCATCCCCTGCACCTCTGTCCCTGCAGGCTGGAGACATCCCCCCAGCTGCCCCACCTTGCTCTTGTCTGAGCATCTTCCTTCCTTTGCTGAGATCTCTCCATCCTCCTCAGCTGGTCCTTGAAGCACAAAGCCTTGTGCTGATGCAGACTCCCTCTGGTGACCTGCTCCACCACAGCACTGCCCTTCCATCACATTCCTTTCTGCTCATGTCCAGCCTGGACCTCCCCACCTGCACTTTGGGCCATTATTTCTTTCTCAAACTCTTTCCCACAATGCAGAAAACCTCCACCACCTCTGAAACCACCCTTCAAGCACTCTCAGGCTACTCCTGCACTGCTGCAGCCTCCCCAGCGCTGCTGGGCCAAAGCAGCCCAGGTCCCTCAGCATCCCACACCATGTGCACAAGGTGCTGAACCTGCCTTGGCACAGCCCTGCACTCTCCAGTTCCTCCCTGCTGCTCCAAACTGGGAAGCTGCACCCTGGCACACACCTGTGTGTTTGGGTCACACCAGTGCTGAACCGAATGGGATAAGAACTGCAGGTGTCTGGGTCCCCACGCTCCTCCTCATGCAGCCCCGGCTGCAGCTGCCTTGTTCATGGTGAGCGTGCACCACGGGCTGGTGTGGAGCCCATTGACAACGTCTTCCTGACACGGGTGACTGAGGAGTCAGTGGGGTGAGGTGCCCTGTGGGACTTCACACTTACAAACCAGAAAGAGTTGGTCAGGATGGAACAGTCAGGGATGGGAAAGTGGAGCTGAGGCTCCTGGGAGGTGATCACAAGGCCAAGAGCAGGATTTCAGGAGAGCAAGCTTTGGCCTGCTGAGGGACCTGCTTGGGTCCTGTGAGATATGACCTTGGTGTCTGCAGAGCTTTTCTCTCCCATCTCCTCTCTCCTCTCTCCCACCTGCTGTTGTGCAGCGTTTTTTACCCTTTCTCAAATACAATATCCCAGAGGTGGTGCCAGCATCACTGAGTGGCTCAGATTTGGCAGGGAGTGGGTCCATCCTGGAGCAGCTGAAATCGGCTCTGTCTGACATTGGTCAAACTCCTGTTGTCTTGTCAGAGAGGTGACAACTGTAGCACAGTCACACTGTACCTTAGTTTCTAGACTTTGCCATGTAAGCCCAGTACAGGGTGACAACATGTTGGGTGTTACAAACTACTTGATCATGGAGAAGAAATGTAAAAGATCTTCTGTCAGTAACCTGAGGAAGTTACCAGTTGATAATCACATTCCTATGGAGAACTGTAATTGCCCAAACATTCACTGGCCAGGCAAAGCTGCAGGTGCCAACAGTCCAAAGGATCTTGGGCCAAATGCTTAACATGGTTGCCTGGTGGGCCAACAAGTGTGATGTTCACCTGAATCTGGAACTGGAAAACAAGTAAACCCTGGTGAGGGACGTGAACATTAGTGTCCACCTTGGCTGTCATGACCAGGACAGAGTGGGGTCCCAGGCACCAGAGGGGAGGGAGGAAGGCCAGCAGCAGAGCACAGGCTGGTGGGCTCCAGAGGAGAAGACTTGGACATACTGGGGGATGGTGGGCAACATGGTGACATGGAAGTAGATCTGAAGGGTGAAGGAGGCCAGGAAATATGATAATCCTTACAGGACAGCCTGCTCCAAGCACAAGAATGATCTCTCCAAGTACCCATGAACAGAAGCATTTATCTTGTGAGGCTGCTCCTCTGAACTGATGGAGCTGTAGGGCAAAAAGGCAGCACACAGGAGGTGGAAGCAGGGGAAGCTGCAAAGGAGGAATTTAGAAACCTTGTCCATGGGTGTGGGGATGATGACAAAGCTGCCCTGGACTTGGTACCTGCACGGGAAGGGCAGCAAGATGAACTGACAGAGCTTCACTTGCAGTAAGAGAATAGACAGGGTGAATGTGGGACTGCTGCTGAACTTCATAAGAGTAGAATCAGATGGGACTGAGGTTCTTCATGGCTTCTTTGCCTCCATCTTCATCAGCAAGGTCTCCTGGGCCTTTGTTCCTGAAGGCAGGAGTCTGGAGAACACCCAGCAGTGGATGGGGCTCAAGTCAGGGGTGACCTGAGAAACTCAGACACCGTTACAGAACAGGAGATGGGTCACTTGACCAGCTCCCGAACACAAGTGTTTCTGTGCTGTGGCACCTGAGATTCCCAGGGACACCCAGCTCTTGGTCCAGAGGAGTGTGACTCCTCTTGAGCTGTCCTGGCCTGTCTCCTCACTCATATGGTGATTTAGGCACCCACTTTTCTGACATATTCAGTCTTTATCAGGAGATGCAACACATCAATATGAACTGGAGGCTGCTGATGCCTCCTGTTCTGGAAAGGGAGGGAAGGGCGAGCAGGGAAGGAAATAGAAAAATTTGGCTTTATTGCTATTTGTTATGGAAATGCTCTCTGTTTGGCGTATTCCTGAAATCTCTCTAATTATCCACACCAGAATGGAAGCCTTTAGGAAAATGATGCACATTGTCTTGGCTTCTCAGAGCATTTTGTATGTCAATGAGCCCTCTGCTGCCAAGATCCTGAACTGCAGCTACTGAGAGAATGAACAAACCTCTAACGAAGTGAAAGGCAGAAGCAAACCCCAAGATTCTGAGGGTGTTTGGACCCCATGAAGGGCCATCACTGACACACCAGTGAAGGAAAGAAGCAGTGCAGGTCCCTGTCCCTGGAGGTTGGTGAAGGAAAGACTTGGAGACACTGGTTCCAGGTGGTGAGGGCCATGTGGAGGTGGCTCTGATGCCATGTCAGCCCCTGATGCTTGATCATCACCAGAATGGCTGAGCCCTGACCCCTGGGACCTGGTAGATCTTTCTCCAATGTTTTTCAAGGCTTTTCCTGTGGTCAGTATGAGTGTTTTGTGTTTTGGGGGTGGGTTTTATGTCAAGTGCTGTTGCATTAACTGCAAGGCTCTGGTTTTCTGTGGAGTTGGAAATGCCTTTGAGCTCCTCACAACTCATCCAGCTTCTTTCATACACCTGGCAATGGTCACAAGTCACCTCAATATCCCAGTCCCACACTTGCTCGAATCCCCTATTTGGATCCATAACCATCACTCCAGGAGGTTCATGCATCCACCAGGTTCATGGATGATTCCTGAGGACCATCCAAGTGTGGGCAGTGTAAGGGAGGAGCAGAGCAGGGTCTGCTCATGGGCCATGGCTGAGCACAGCCACCCCAGCAGCAGCCATTCCCCATCTCCCAGGCACAGCCATGCCCACAGCACGCAAATGGCACTGCCAAACATGATTAGCCCAAGAGAGGCCTTTCTTCCTTCCATATTCCTCCTATTCCTCCTCCACCTGCAGACATCAACTGCTTTCCATTTCTAGGCTCAGACATGGCTGGAAGGGTTCCCTGAAGCCATCAGCCATCTCATTGCTTCTCCCTGACATGCCCTGACCCTCCCCCACACCTACAATGGCCAATCACGGCTGCTCAGGCCTCCTGCTCTTCAGAAGAGACCTTGAGCTTCTTGGTTCTTCCTGGTGCTTATTATGAACTTCCTCGCTCTCTCCAGAGTTCATGGTGAGCTTTCTTGTCCATAACAGCCCCTTTATGACCATGTCTTGCTAAATGGTTGTCTTTGTATGATCATTTGTGCAGGAAGAGCAGTCACAGGACAGCACCCAATATGTCAAAACTGATGCCGAGTGAAATGCCATAAAGACCCGATGAGTTCCCCCTGTGTTTGTGTCTCTCCTGGAAGGAGTCTGTTCCGAGAAGGGGATCCAGCTCCTGCCACTCTCTGCAGAGGCACATGAGCAGTGTCCATCACCTGGGGACACAAAGGGTGACGTTTGCCAGACACCCTTCATCTGAACCACTTAGATGTGTGCTTGTGGATGGGGTGTGAAGCCTTATAGTGCAAATGCCTATTTAATTGTCATTGCCAGAGGGGCTACCACAGATGAAGTGTACTATTTTACAGATATCTAAATACAAACATGTTAAACATTTTTTTTTTCTTTAATAAACGACATTCCTAGACAAATTGCACAACTTTTCATGCCTTTTAACATGATTATCTGCAGAAGTTCCACCAGCTTTGCATCTCAGGAAATGGGATGCCAGAGTTCAAGGGCAGGATGGTTTGGGCTCTGTGCTGGGATCTGGAAACTGAAACGTGCTCCCATCTCCCAGCCCCCTGCCCTCCTCAGTGAGGGTGTGAGACATTCTGCCAGCGAGGGCTGAACTCACAGCCATGACCAGTATCTTATGTCCAACTGCAGCCAATGGTGTCCTGCCAGCTCAGGATTGGAGCTTCTATTGCTGGAAGTGTTTAAAAGATGTGGAGATGTGGCCCTTTGGGACATGGTTTGGTGGAGTACTTGGGAGTGTTAGATTTACCATTTGACTCCATGTTCTTAAGGGTCTTTTCCAGCCTAAATGATTCTATGATTCTAGGATTTGGGTTGATACCGTTTCAATCCCATCACCTCCAGCTTCCCTCAGAGGCTGCTGTTGTGTGGCACAACTGTCCTGGCTCTCCAGGCAGGTTGGGCACTGGGTTGGTGTCTGCATTGGGAGTTTTCCCCTTCCTGGGGTAAAAGGCTGTTGAGCAGAGACAGTTGTAGAGATTTGGGTCACAGGGGTTTGCAGCAATCCTTTCAAAACCTGAGCAGGATGAGCTTTGGAGCCCAGGAAAAATGGAGATGCTCTGAAGGATGTTTTTGAACAGTGATACTGTCACTGGTAACAGTAACAGGGAACTCCTTATTCTCACTGATGGTGATTATGATGATGAACTAAAGATCTTTCATTTCATTTCTAACAGTCATTCTTGCTTTTAAAAACATCTACCACACCTCAGCAGTTGTGTCTTGAAAGAAGTTCTTAGAATAATGCTTTTTCTCTCCACTTTTTTTTTTTTTTTTTTTGTAATCATATAAAGAGTACACCTCTTGGACAGAATTAACACAAAATCATACATCTTTCATAACTTTTCTCTTTTTTCCCTGCTGTGAGGTGGAGGTGGTGTAGGGGAATAGTTTCTTTTTGAGACAAAGGTGGCCAAGGAACAGATCCCAGGTCAGTGCAAAGGCCCAAAGGAAGCCAGAATCTTTATGTGTGTGCACTGACACACACTGTCACCTGCATTTCCAGTCTCTGCAGTCCCAACCGTGCAGCAGAGTCTGGAGTTCTGAGCTCCCTTCATCTGCCCCATGTGACACGTGTAAAATGGAACTACCCCAGTCCAATGGCTGGTTTTGATTCTCTTCACAGCCTGAAGCACCACATGGGTCAGGAGACAAGCCAGGATACTCAGCAAGGACTCACGTGCTCTGCACTTACACTTCAGGTGTTCCCAGGAATCTCAGCAGACATGTCACGCTGATATCTGGGTTCAAGGAGCTGGTCAAGTGTCTCATCTCCATTTCTGTAACGGTGGCTTTGCTGCCTGGCTGATGTGCAGACTCTGTACATGGATGCTGACACCTCTTGAACAACCTGCTATGAAAGGATTAGCAACATGGGCTGTTCATTCTGGAAGGGTACAAGGACAGTGAAAAAGAAGACCCTGGGTGGGGACATATGAAAAGGGATGCACAAGATGTGGTCAGGACTGTTTGGGGCCCCTTGTATAGCAGCTCTGGACCCTCTGTGAATTATTCCTGTGGTCAGGTAGAACCTGAGAGCTTTCTCTAAATTGAAAACATAAAGGAGAAGGAAGGACAGTGTCATTCAGGCTCCAAGGGAGCTCAGGACATGTCTTGACCAACCTCCTGCTCACAGCAGGGTCAGACCAGATTACTCAGGACTTTATCCAAACACATCTTGGTCACTTTCTGGGACAGAGTGAGTGCGCACTCCTGGGAAACAGCTTCCAGTGCTTGACTGTCCTCATGACTGGAAAGCTTCTCCCTTTCTACAGCACCTTTCCAAGCCCAACCATCCAGATTGGTTTTACCCATCTACTTACACACTGACACACACCAGACTTTACTGCCTTGGGCACAAGAATGTTGTGGGGGATGATGCTGAATGCCTTGCTGACTTCCAGGTAATGGGCCATTGTTGTTCTCCCCACGTCCACAACCCTGTCCTTTCCTCACAGAAAGCAAAGAGGATGGACAGGCACAACCTGCCCTGGGTAAACCCCGTCACCTTCTCTTCCAGACACCCAGAAATGGGGTCCCAGTGAACATGCTCTGGGGCACAGCCCTTAGTTCCCCTGCTCACCCATTGGCCATTTTGAAAAGTGCACACACTGTGTGAGAGCTGCCAGTGGCCAGGGAGTCCCCCCAGTCTCCATGGGCTTTCCAAGATGGTGGAGAGTAGCCTTGCTGTGACATCGTCCTGCTGTCCCAGCTCCTGGGATGCTGCCCCTGCTGTCCCATAGAATGGAAAGGATTGTGTTAGTTCCAGTGACCCCTGACTTGATCCCCATCCACTGCTGGTTGTTCTGACTCCAGCCACAGAGATCTCAGAGACCTTGCTGGTGAAGAGGGAGAACGAGAGGACACAGGGATTCTCACCTCTTATTATATTCATTAGTGTCCACACAGTGTCTTTGTTTCTCCTTTAACTGTTCCTGCAGTAGTAACAGCTCATTATGGGGCCCTTGAATTGCCTTCCAGGTCTAGACTGAGTTCTGATCTGGACTGTTGGTATGCTTGGAGGCTGCTGTCCTCAAGACCAGATGAACTAACTCCTGTCACCCTGCCTGGCAGTTCATTCCATCCGTGTCACAGCTCTGTCTGCAGCACTGACAGCTCCAGCTCCCCCAGTCAGGTCCCTGGCTGAGGACATTGCCTTACATCTGGGCTGAACCACCCCAGCTGTGGCACCAGCCCAGCTCTGACCTGCCACAAGAAACCTGGCACCAAGTGTCCAAGAGCCCATGTGTGCAAAGGCTTTGAATCAGAGCACAGACATGACATGACCAAATATTGCGGAATGTCTCTCTAGGCCTAGGAGTACAAAACCAGAATAAAATCACTAAATCCATTCAACTGAAGATATTCCTTCTTCAGCTTGGAGAAATTAGATCGTTTGCTGTAACCTTCCAGGTGTCCTGTCTAATGATGGGACAAGAAGAGATGATTTTCATACCAGTTTATTTTATAATAGGAAGAATATAATGCTGGCAAGAAGTGTCTGTGCAGAGGAGAGAGAATCAAGAGAATCAACATCACTGATTACTTGAAGCTGTTTGAAAGGTTGTGTCCCTGGAGGCCCAGGTACACCTGGAGGAGCCCAGAGGGGACAGAGAAAGGAACATCATGGGCTGCTCCTGTGCTGCTGAGCTGGGCTGGGCTCCTGGGACACAGGGAGCTCATGGAAGCGGCAGTGCTGCAGAGAGACAGCTCTGCCCAGGAGCAGCTCCTCTGCACACGCAGCAGGGCTGAGGGCTCTGCCTGCAGCACCGAGGGCACAGGAGCCAGGCAGAGAGAGGGGAAAGACAACATGGGGTGGAGGATGCTGAGAGATCACTTGGAGAGAAATCTTCACAAATATTAAGCCTGTGGCTGCAGGACATTGCATCTGCAAATCATGGCAGAATCTCTGATAGCTGTCACATTGCAGAGCCTACAAGAGACATAAGGACAACTCCTAGAGATTCTCTGATGCAGAGGAGAGGATGTGCTGCAGAGCAGGGATTGCCTTCTGCACTGTCAGAGTGACAAGACGTGAATGCTGCGTTCTCCCCAGGATGGCTGTGGGGTGTAAATGTAAATGTGCAGGCAGGGGTGCCCAGGGCTGTCCTGCAGAGCAGGGTCCCTGCACCCCAGGGCTGTGCCGGGCAGGGACTCTGCCGCCTGCCAGGGTCAGCGCTCAGCCTGCCCGGGAGAGCCCAACAACACTGAGGGGAGAAGATGTGGTGGAGGAGCAAACCCTATTGGGCAGGAAAGGTGCTTCTGCTGTGGAGAGGGTGCTGTGTGGTCAGTGCTGCTCACAGTTCCAGATCACCCGCAGGATTTTTTGCGGCAATTAGGAATGACGCATACCAGGACGCAGACAGAAATTCACGCAGAGTCAGAGATCTTGTTCAGGAAGGAACGCGGAGCCTGGACAAGCAGAGAGCTGACCTAGGCCTGGGCTGCCTTCTTTATTCACCATTGACAATTTATAGGATTTACAGGCATGGGCCTGGACTAAGATGTTTACAAAAGGTGTTTTTCCACTAATTGTTATTAAAAACACACTAAACTCATGTGATGTTTGTCTCACTTGTTTTTGCACTCATTCACAGACCAGGCCCAAGGACATTCACACATCCCATGCACTAGGGGGCGGTTATCCGGCCCGAGATACCATTCTCACGAGTCTGGGCTATAACTTTGTACAATTATGAGATACATACTTCAAAGTAATCTGTCCAAGGCCCTTTATATATTCTTAAGTTAGTATTATGTCTTTGACCATCCGGATGGTCAAGTTAGTATTGATCTTCCTTTATCATCCAGGTGGCTGGAACCGCACATCTTGCTTTCCCACATTTTACTTTCCAACACGGGTCCTCAACACATTATCTTAGAATCTCTCACATACGTCCAGTTGAAGAGCTTGTCAGAAGAAATAAGGTGAAGTGGGTGCACTCTGATGAAAACAAGGTTTCATATGGGTTTATCATTGTTTTACTTGTCTAGAAATACTATACAACAGATTTAAAGCAGTACAGAGGATGCCACATTGTACACCTCCTGTTGCAAACATCGGCACTGAGCGTATTTCTGATATGAAATACAGGTGGATGCCTCTTGGAAGATTTTTGTTTCTTTATAGAATGTCTTTCCATTTTTTTTTCCATTGTCTGGAATGCTTTTCCTATTCCTCTTTCCCTCTTTTTTTCATCCTAGGATTTGAATGTAACTTCCTACAATCAGCTCTTTGGGAAAGAGAGTGAAATCCAGGTGTTGACTTTGCTCCAGTTGGGAGGGGAGCAAATACAGCGGTTTGGACTATTGATGTGATTCAGAGCAGCACACCAGACAGATGCGCTGGGTGCAGCTTTTTAATGCGAGATTTGCAGAACCAAGAGGATAAAAACCTCCTCTGCTGAGGCCATGACAGGAGGGGCAACGTGTCGGGCAGAGTGTGCCCAGAGAGGACCCAGGCGTCCGGGCACTGGCACAGCAGTGAGAACATGGACACGGACACACACATCCACACGCAAGCGTAGCTTTGCTGAAGGGATTTAATGATTATGAGAGGGAAATGGCCCAGGGCTCCCAGGGGATCAGATGGGGTCATCCAGGGATGATCATCTCCTCATGCCGCTGGAGGGGGGACAGGACACGGCTGTCAGCATCAGTTTCAGTTCTGAAATCAGAGCCCAAAATGAGACCTCCAGTGTCAGCTGGGACATGAGGGGAGGCTTGTCACCACCGTCTCTCTCTGCAGAGACCCAGGGAAGGAGACGAGAGTTGGAGCCCTCAATCAACCCAGGACAAGACTTGGTTCTCCTGAGATCCATGTGGCACCCAGAGCTCTTTGGCCAGTGTGTCATTAGCCCCGGATGCCCCTACATCTCCCAGAACCCTGCCCAGCCCTCAGGGTGATCCTCGGGGTCTGTATGGCCCCAGAGCCCCTGCCTGGCCTGCACGGTGACCCTCTGGGTCTGTAGAGCCCCACTGGGTGCAACAAAAGTCATGGGGGCAGCCCTGTCCAGTGTGGCCTGGGACACAGGTCATGGACAGTCCCCTCTGTTTTCTTTTCCTAGATCCACGTTCTGCCCACCCAGACAGCTCAGGGATGCCGCGGGGTCCAGGACCCTTGGTGGGGCTGGAGATGCCCTGATGCTGCTCACCAGGAATAGAGGAGATGGCTGCACTACCACTTCAGCATCTGGAAGATCTGGAACCTGGCGTTTCTGCTGCAAAACATCATCCACCCTGACAGACAGAGGGAGCTGGGGAGAAAGGTAGGGTGAGGGACACATTTGGGTGCACTGAGAGGCAGGAGAAAGCGATGGGGTCCTTGGGGAAGGTGACTCCAGGGAAAAATGGGGTACGTGAGCTTGTGTGGTGGGGCACAGAAAGCAGTGGAGGTCCTGGGGAAGGGGCTGTGTCCTGGGGTATCCTGGGGTGCACTGGGGTGTAGTGGGTTGTGATGGGATGGACAGGAATGCAATGGGAGCCCTGGGCAATGGGGCATCCCTGGGAAAACACTGGGGAGCAGGGATGTTCTGGGGGTCTGCAGGGGGTGCATGGCAGTGTACTGGGACACACTGGCATGTTCTGGGGCACACTGGGATGCCCTGGAGTTTCGTGGCCATGGGAGGGAGGGTGTGGGGCAGCAGAACTTGTGACATCTACCACAGCCCTCTTCACTCGCCCGAGTTTGAGTCCCCCCTGCAGAGAGACCATGAGACCTCAGTGGTCACTGGGATGTCCCAGTCCCAGCAAGGGAGGGGAGGACCAAAGTGCCCTCCAGTTCCTCAGACTGGATGTCCTCCAAGTCCACCCCACTACTTACATGCAGGAGAGAAGCTCCACTTGCTTCCAGCAATGTTCCTGGAAATGCCTATGAAAGAAGAGAAAGGGGTTGGTCTGGCTTGGAGAGAAATGGGGCTGTGGGTGGGACACAGGTGACACCAGCCCACCCAGGCCCATGGATTCTCCCTCATCTGAGCCTGAAAATCCCTTCTGCTCCCCCCAGCCTCATTCCTCCAAGTTTCACCTGGGATACCTGTTCATGCAGGGACCAGGGCTCGGGTCGGAGAAAAGGATAACATGGGAATTTGGGGCCTCCAAGGAGGACGGTGGTTGGGGGCACCCAGAGACAGGGCACTGGGGTGAACTAGCAGAACCCAAGGGACCGGGCTGGGGATCTTGGAGGGACAGGACTGCAGGGGATGCAAGTGAGGGGTAAAGGAATTCAAGGGGAGGGGACACGGGGAATTCAAGTGAGGTTGGTGGTGGGGGCAGGAGGAAGAGGACAGCAGAGGAACAAAACGCGGGGATCGGGAAAGTGTTTGGGAGGGGGTGTTCAAGGAAGGGGATCTGGGGACACTACTGCACTGGACAGGATGAAAGGCAAAGGACAGAGGGGAAAGATGGAAAGAAAGGCATTGGCATCCATCAAAGGGAGAGCATTTGGGGACCCTATACAGGACACAGAGGAGATCCTGAGGAGGAGATACCTGAGGGGCCCAAAAGGATGGAATGGGGAGGCCCAAAGAAGCTCTGCAGAGCTGATCCCGCATTGTGGGTCCCAGTGTCCCCGTCCCCAACAAGGCTCTGGCTCCAGCCCCGTCCCTTCCTGGGACTTGGCCACAGCTCACCAAAGGCCCTTGTCCCCACCGAGTGTCCCTTCAATGCCCCCATCCTCGGCCCAGGCCAGCGCTGTCCCTGAGCAGGACGTGGCCGTCCGGAGGGACATGATGAAGCGGGTGCTTGTTCCCAGTCAGCTGCTCAGAGCCAATTGCGGGACGGAGCTCCCCTGGCACGAGGAGGGATGTTTGCTCCCACAGCGGCTCTGATAAGCTCTGTTTGCCCAGGGTCCATGGCACAAGAAGCCCGTTCACCAAGATCGGTGCCTCACAGAGTGACCGATTGGGGGATCCAGGGCAGTTAAAGCAGCCTGGAAGCCTGGGCTCCCCCAGCCCTGGCAGCGGGCAGAGCCCACAGAGAAGGGCAGTGTTGGGGCAGCGGGGAGGAGCGGGTCCTGGGGCATCCGCACGCCTGGGGCTCCCTGGCTGCCCTGGGCACAGGCTGGAGCCCAGAGGCCGGGGGGTCCCAGGGGAGCAGCTGCACAGCCGGGGTGCCGCTCTGCTTTGGGACAGCCTGTGGGCAGGGGAGTCCTGCCGGAGTGGGGCTCAGAGCACCTGGGGGATGGAGCTGTGTCCCCAGGGGCACGGACTCCCTGCCCTCTCCCCCGCCTGCCTTGCAGCTCTCCCTGGCTTTTCGGGGGGGCGGGGAGTTCCCTTCACTGCACACCTGGCCCAAGCATCCCCATCCTGGGGGCCCTGGTCAGCATCCTCTGGACACTGTGGGGCAGTGTGAGAGTGGGGGAATCGGTTTCTTACTCCCCTCTGAGTCAGGAGAGCTGATGGGTGAAGCTGCCAGCTTGGCTTGCACAAGCCAGGCAAGAACTTTTCCAGCAATCAATCATCGTTACATCCAGGCTTTCCTGTCATAGAATCATCAAATCACAGAATAGTTTGAGTTGGACACGACCTTCAAAGTTCATCTAGTCCAACCCCCTGCCATGAGCAGGGACATCTTCATCCAGCTCAGGTTTCTTAGAGCCCCATCCAGCCTGGCCTGGGATGTCTCCAGTGGTGGGGCATCCAACACCTCTCCTGGAAAACTTTCCCAGGATTTTACCTCCCTTACTGTAAAAAATTTCTTCCTCAGGTCTCACCTGAATCTCTCCTCTTTTAGTTTAAAACCATCACCCCTTGTCCTACCGCAACAGGCCTTGCTGAAAAGTCTGTCCCAAACTTTCTTATTGGCCCCTTGCAAGTCCAGAAAGGCCACAATAAGGTCTCCCCAGAGTTTCTCTTCTCCATGCTGAATAGCCCCAACTCTCTCAGCTGTTCTTCTCAGCAGAGCTGTTCCAGCCTCGGGTCATTTCTGTGGCTCCTCTGGCCCCTCTCCAGATGGTCCATGTCTGTCCTGTGCTGAGGACCCAGAGCTGGATGCAGCACTGCAGGGGGGTCTCACCAGAGCAGGGCAGAAGAGCCAGAATCAGCTCCCTCCAGCTGCTGGCCACACTCCTTTGATGCAGCTCCAGATACAGTTGGCCTTGTGTATTGTGTTCAGTTCTGGGCCCCTCAGGTCAGGAAAGAGATTGAAGTGCTGGAGCGGGTCCAGAGAAGAGCAACGAGACTGGGGAAGGGACTTGAACACAAGCCCTATGGGGAGAGGCTGAGGGAGCTGGGCTTGTTTAGTCTGGAGAAGAGGAGGCTTAGAGCTGAGCTCAGCACTCTCTAGAACTACCTGAAGGGCAGTTCTAGCCAGGTGGGGATTGGTCTCTTCTCCCAGGCATCAGCAATAGGACAAGGGGCTATGGGCTTCAACTCTGCTGGGGGAAATTGAGGCTGGAGATTAGAAAGCAGTTCTTACAGAGAGAGTGGTCAGGCATTGGAATGGCTGCCCAGGTTGGTGCTGGACTCACCGGCCCTGGAGGTTTTCAAACTGAGATTGGACATGGCACTTAGTGCCATGATCTAGTAAACGGACTGGAGTTGGACCAAGGGTTGGACTGGATGATCTCTGAGGGCTTTTCCAACCCAGTCAATTCTGTGATTCTGGGTTGCAAGGGCACATTGCCGGCTCATGTCATGACACACTGTGGACCATAACTACTCTCTTCAAGGATGCAATTCCCCCAAACAGCACAGGAAATAGCTGATACCTCAGCATAGAAATGACCTACTCGTTAACAATATGGACAGATTTTAGATGAACTAGCTCAGGCACCCTGTATTGCCTCCCTGCAAATGCCCACAATTATCAGAAAAGATAGATAACAGGACACAGACTTACTTATTTCTGCAGAACTAGATGACCAGTGTTTTAAGTGGTGGTGTGAGTTAGCACTGGGACTCCATCAGGAGATGCAGCACGTATTTACTGGTCTCATTCAATAGCTGAGGTCGGAAGTAACCACATGCAATGACCAGCAAATGCCCAGCAGCAGCGTTGAACACTTTGGGCTCATCACCTGTACTGAGTCCAGGGGACATCAGAATTATGACAGTAAGACACGAATCAGTTCACAAGGCTGGCACCTTCATCCGCGAAGTCATCCTCTGTTACATGCCACAGTAATTGAAGCTACTACACTGTGCTTCCCAATCACAATTCACACCCAAAACCATCCAGCAGTCCATGTCACTTGTCTGAAAATAACACAGTGCTCTGTTTCAGTCCTGTGTCCATGAGTGTGCGAGGAAAACTGGTTGTTATGAGGCACGAGCTGGGAATCCAAGGCTGGTGGTAAAAATCTGGCTTAGGTTTTGAAGTCAATGGGAGGTTTGCCTGGCTTCCAGTGAAACCAAGGTGTCACTAGTTTTGTTCCCATGGTGAAACAGACTCCCACTTTTGCTTCAAAGAAAGCCTGTCTGGTTTTATTTGCATGAAAAAAGACAAATAAAAACACACCAGTAACTGGTTCATGGGAACTGTAAATGGCTCAGAATATTCACAGACATTACATGTTATTTTTATGGATTATGGCTAAGGTTATATCTTTATGGGACACTGACTACAAATAAGAGATCTGCTGTGGATCAGTTGTGAAAAGGTTTAAGGCAATTGACTTGAATATTTGCTTTGAAATTGCTCAAAGAGGAAGCAGTCACCTGGAAGATTTTAATTTTGAGTGCTTCTGCTTTGTGTGTTATCTATTAGAGAGCCAAGTTACGCCGTGTTGAATTATTTATCATATTTAAATATGCTGTGACGTTATTTGTATTCTGAAGTTATTTTGAAAAGAGCTGATGAATTGTATCACTGTCCTAGTTGATGAATATTGACTTAGGAGAGGTCAAGGCTGCCTCTGAGATAGACATGGATGCCCTTTGACATGGATGACATTTGACAACCACTTAACATTACAGGTGTGATTCAGGGAGATCCCATCTGCTGGTTTAGTGGTATATAAAAAGCTGTGCTCATGTTTCTGTGACAGTAGTGTATTGGAAAAGTAAAATGTCACGAGTTTGCCGGTTTGACAAATAGATGGAAGAGTCTTGCCCAGGTTGGCCTAAAGTGCAGCTAATCCTGCCTGTGTGCCATCTCCCTCCACATTCTCTGAGCAGGACTGAAAGCACTTCTGGAAGTTTCCACGTTTTTTTGTGTGGTGTGTTCGTTTTTTTTCTTGCAGTCTCTTCTGCGAGGCTGTGGAATTTTGTTTAGCATGGTTCTTCTCCTCGGGCTTTGACCCGCGGTGAGGTATCCCATTGTTTTACAAAGGGAAAGGGGAGGAAAAGAACAGTACACGTACTACTGCTCCTGTGGTGGGAACACTTGGTTCATCTGTTCATCTTGCATAAGTTTATAGGCTTGGAGCCTGAGCAACTGCCCCACATCTCTTCTGTGACATGAGGAGATGCATCTTCCTTTGCCCCCTTATAGGAAATCCGGAGATGGAGGCAGAGACTGAGAGACCAGCAGAGGAGGCACAAAAGGGGAGGAAAAGGGGTTGGAGGGAGAAGGGCGGAGCTGAACTCAACACTGGTGAGGCTGCACTTCGAATCCTGGGGTAGTTTTGGGCCCCTCACTACAGGAAAGCCCTTGAGGTGCTGGAGCTAGTTGAGAGAAGGGAACGGATCTGGTGAGGGGCTGGAGCACAAGTGTGATGGGAGCGGCTGAGGGACCTGGGGGGTTCAGCTGGAGAACAGGAGCTGAGGGGAGACCTTCTGATCTCTGAACTGCCTGAAAGGAGCTTGGAGCCAGGGGGGTCGGGCTCTGCTCCCCAGGAACAAGCGCCAGGAGCAGAGGAAACCGCCTCAAGTTGTGCCAGGGGAGGTTGAGGTTGGATCTGGGGAACAATTTCTTCCCCAAAGGGCTGTGGGGCATTGGAACAGGCTGCCCAGGGCAGTGCTGGAGTCACCAGCCCTGGAGGGTTGGACAGACACAGAGATGAGTCTCTCAGGGACATGGTTTGGCGCCGGTGTTTGGTTAATGTTTGAACCCCATCTTGAGGGTCCCTTCCAACCAAAGTGATTCTATGATTCTATGGTATTGTGTGGGGCAATACAGCAGAGGAAGTGTTTGAGAAAGGAAGAAGAATAACCCAGATTCTTCTGGAAGCTGGTTTTGCCATAAAATAAAGGTCAAAGGACCTGCACGGGAGATCTAGATTTTAGAAATAAAAAGGCAAGATGGGCATTGTCAGAGCCCACTGGATATGATCAATTTGTTACTTACAAATTTGTTGCCACCAACTGATGACAAAGAATCACAAGCTTCCTTACATGTTGTGTGTTTTTGGAGAATGCATCTTCCAAGTTACAGTCTGGTCATAAGCCCTCTCTATTGAGTGACTCGGGAGAAAAATGGTTTTGAGTGGGGCCCTGAGAATCAAGAAGCTGTTGAGCAAATTAAATGGGAGATAGTTCATGCCCTTGGGCCAGTCTAGACAGGACAAGATGAGAAAATATGCTTTACCCCACAGGCAGGGACCAAGGAGCCACCAAGAGCCTCAGGCAGAAAACACCAGGAGAGACTCGAGGTCAGTGCGTGGCGTTTTGGAGTGGGGGGTACAGAGGATCGGAGCCCCACTACACTCCAACTGAAAAAGAGCTATTCACGGCATCTGAAGGGCTTCAAGCCACTTCAGAAGTGGTTGGTACTGAAGCACAACTCACCTTGGCACGCCAGTTGCCACCACTGCTGGGCTGGATGTTCAAAGGGAGGGTCCCCTCTACGCGTCCTGCAACTGATGCTGCATGGAGCAAACGGGTTGTCCTGCTAATGCAATGGGCTTGAATGGGAAACCCTGATGGCCCCAGGTTCTTGGAAGTGATCCTGGACTGGCCAGAGGCCTGAAGCGTTGGAGTGTCACCAGAGAAGGAGATGCATGATGAAGAGGCCCCGCTATGTAATAAATTACCAGAAAAAGAGAAGCAACTTGCCCTGTTTAGAGATGCGTCCTGTCGTATTGTGAGAAAACATTGCACATGGAAAGCTGCTGTGTGGAGTCTCACACAAGTCACAGAAACTGTCAAAGAACAAGGTGAATCGTCAGTGTGCAGTGGTGAAAGCCATCCAGCTGGCTTTGGACATTGCTGCACAAGTGAAATGTCTGTTGCTTTAACTCTGCACTGACCCATGGATGCGTGTGAGGGAGGCTACATGACCCATGCAAATGCCCTGGGAGGGTGGCTACAGGAATGGAAGAGGAGCAACCGACAGTACACAGGTAAACCCGCCTGGGACAACGCACACCGGGACGCAGACAGAGACGCATGTACAGTCAGAGATCTTGTTCAGGAAGGAGCACAGAGCCGGGCTGAGCAGAGAGCTGAGCCAGGCTGAGACCCTCTCTTTATTAGCCAGTGACAATGTATAGGATTTACAGATACGGGCCTGGACTAAGACGTTACATAGGATGCTTTTCCAATAATTATTAGTAAACAATAACACTGGGAGGTGGGCGGATCTGGCTTTTGGGGCTGTTGCAGGTTTGTTTCCAGTTGGAGCAGTGGGTCATCACCATAGGGTGTCTGGCTGTCAGGGACACACTCCTGTCCCCCCTCGCTACCGTGGGTGCCTGGGCCCTTCCCCGTGCAGCTGCCCCATGCAGGAAGCTGCACTGATGCCAGGGAAGGCAGCTGGATCACTGCTCAAGGCAGGGGTGACTCTGTACCTAGGCTGGGTTGCCAGGGCGGGTGTCTCTGCCAAGCCTGGCTTTGCCCTGGGGGCTGGAGGGGTGGGGAGGGGCAAGGAGTCGTCCTGGGAGGGATAAAGGTGCCCTCACCTTCTCCAGCATCACCCAGGACTCCCTGCACCGCAGAGGAAGATGAAGGTCGCAGTGCTCAGCGTGGCCCTGCTCTTCACCATCCTGCTGTGCACCCCGGAGGATGCACAGGTGAGGCTCCAGTGAGGGCCCCCACTGGTTTCTTGTCTTGGTGCCCCCACACCCCTCTTCTTTGGGCCTCCTCATTCCATCCTTTTGGGCCCCTCAGGTATCTCCTCCTCAGGATCTCCTCTGTGTCCTGTATAGGGTCCCCAAATGCTCTCCCTTTGATGGATGCCAATGCCTTTCTTTCCATCTTTCCCCTCTGTCCTTTGCCTTTCATCCTGTCCAGTGCAGTAGTGTCCCCAGATCCCCTTCCTTGAACACCCCCTCCCAAACACTTTCCCGATCCCCGCGTTTTGTTCCTCTGCTGTCCTCTTCCTCCTGCCCCCACCACCAACCTCACTTGAATTCCCCGTGTCCCCTCCCCTTGAATTCCTTTACCCCTCACTTGCATCCCCTGCAGTCCTGTCCCTCCAAGATCCCCAGCCCCGGTCCCTTGGGTTCTGCTAGTTCACCCCAGTGCGCTGTCTCTGGGTGCCCCGTCTCTGGGTGCCCCCAACCACCATCCTCCTTGGAGGCCCCAAATTCCCATGTTATCCTTTTCTCCGACCCGAGCCCTGGTCCCTGCATGAACAGGTATCCCAGGTGAAACTTGGAGGAATGAGGCTGGGGGGAGCAGAAGGGATTTTCAGGCTCAGATGAGGGAGAATCCATGGGCCTGGGTGGGCTGGTGTCACCTGTGTCCCACCCACAGCCCCATTTCTCTCCAAGCCAGACCAACCCCTTTCTCTTCTTTCATAGGCATTTCCAGGAACATTGCTGGAAGCAAGTGGAGCTTCTCTCCTGCATGTAAGTAGTGGGGTGGACTTGGAGGACATCCAGTCTGAGGAACTGGAGGGCACTTTGGTCCTCCCCTCCCTTGCTGGGACTGGGACATCCCAGTGACCACTGAGGTCTCATGGTCTCTCTGCAGGGGGGACTCAAACTCGGGCGAGTGAAGAGGGCTGTGGTAGATGTCACAAGTTCTGCTGCCCCACACCCTCCCTCCCATGGCCACGAAACTCCAGGGCATCCCAGTGTGCCCCAGAACATGCCAGTGTGTCCCAGTACACTGCCATGCACCCCCTGCAGACCCCCAGAACATCCCTGCTCCCCAGTGTTTTCCCAGGGATGCCCCATTGCCCAGGGCTCCCATTGCATTCCTGTCCATCCCATCACAACCCACTACACCCCAGTGCACCCCAGGATACCCCAGGACACAGCCCCTTCCCCAGGACCTCCACTGCTTTCTGTGCCCCACCACACAAGCTCACGTACCCCATTTTTCCCTGGAGTCACCTTCCCCAAGGACCCCATCGCTTTCTCCTGCCTCTCAGTGCACCCAAATGTGTCCCTCACCCAACCTTTCTCCCCAGCTCCCTCTGTCTGTCAGGGTGGATGATGTTTTGCAGCAGAAACGCCAGGTTCCAGATCTTCCAGATGCTGAAGTGGTAGTGCAGCCATCTCCTCTATTCCTGGTGAGCAGCATCAGGGCATCTCCAGCCCCACCAAGGGTCCTGGACCCCGCGGCATCCCTGAGCTGTCTGGGTGGGCAGAACGTGGATCTAGGAAAAGAAAACAGAGGGGACTGTCCATGACCTGTGTCCCAGGCCACACTGGACAGGGCTGCCCCCATGACTTTTGTTGCACCCAGTGGGGCTCTACAGACCCAGAGGGTCACCGTGCAGGCCAGGCAGGGGCTCTGGGGCCATACAGACCCCGAGGATCACCCTGAGGGCTGGGCAGGGTTCTGGGAGATGTAGGGGCATCCGGGGCTAATGACACACTGGCCAAAGAGCTCTGGGTGCCACATGGATCTCAGGAGAACCAAGTCTTGTCCTGGGTTGATTGAGGGCTCCAACTCTCGTCTCCTTCCCTGGGTCTCTGCAGAGAGAGACGGTGGTGACAAGCCTCCCCTCATGTCCCAGCTGACACTGGAGGTCTCATTTTGGGCTCTGATTTCAGAACTGAAACTGATGCTGACAGCCGTGTCCTGTCCCCCCTCCAGCGGCATGAGGAGATGATCATCCCTGGATGACCCCATCTGATCCCCTGGGAGCCCTGGGCCATTTCCCTCTCATAATCATTAAATCCCTTCAGCAAAGCTACGCTTGCGTGTGGATGTGTGTGTCCGTGTCCATGTTCTCACTGCTGTGCCAGTGCCCGGACGCCTGGGTCCTCTCTGGGCACACTCTGCCCAACACGTTGCCCCTCCTGTCATGGCCTCAGCAGAGGAGGTTTTTATCCTCTTGGTTCTGCAAATCTCGCATTAAAAAGCTGCACCCAGCGCATCTGTCTGGTGTGCTGCTCTGAATCACATCAATAGTCCAAACCGCTGTATTTGCTCCCCTCCCAACTGGAGCAAAGTCAACACCTGGATTTCACTCTCTTTCCCAAAGAGCCAATTGTAGGAAGTTACATTCACATCCTAGGATGGAAAAAAAGAGAAAGAGGAATAGGAAAAGCATTCCAGACAATGGAAAAAAAAATGGAAAGACATTCTATAAAGAAACAAAAATCTTCCAAGAGGCATCCACCTGTATTTCATATCAGAAATACGCTCAGTGCCGATGTTTGCAACAGGAGGTGTACAATGTGGCATCCTCTGTACTGCTTTAAATCTGTTGTATAGTATTTCTAGACAAGTAAAACAATGATAAACCCATATGAAACCTTGTTTTCATCAGAGTGCACCCACTTCACCTTATTTCCTCTGACAAGCTCTTCAACTGGACATATGTGAGAGATTCTAAGAGAATTTCTTGAGGACCCAGCGAGAAAGCTGTTGGCATCTACAATTAAAACATAGATGTTAACAGAAATAAACAATATTTTTAGTAGAAAACTACTGTTTGCAAAATTTCTACATTAGATGTCAAACAAGAGTACTTTGAGTTACATGTGCTATCGCCCCGCTCACCCCCTAAATATGCTTTATGAAACTTAGGAAGTGTTATCTCAGCTGAACTTCTCTCAAGTTGACGTGTTCTCACATGTCAGCTCAGCTCTGCAAATTCTATGTGGAAAACAGCACAAAGTGTTGTGATGAAGTTTGTGCTTTGTGTTTTCTCTGTATTTAATACGAGTTAGGAACACTATAATGCTAAATACCAAAAACATGATAGGTGAGAAATTCTAGATGCAACAAACACAACTCACTGTTTCAAGGAACTGATTTGTTTGGTTGACAGCAGCTGAACCTGAGCCAGCGTGTGCCCGGGTGGTCAGAAAGGCCACCAGCATCCTGGCTGGTTCCAGCAATGCCGTGGCCAGCAGGCCCAGGGCAGTGACCGTCCCTGTGCTGGGACCTGGGGAGCCCAAACCTCAAATCCTGGGGGCAGTTTTGGGCCCCTCATGAAGAGAAAGCCCTTGAGGTGCTGGAGTGAGTTCAGAGAAGGGAACGGAGCTGGCGAGGGTCTGGAGCACAAGTGTGATGGGAGCGACTGGGGGACCTGGGGGGTTTATCCTGGAGACGAGGAGGCTGTACTGCACATGCTGTACAATCCCTGTGGGTCAGGGCCAGGATGGGGCTGGAGCATCTGTGTGGGTCTGGTGTCCAGCCAGGGTCACCCCAACAGAGCCCCCTGTCCCCGTCCCTTCCAGCTCTTCCCCGCTCAGTCCCTCTGCTGGCTCCTCACCTGGATTTTCCTTCCTCCAGCCCCTGTCCAGCTCCCCCTGTTCTCCTGGTCCCTCTGTCCCTCTGCAGCCCTGGGATGTGGGGCTCCAGGCAGCCATGTTGGCTCCCGGGCCATGCTGGGAGCTGCGGTCCTGGGCACGGGGTGCTGGGTGGACACTTGATCTCAGACACACAGTTTCTGCTGCAGCTGCAGCCCAGGGGAGGCGGGGGACGGGGTCACCCGTGAGGAGCACAGGCACCTGCACCCCGACTCCCAGAGCCCCCAGGGCCGCCCCAGCCCGCTCCCCCTGCAGCTGTCCCAGCCCAGCACCTCCCTGACCTGTCCCACAGCCCCAGGCCACCCCACGGCCTGTCCTGGCAGCAGCAGCTGGGCCTGGGGCTGCTCCATCCTCCATTAACGCAGGTGCCAGCAGCATGGGTGCGGGGAAGGAGCGGGGTGTGCAGGAGCTCCTGCAGCAGGGGGCACTTGCTGGCTTTGGAGAGGAGCTGCTGGGGCTGGAGCTGGAGAGAGCAGGAGAAGGGGAAGCAGCTGGAGGGTGAAGTGCAGGGGATCCCCACAGCTGCTGCTGCAGATGCACAGAGACAGCTGCCCCTCTGGGTGAGGAAGAGTCCCTGTGAGCTGCCTCAGCAGAGCAGATCACAAACGTGCACCGCAGGGTCTGTGTCAGTGAGGAAAATTACTGTACGGCCGTAGAGTGTGTGTGTGTGGTGTGTATGTGTGGTGTGTATCCGGGAAGCCTCGTGGTGTAGGAGCTGTCAAATACCGATGTGTTCTCTTAGGTGCAGGATGGGCGAGCGACTGGAGCTGCAGAATAGGAGGGGAGGAAAAGACAGACAGACAGAAGTACCTGAACTCCACAGCTTGCCTGGCAGTGCAGAGAGCAGGAAGTGTGGTGAGTCCTGGGCCCTTGGGGACATTTCACCCTGTTTTGTGTCCCAGTCCCTCCCTGCTCCCTCCTCTTTCCTACTGTGCCCTTCTTCCTCTTCATCTCTTCTCCCTCTGTCCCTCTGCTGCTTCCTCACCTGTTCCTCCACCCTTCTGAATCTCTGTGCAGGGTTTCTCGTATCTCCCTCTCCATCTCCACCCCTCTGTGTTCTCACCATCCCTGGTTTCTCTTTGTCGTCATTCTTGTCTGTTGCTCTGTCCTGCTCCGTGCCCCATCATTTCTCACTGTATCCCTCTGTCCTGCTCCCTGCGCCTATTCCTGCCCCTCTTCTTTTTCATTCCCTCTCCATTTTGCTGCCCACCCCAGGATTTTTTCCCAACCTCTATCGTACCCCCAACCCTTATTGTTCTTTCTCTCTCCTGCTCCCTCTCCGTCTTTCTGCCTGTCTGCCCTTTCCCTGCTGCTTCTTTCTCCATCTCTGTCCAGATTACTGCCCCTTTTCCTTCTTGATGTCTTTCTGTCCTGTTTGTCTTTCTGTCTTCCTTGCCTGTTCCCGGCCGCATCCCTTCTCACTATATCTCCCCTGTCCAGCTGGCTCTGCCTTTTCTTTGTCTTCTCTTCCTCTTTCCTGCTCCTCAGCCCTCTTTTCCTCTTCCTCCAGCTCATTGCTGCATGTTTTCCCTTTCCAGTTTCTTCATTTTGATCTGAACTTTGCTTTGTTTCTCAGTCCCTTTGTTCTGTTCCCTGCCTTTCTTTTTGTCTCTCCATCTGTACATCCCCCTCCCTGTCTTTCTCTACCCCCTTCCTGCTTCTCCTCTTCCCCACTCCCCATCCCTCTGTCCTGCTCCTCAGCCCTGCTGTTTCTTCCTCCCTGTCTCATCACGGCTCCTTGTCCCTTTTTGCCTCGATCTCTCCATCTCTACATCCGTTTCCCTGTGTGTTTATTTCTCTCTGGGCTCCCCTGTCTTCTCTCTTGTCTGTTTTGTCTCTTTCTAGTCCTCTGTCCTTCTCCCCAGCAGCTTCAACTGAATGACCAGGTGTCCGTGCACTCTGGTGTTTGCTCATCCCTGCCCTGGGGAAGATCTGTGTCTGTAGGGCTGGGGATCATTTAGGAGCTGGTCTCCTTGTGCAGACGGCAGAGCCGGGTGCAGTTGTGGCAGAGGTTGTTCTCAGCTGCTGCCCTGTGCAGTTTGGTTAAAGAGCCAGCTGGGGGCTTCTTTGGAAGGGAGGTTTCTTGTTCTGTGCTCACTGCTCCTTGGGACCCTGCACAGGAGCGCTGTTGGGGTCTGCGGGGACGGGTGGGACCTGCTGTGACTCCTGGTGAATGTGAACTCAACTTGTCCTGATGTCCTCGAATGAAACCAGGCTGACCGTAGATGGTTTTCTTGCCTGTTTCAGTTCTAAACTACACATTTGGCACTGAAGAACATGAGACTTTGTGCTGTTTTTCAGACATCAGTGGCTGCGAATCAGCTGAGAACATCACTGCCTTAGGTATCAGGGCTGTGGACTTGCATGGCAGTGCTTTTATGAACATTTTATGGTGTTGCCACTTCAAAGCCCTTCATTTTCCTAGAAATTTTAAGATTTGGAGGTTCAGACTCTGGTTGGACTTGATGTCGAATGGTCCATATAATGGGGTCCATAAAATAATAATCTCGCTTCTTTGTTGTTTTCTTACACTGTCTGAATTTGGTAAGCAAGAGCAAGAGTGGTTGACAGTGTCTGCTTTTGAGAGTAACGTATTCCTGACTCTCCCTCTCTGTATGGTGAAGGTTTCTGCCTGCACTGTGATTTTGCTGGGCTGTGAGGCTGTGTTGGAGCAGCAGAGGTAAGAAGTGGTGGCTTTAAAGACATTGAAGCTGTGGTAAAACTAGCAGGTAAAGCTCGTTTCTTCCTAGAGAGCTGCCTGACAAAAATAGTTACAAGGAAAGACCCTTGAAGTTGGCTTTTTTTTTTTTTTTCTAATTTAGTCTTAATATGGAGCTTTTGGTATTGATTGATTGATTGATTGATTGATTTCTGGGAAGCAAGAAGTGAGAGCCTGTGCACTCCCATAGGCAGCGCTGCCTCCCAAATAGGTGCACCCTTCTCCACTTCTGTTCCTTCCCTGCTCGTGCAGAACAAGGCCATGCAGTAGTGTGCAGATGTGGTGACTCCAATGTGACTATGAGGTCACAGCCCCACGGTGACGTGCTGTGCTGTGTCTTGGCAGCAGCAGCAGCAGCATCATGGTGCGAGCGTGGGGGCCATGGTCCTCACCCTCCTCCTCCTGGTGTCCCTGCCAGCCCGGGACGCCCAGGCTGCTCCAGCCGAGCGCAGGGAGCAGGTGGGCGGGCAGGGGCAGCACCCAGCCCCGAGCAGCTCAGCAGGGCAGCAGTGGGGCCAGGGCTGGGGCTGGGGCCGGGAGAGCAGCCGGGCTGGGCCGGGCAGGGCGAGCCAGGCAGCACCAGGGTGTGGGCAGGGGGCAGACGCCCCACAGGGAGGGGAGAGGGGCTGCGGCTGCTTCAGGGGCAAGTTCTGGGCGAGCAGGGGCTGGGAGTGGTGGCCCAGGGGCAGAAACCAGCACTGAGTCCCTGTGGGGCCCTCGCAGCCCCCCAGCCTCGTGCCACACGGCCCCATCCCAGGGCATGCTTGGAGCCTTTGGGCCTGTTTCAAATCCAAGCTGGGATTGCTTTGGCCCTTTGGGCCAGTTTTGAGCTCAATCTGGGCACATTTGTGCCCTTTGGGGTCGTTTCTGCCTAGATCTGGGAGTTCTTTGGCTTTGCAGTCCAGTTGCTACCCAAATCTGGGGGTGTTTCGGCCATTTTTGGCCATTTTTTACCCAAATCTGGGCATACTTTGACTTTTTGGTCCAATTTCACCCCAGATCTGGAGATGTTATACCCCTTTTTGGCCAGTTTTGATCCAAATCTAGTGGTGCTTTATTATTTCTGGCTCTTTTTACCAGATATATTCAGGTGCTTTTGCCCATTTTTTCCCCTAATGGAGGCGCTGTGTTCCCAAATACGGGATGTTTTCACCTTTGCTGACAGTTTTGCACCCAAATGTGGATGGTTTTGCCTCTTTTGGCCACTTTTTGCCCAAATACTCAGATACTTTTGCCTGTATTAGCCAATTTAGCCCCCAAATATTTGGAATATTTTGTCATTTTGCCAGATTTTTCCCCCAAATACGGCTATTTCTCTGCAATATGTGGGCATTGTTGTCCTAAATATGTTGTGCTATGTTTTGTTTTGTTTTTCTCTCTTCTTTATGTCCTCTTTCACCCAAAATGCAGGAGTATTGCTCTGTGAGCCTGGAAACCTCTCTGCTCTGTGATGACTCCAGGCCATGGCATTGGCAGAGTTGATCGAGCTTCTCAGCTGGATCCTGGTTATGAGCCTTGGGCTGTCCCAGAGGTACGTTGGCACTGTCTGTCTGCTTGAGGGAATAAACACTCGCATTTTAATAGGTTATTCACGTGTGATTGTACTCAAGATAATCTCAGAGGCTTTCCAAAAGCTTTTTGTGAAGTAATGAATATTCATTTGCCTGCAAACCTGCTAGGTCTCAGCAAAAAGGTCACCCATGTTCCATTTCTAGCTGTGGGAACGTACACCTTTGTATGTGTCCTGTGTCATTACCTCACCCCCTCCCGTCACTGCAGGTGACTGAGGAAGAAGGAGATCACAACATGCCATGGAAGCTCCTCACCCATGTTTGACTCCCTGTTTGGTTCCTGCAGTCCATGGTGATCAAGCCTCTTGGTGTAATCCTATTCCTGAGCCTGGGGGCAATCCCAGGGTAAGTGTTCAGTCTTCATTGGTCACTGGCCTTTTGCATTTGCTAATATTTGGTTTATTATATGTTAACATTTTCCTGCAATAGTTGGACCTTGCAGTAGCCAGCAGGGTCTTTGCTAGAAGAAACATGGCTGATCATTTTTTGCCCTGGTGCTCCATGCTCCCACCTTAGTGTGCGTTTTCTTTTGTGTGTGTGAGAGGTGTCCTGGTCAGAAGGCCCTGAGAGGCCCCATGTTTGTCCATCTGGTCCCTGAGGGGTGTTGCATGTGGCCTGGACACAGTAGTTTGGAAGCTGCCAGGTCCCAGCCAAGGGCTCTGCAGCCCCTCTGCAGCTTTGGCAATTTCAGCATGCGTCTGGGTCCCGTGTTGTTGCCTGACCCCCGTCCAGGCACTGCAGGTCACTGAGGACAAGGTAGATCACAACGTGAAATGGAAACGCTTTTCCTTTCTCCTTGATTCCAGCCGTCCCTGTAGGCAGCGGCTACTTGACTTCTTGACTTGAGTCTGTCCGTGAGCCTCGGGGCGATCCCACAGGTACGACCTTGAAACAAATGAGCGTTTCCATGTTAATTTTCTGTTCCTGTGGAATTTAGCTTGCTACTTTCCTGGCTGACGCTGGGTCACGCAGAGGGGAGGTGGGTCCGCCTCAGTGCTGTGCCCCAGAGGGCTCTGCCTTGCAAAGCTCTTTGCCAACTGCTCCATCTCTGCGCTGCTCGCAGTGCCGGCTGCCGAGCCAGCGGCAGGTTGGGGCTGAGTTTAGAGCTGGGTGAGCTCCAGGGAGTCCTTTCTCCCGACAGCTCCAGGCCTGCTTAGTGGCCACTGCAAGTGCTGGATAAATGTTGGCAAGATGCTCCTGACGGGAAGGGAGAGAGGAGCTGCCACTGGGATGGGTTTGGATGCTGAGGACACAGCGGTGGGTGACAGGGGTGGCCATTGCGGAGGGGCATTGTGAGCTCTGGTGCTGCTGTCTCCAGGTTGGATCACCAGGCCCAGGCCACCATGCTGGTTCACCAAGTCCTTGGCAGATCCCTGTGGTCCATGGTGAGCGCTGGCTGCCAGGTCCTGGGCCTGTGACTCTCAGGACAGCGGTTTCACTGAGAGCCTTGCAGTAAAAATCTTCTGGGAAAACTGCTGAGTGTGTGTAACTTATCCAGAGCTGTAGCTGCTCAGTCTTGTGGTTCCCGTGGGTTGTGGTGTGTGTTGTAGCGATGGAAAAGGCTGTTGGCTGGGGGCCCCCAGCTCTTTGCCACCAGCTGAGGAACCCATGTTGGCAGTTATGTACCAGCACTTGCTGTCCCAGCACACAGTGGAATTGCACGCTGTGAATCCTGGTGCCGACATCCCAGAGCCCAAAGCTGGAGAGGGAGAACACGGCAGCTGCCTGTGCTGTGCTGGGGTGGTGTTGGGTGCGGGTGTTGTGCCAGGGTGTGCTTACTGCTCTTGCTTTTGCAGTGAAGTTCTCAGCGTGCAAGAGCGTCTGGGAGACCTCTGACCCTTTCCTGGGCCTGGTGCTGGAGATCAGGTAGTGGGGCAGGGTGTGGGTGGGGGGAGCTCTGCTCTCACAGGGGATGTTCCTGCAGCTGCACCGTTACTGCTCTCCAGGCTGCTTAACTGCCAGTGTCAGGCAGGGTGCAGGCAAGAGGGAAGCAGCTTCTGTTGTTGTGCTGCCTCTGTCTGGCAGAGCAGAGCCTGTTGCCTGAGCATGAGCCACGACTCCTCCATGGAGGCTCCGTGGGATTGGGGACAGTACAGCCGTCGCTCATGGCATGCTGGCCAGTGCCTGGCTGGGGGCAGGCTCAGGGGTTTGGTGCAGTCTGTGGCCCTGTGCTCATGCTCAGTTTTGTCTCTCGGGGCCAGCGTCTCTGATCAGGTGAAAAAAGCTGAGACCAACAGACCCGTGTGTTCACCAGTGACAGGCCAGGTGAGTCCTGAAGGCTGTTCTGGGCCAGAGCTGCAGGGAGCTGCTGCCCCTCTGCCTGCTCTGCGAGGGCAGGTGGGCTGCAGCTTGGCAGGGAGGCAGGCACTGCACCCCATGGACAGGTGTGAGGGAGGATGGCTTGCAGGAAGGATCCTGCTCAGAGTTGCTGTGTGATCTTGGAGGGCATGGGATTGCAGTATCACCCTGTGTCCTTGGCACAGTGATTCAGCCTGGAGGCCCAAAAAGCTGCTCGCCCTCCTGCAGCTGCCTCCTGTGCCCAGAACAGTTCAGAGCTCCTGCAACACCAGCAACACAAGTGGGGCCAAAGCAGAGCTGTCCTGGCAGAGCTCCTGGGAGAGCATCAGCCACCCACCTCACCCAAGCTGCTGCTGGAGCCCATCCCCAGCCAGGAGCCCAGGGGCAGTGGGGAGAATGCTGAGACCCTGCAGAGGGACTCCTGCAGCAGCGGTGCTGCCAGCCCAGTGCACGGCACAGCGGGGATCTGCCCAAAGCATCCCAGAAGGCCCCAGGGTGGAACCAGCAGCTTCTGCACCTCTCAGGAATCAGGCTGTGACATGGACCTCCCTATTACCTCCAGCACCAAGGTGGCTGCACCCAAAGACTCCAAACTGGCAAAATTGAAATCGTCCCTGTTGGCCAGTGCTGCTCTGGAGCTGAACATCACCATGTCACCACCACCAGCCATGAAGCTGGTGCTTTCTGCCAAAAAGTGAGTCTGAGCTTCTGCCTGGAGTCTTCGACAGGTGCGTTGTGTCTTCTGAGCTGGAGATTGTGTTGGGGAGAGTGTAGACCAGATGCTGGGTGTCTTGCTAAGCTGGAGGCAGACAGGGAGAGCCCCTCAGCCCCAGGGCTGCAGCAGTTGCTCTGGTTTGGGGTACAGGGCCAGGTCCCCGCTGTTGTTCCCATCCCTGACTAAGGCTGGAGAAACGCCTCCTGTCTTCTTGCTCAGGACAGAGGGGCGGCTGTGCCAGTCCCTGGAGCGGGGTGGCCTCCCCAATCTTCTCTGAGTGTCTTGTCCCCTGGGGCGATGGGAGCAGGCGACTCCCCAGCTGGAGGCTGCAGAGTCTCTTCCTCCCCACGCAGGGGCTCGGACCAGCCCTCTGGGCGCTGCTGTGCAACCAGGGCTCAGGACAGTGCGCTGGGGTTTCTGTTGTTTAAATTTCCTTCCTTCCTTTTTTCGTTTCTGCTTCTAACAGAAAACACTTCTGATTTGTTGACCACCCCCCACTTTCCTCTCCCCTTCTGTGTCTTTACCCTTCCTTTTTCTCTGGGCTCACTTTATTTTCTTCTCTCGGCTCATGGAAACCTCTTTTCCTTAGATCACCAAGTTTGTTGTTTTTTTTCATATTAATAACTGCAGCGCAACATCCTGTGGATGGCGAGCAGAAGTGACCATTGCACACCACCTCATTCACAATTTGCCAACCACACCTACCCCATGGACACCACCCACCCCAACTCCTTGGCCTGTTGGCAAGTCGAGGTAAGTGGTGCCAGTCGCTCCCAGGCTCCTGCACGGCAGCAAGGCCAGTAGTCCACGAGGCAACTGTCTGACATGGCAGGTGGCCCGGGGCAGTGATTTCAGCAGCCACCTCTCCTGTTCTCTTGGATTGGCTAAGATGGTAGCAGTTGGGTGCTGTGCTTGTGCGCTGTGGAGTGTGGAGGAAGAGGGGGGCTCCTGCTCCTGACCTGGCCTTCAGATCTTTTCCTGTTCTGCAGGCTGTCCTCATCTGCTCTCCGTTGGCCAAATCATGAAAAGCTGACCTTCAGCTTCATCCTCAGCTCAGCCCTTTGGCTCCCAGCCTCCCCATGACCACCTGTTCAACTGCCCGCCCTTTGCACCACCTTCCTCCTGCAGCAGCGAGAAGGAGCCCAGCCAGGTCACCCCTGGTTCCTCCAGAAAGTGTCAGTGTAAGCTGCACCGTGGAGCAGACAGCAGCCCCTGTGCTCTGGCTGTGAAGGACAAGGATCAAGTCTCCAGCCCCCAGGGAAGAAGAAGAAGAATCTCACAGGAGGGCTCAGTGTCCCCTGCGGGGAAGGAGGTGGCAGGCAAGGGTCCCAGCGGGGGCAGGGAGGCACCCCGCTGTCAGCACCGAAAGATCAGGCCCATGGTGCAAGTGTCAGGCCCCAGGACCTGTCTGGACACAGAGCCCATCTGCCCCCTCAAGAGGAAGAAAAAGAGGAGATGGAGGAGACAGAAGAGTGCTGCTCGGGGTTAGAATTAGGTTTAGTGTTAGGGTTACAGATTGTGGGTAAGGGTTAGAATGAGGGCTTGGGTTTAGGTTTAGTGTTTAGGGTTTGAGTTAGTGATAGGGTTAAAGTTAGGTTTATGGGTTAGGATTATGATTAGAGTTACAGTTTGCTGTTAGGTGCTAGGGTTAGACTTGGGGTTAGTGAAGAGTATTATGGTAAGTAGTTAGGGATAGGGGTAGGGACAGAGTTAAGGTTGGGTTTTGGTTAGAGGTAGGTTTATGGTTTAGGTTTAGAGTTAGTGTTAGTGGTTAGGATTAAGGTAGGGTTAGGGATGAGGAATTGGCATTGTAGTTAGTGATAGAGTTTGGGGATAAGGGAAAAGGTTAGATTTTGGGTTTGAGGTTAGGATTAGGAGTCTGGCAGTGTTTGGAATAGTGGTTAGGGTTAAGAGTGTTAGAGTAAAGGTTGGAATTTGGGGCAGAGCTGGGGTTAGGGGTTAGGACCAGGATCAGAGTTTTGCTTAGGGTTATCATTTGTTGGTGATTGTTTCTTGGCTAGCGTGTATTAGTTAGGTTTAGAGTTAGGATTAGTGTTTAGGGTTTGGTTTCAGTGTTAGGGTTAGGGGCTAGGATTAGAGGATATGTTAGGTTGAGAATTAGTGCTACAGGTTAGAGTTAGGAGTAGGTTTGTATTAGCGTCAGAGGGGGCTAGTGTTTTGTCATATGTAGGGATAGGGCTTTGGGTAAAGCACAGGGTCAGGATTAGAGTTACCAGTTAGGGATTAGGAGTAGTGTTAGGTTGAGATAAAGTGTATGGTGAGGCTTAGATATGGGTTAGGGATTTGGGTGTAGAGTTAGCATTAGGTAAGGTTTCAGGTTAGGTTTAGATTACAGGTAGGTTTAGGGGTTAGGGTTATAGTTAGGATTAGGGTTTGCGATTAGGGTTAGTGGTTAGTTTTCGAGTTCTAATTAGAGGTAGGGTTGACTTAGCCTTAGGGAAAATAATTAATTTTAGTTGTAGGGCTAGGATTTGGGTTAGTGTTAAGGTGTAGGGGTTATTGTTAAAGTAAGTATGAGGTTTAGAATTAGGCTTGCAAGCTAGGGTTGGGGTTAAGGTTTAGGAGCCAGGTTTAGAATAAGTGTTAGGGGTTTGTTTTTGTGTTTAGAGTTAGAGTTAGAAGTAGAGTTAAGGATAGGGTTATAGTAAGCAGTTAGGATTTAGGGTTATGGTTATAGTTAGGCTTAGGGTTAGATTAGGGTTATTGTTAGGGTTTGGTGTTAGGGCTTTGGTCAGGGCTAGAGTTAGCATTAGGTTTCAGGTTTAGTCTTAGGGTTAGGATTTACAGTAAAGGTTAGAGTTAGGGTAAAAATTAGGGCTTAATTTAAGGGTTAAGTTAGGGTTAGATTGAGAGTTAGGGTTAGGATTGGGTTTAGGTTTAGCATTTAGTTAAGGGTTAGGTTTTAGATAAGGTTGAGGGTTAGTGTTAGATAAGGTTTTGGGTTAGGGGCTAGAGTTAGGGTGAGAGTTTGGGATAGGCTTAGGGAGCACGGTTAGGGTTAGTGTTTGAGGTTAAGGTTTTGAGTGAGGGTTATGGGTCAGGTTTTGGGTTAGAGTTAGTCTTAGAGGTGGGATTAAACTTTGGGCAAGAGGTTAGAGTATAGCATTAAGGGTTAGGGTTAGGAGTTTGTGTCTGGGTTATATGAGGTTTAGGTTAGGGTTACGTGGTAGGGTTAAGGTCTAGGGTTAGATTTAGGGTGAAGGTAAGTGTTAGGAGTTACAGTTAGGGTTAGGCTTAGGAATTAGGGAGTGGGGTTAGATTCTGGGGTTAGGGGTTGGAGCTAGGGTTAGGGGGAAGGGTTACATTTAGGGTTAGAAATAGGGTTAAACGTAGGGCAAGGGGTCAGAGTTAGGGTTAGAATTACTGTGTTTGAGTTAGATGAGGTTTAGGATTAGGGCTATGTGTTAGAGTTAGGCTTTAGGGTGAGGAGTTATGGTTAGTGCTAGAGTTAGGAGCTAGGGATTAGTCTGAGAGGTAGGGTTTGAGGTTCGGGTATGTGTTTGCATTGGGGTTTGGCTTAGGTGTTCAAGTATTAGGGGTAGGATTTGATTAGTGTTAGAGTTCGAGAGTAGTGTCAGTGGAAGTGGTTAGGGTTAGGGGTTAGTTTTAGGAGGTAGGGCTAGGGTTAGGGTTATGTTTAGAGTCAGGTTTAGGGTTAGAGTTAGCTTTAGGGGGTTGATGGTAGGCTTAGGTATTAGGGAGAAGAATTAGGGTTAGATTGAAGGATAAGATTATGGCTAGGATAAGTGGTTAGGACTTAGGTTTAGGGTTATACTTCCTTTTAGGGTTAGATTAGAATCATGTCAGTGGAAGTGGTTAGGGTTAGGGGTTAATTTTAGGAGGTAGGGCTAGGGTTAGGGTTATGTTTAGAGTCAGGGTTAGGGTTAGAGTTAGGGGTAGGATCAGGGTTTGATTAGGATTAGGGTTAGAATTAAGGTTAGGGCTTTTGGGTTTGGGTGAGGGGTAGAGTTTGGTTTTAGGTTGAGGCTTAGATTTGTGATTACAGTAAGCAGGCTAAGCATTAGATTTAGAGTTGGAGTTAGGGTTAGGGGTTTGCATTAGCGTTCCATTAGGGTGAAGATAATTGGGTAGAATTTAGGGTTAGGCTTAGGGCTGAGGGAGTAGCATTAGTGGACATAGTTAGGAGTAGCTTAGGTGTAAGGGTTGGGATTTGGGATAAGAGTTAGGGGTTGCGCTTAGAGTTAGGGGTAGGAATTATAATTAAGATTAGGGTAAGGGTTAGATTAGTTTAAAGTTTAGGGGTTAGGCAGTAGTGTTAGAAAAGGTGGTTAGGGTTAGGTTTTAGAATTCTGTTGGAGATAGGGGTTCAGGTTCATGGTTAGGGAGTAATGTTATTGTAAGTGGTTAAGATTAGCATAGGAGATTAGGTTTAGGGGTGAGGCTAGAGTTAGGTTAGTTTCAGGGTTTAGGGGTTATTGCTTGAGTAAGGGTGAGGTTTAGAATGATGGTTAATGGCTAGGGTCAGGGTTAGGGTTAAGGTTTAGGGTTGAGCTTTAGAGTCAGCTTTAGGGGGTTGGTGTTAGGCTTAGGTATTAGGGAGAAGAATTAGGGTTAGATTGAAGGATAAGATTATGGCTAGGATAGGTGGTTAGGACTTAGGTTTAGGGTTATATTTCCTTTTAGAGTTAGATTAGAGTCAGTGATTGGGTAGCGTTACCAGTTAGGGAGAAAGGTTAGAGTTAGCGTTTGATGTTAGCGTTAGATTTTGGGTTGCGGGTATTGTTAGATTAGGGTTTGGATTTCTGTTTATGTGATGTTAGTCTTAGGGTTAGAGTTAGGGGTTTGTCTTAAATTTTAGGATTAGATTTAGGATTAGTATTTAGGTTTACATTTAGGCTTAAGTTTTAGGATTTGGTTTAGGGTAATGGTTGGATTAGGGTTAGCGTTAGGGGTTCCGGAGTTGTCTTAGGGGTAGAGTTAAGTATTGGGGTTAGATTTAGGGGTAGGGTTAGATTAAGGTTTAGGGTTAGAATCAGGGTTAGGGCATTGAGTTAGTTTTAGAGTTAGGGTTAGAGGTTGGTCTTAGATTTAGCGTTTGCTTTAGGATTACAGTAAGTGATTGGACTAACATTAGAGGTTTAGATTTAGGAACAGGTGTTAGGGGTAGTGTTAGGGTTATTATTAGGGTTTGATTAAGATTAGGTTTAGGGTTTATGGGTAGGGATGTGGTTAGTGGTAAAGGTTAGTATTAGGGTTAGTGTTAGAGGTAAGGATTAAGGTTAGGGGTTAGGGAATAGTGTTGGGTTAGTGTTACGGGTTGGGGATACGGAGTAGTGAAAGTGGTTGGGAGTAGGTTTAGGTACTAGGGTTAGATTTAGGGTTAGGGTTTGGATTTACATTTTGGGTTTGGTTAGTGTTCAGGTTAGAGTTAGGGTTAGTGGTTAGTGGTTAGTTTTAGATTTACAGTTAGGGTTAGGTTTAGGGTTAGGAGTTAGGGTTAGGGTTAGAATTGGGGTAAGGGCTTGGGGTTACAGTTAGATTAGTTTTAGGTTGGTGTTAGGGTTGGTGGTAGGAGTTTATTTAGGGCTAGGGGTTAGGGAGTAGCATTATTCTAAGTGGTTAGGATTACTGTAAGGGGGTAGGGTTAGGGGTGGGGATAGGGTTAAGGTTAGAATGATGGGTTAGGGTTGCAGTTAGGGTTTGGGATTGGGGGTAGAGTTAGGTTTCGGGACAGGGGTTTGGGGTTCAGATTAGATTCAGGGTTAGGGTTTAGGATAAGGATTAGGCTTTTGGTAAGTGTTGCGTTAGTGTTACGGGTTGGGGATACGGAGTAGTGGAAGTGGTTAGGAGTAGGTTTAGGTACTAGGGTTAGATTTAGGTTTAGGGTTTGGATTTACATTATGGATTTGGTTAGAGTTAGGGTTAGTGGTTAGTTTTAGATTTACAGTTAGGGTTAGGTTTAGGGGCCAGGGAGTTTTGTCAGTGGAAGTGAACAAGGTTAGGGGTTAGTTTTAGGATTTAGGGTTTGAATTTGGGTTAAGTTTCAGATTAGATTTAGGGTTAGGGTTAGATTAGAGTTAGATGATGGCGTTTACAGTTAGACTTATGGTTAGGGGTTTGGATGAGGTTTACAGTTAGGATTAGATTAGTGTTAGGATACAGTTAGGGCTAAGGATTAGGTTTCAGAGTTAGGGAATAGCGTTAGTGTAAGCAGTTAGGGTTAGGTTTTAATATTAGGGTTGAAGGGTAGGACTAGGGTTAGGGTTAGGGTTAGGGTTAGAGTTAGGCTTATGGGTAAGTATTAGAGTTAGATTAGGTTTAGAAGAGGGTTAGAATGTAGGGTTGGAGTTAGCATTAGGGGTTCGTTTTATGTTTTGGGTTAGAGTTAGGATTACATTTTAGCTTTAGATTTAGGTTAGATTTAGGGATGGGGTTAGCATTAGGGTTAGGGTTAGTGTTAGGCAGTAGTGTTAGTGGAATGGTCAGAGTTAGGTTTCAGATTTATATTGGAGATGGAGGCTGGGGTTGGCATTAAGGGTTGCAGTTCTGGTTAGTGGTTAGGGGGCAGTGTTAGTGTAAATCGTTAGGATTAGTGTAAGGGGTTAGGTTTAGGGGTTAGGGGCCGGGATAGCTTTAGGGTTAGGATAATGGGTTAGGGTTTGAAATAGGGTTAGTTTAGGGTTAGAGTCAGTCGTAAGAGTTGCAGGTTAGGATTTAGGGTTAGGGCTTGGTTTCGCTTAGTGTTTGGTTTAAGGCTGGTGTTAGTATGATGGGTTAGGGTTAGTTTTAGGATTAGGCTAGGGTTATGGGTTAGGGTTAGAGGTTGCATTAGGGTAAGATTTCAGTGGTTCGAGTTAGGCTAAGGGTAGAGTTAGAGTTAGTTTTACTGTAAGTGGTTAAGGTTAGGGGTAGGGATAGGCTTAGGGTTAGGGTTAGGTTTAGGTTTTGGGTTATACTAGGGTTAGTTTTCGGGTTGAGGGGGTTTGGTTTAGGTTAGATTTTGTGCAAGAGGTAGGGTTAGGGTGGTGTTTGGGTGAATGTTATGGTTAGGTGAATGATAGGTGTAGGGTAAGTTTTAGGTTTAGGGGTTAGGATTACGGTTAGGGTAAGGGATGGATAAGTGTTAGGGTTACAGCTTAGGGAGTTTTGTTATTTGAATGGTCAGTTTTAGGTTTTAGATTTATATTGAAGGGTTAGGGTTAGGACCCTGGGTTAGGGTTAGAGGTAGTGTTAGTGTTATTTTTGGGACAGGGCTTTAGGGTTATAGTCTTAGAATGATGGGTTAGGATTTAGCATTAGATTAGAGCTAGGTTTAGGTTAGGCTTTAGGGTTAGGCTTAGAGGTTGAGTTAATGGTTAGGGTTAGATATTGGGGTTGGGTTAGTGTTAATTTTAGTCTAAGTGCTTACGGTTGGTGGCTGGGTTCATGGGCTAGGGATATGAATGGGGCTGGGATTAGATTAGGGTTATGTTTAGGTTTAAGGTTTGGGTTAGAGGTGAATTTAGGGGTTAGGTGGAGATTTCAGGTTAGAATTAGCATTAGGTTAGGTTAGGTTAGTTACAACTTACCATTAAGGTTAGGTTAGTGATAGAGTTAGTGTTAGGTTAGGGTTAGAGTTTAGGATTGGGGTTAGAGTTTAGGGTTACTGTTAGAGTCAGGGTTAGGGCTCAGTTTTAGATTTGTGGTTAGAATTAGTGGTAGGGGTTAGGATTAAGGTTAGGGTATGGGTTGGAATAGTGTTGTGTTTCAGGGTTAGGGTGTAGTTTGGATTTACATTTTGGGTTTGGTTAGTGTTCAGGTTAGAGTTAGAGTTAGTGGTTAGTTTTAGATTTACAGTTAGGGTTAGGTTTAGGGGCCAGGGAGTTGTGTCAGTGGAAGTGAACAAGGTTAGGGGTTAGTTTTAGGATTTAGGGTTTGAATTTGGGTTAAGTTTCAGATTAGATTTAGGGTTAGGGTTAGATTAGAGTTAGATGATGGCGTTTACAGTTAGACTTATGGTTAGGGGTTTGGATGAGGTTTACAGTTAGGATTAGATTAGTGTTAGGTTATAGTTAGTGTTAGGGCTAAGGATTAGGTTTCAGAGTTAGGGAATAGTGTTAGCGTAAGCAGTTAGGGTTAGGTTTTAATATTAGGGTTGAAGGGTAGGACTAGGGTTAGGGTTAGGGTTAGGATTATGGGTAAGTATCAGAGTTAGGTTAGGTTTAGAAGAGGGTTAGAATGTAGGGTTGGAGTTAGCATTAGGGGTTCGTTTTATGTTTTGGGTTAGAGTTAGGATTACGTTTTAGCTTTAGATTTAGTTAGAGTTAGGGATGGGGTTAGCATTAGGGTTAGGGTTAGTGTTAGGCAGTAGTGTTAGTGGAATGGTCAGAGTTAGGTTTCAGATTTATATTGGAGATGGAGGCTGGGGTTGGCATTAAGGGTTGCAGTTCTGGTTAGTGGTTAGGGGGTAGTGTTAGTGTAAGTCGTTAGGATTAGTGTAAGGGGTTAGGTTTAGGGGTTAGGGGTTGGGATAGCTTCAGGGTTAGGATAATGGGTTAGGGTTTGAAATAGGGTTAGTTTAGGGTTAGAGTCAGTCGTAAGAGTTGCAGGTTAGGATTTAGGGTTAGGGCTTGGTTTAGTTTAGTGTTTGGTTTAAGGCTGGTGTTAATATGACGGGTTAGGGTTAGTTTTAGGATTAGGCTAGGGTTATGGTTTAGGGTTAGGTCACATTAGGGTGATATTTCAGGTAAGAGTTAGGGTAAGGCTAGGGTTAGGGTTAGTTTTAGTGTAAGTGTTTAAGGTAAGGGGAAGGTATAGGTTTAGGGTTAGGATTAGGTTTCGGGTTATACTAGGGTTAGTTTTAGGGTTAGGGGTTTTGGTTTAGGTTAGATTTTGGGCAAGAGGTAGGGTTAGGGTGGTGGTTGGGTTAATGTTATGGTTAGTTTTAGGTGAATGCTAGGTGTAGGGTAAGTTTTAAGTGCAGGGGATAGGATTAGGGTTAGGGTAAGGGATGGATAAGTGTTAGGGTTAGGGCTTAGGGAGTGGTGTCAGTGGAAGTGGTTAGGGTTGGGGTTTAGCTCAGGGTCCCAGGGGGATTTGTGAGGTACCAAGGCCTGGATGAAGAGCTCCCTTCTTGGTCGCACACATCCAAAAAGACAGGGACACGTCTGTGCCTGATCTGCCTAGCACTGTCCCACCAGCAGTGGCAGATGCGTCCTGGAGAGGAGTGGAGCTGCCAGGCACTGTCAGAGGATGTCCTGAGGTGCCACTCGCTGCCCACCCAGACTCACACCCTGTCCCTGGCTGTGACAGATACAGCAGCTGCGAGCTCTGGACACAGGACACAACAGTCCAACAGCAAAGACCATCTCTCCTGTCCTGAAAGACTCTTATGACCCTGGAGCCCAAAGCCACGGACCACATGAACTCATTGGACATTTCAGAGGCGTGGCCTATAGACTGAGGAATGAGATCTGTGTGTATATCCAGAGATAGGAAAGTGCTGTTGATTAACTGGAATGTATTGGAGAGTGTGGGACCCGGGCACAACACAGATGGTACAGAATAAGGGGGGGCACTGTCCTGGTTTCAGCTGGGAGAGAGTTAATTTTCTTCCTAGTAGCTGGTAGAGTGCGGTGTGTTGGATTTAATCTGAGGAGAATGTTGCTAGCACAGGGATGTTTGGGTTGTTGCTAAGCCATGTTTATCCCAAACCAAGGACTTTTCAGCAAGGAGGCTGGAGATGCACAAGAAGCTGGGAGGGGCACAGGCAGGACAGCTGGCCCAAGTGGCCAAAGGGATGTTCCACACCATATGATGTCATGCTTGGTGTGTAAACTAGAGAAAAGTTATCTGGGGGACCGCTGTTTGAGATCTGGTTGGGTGTCGCTCGATGCGTTGTGAGCAATTGCATTGTGCGTGACTTGGTTTATATCTCCTCTTATTATTATTACCATTTTTACAATTACTACTATTACTACTGCCATCATTATTATTATAATTACTATTACTATAATTATTATATTTATTATCATTATTATATTATATTTGTTGTAGCTGTTGTAGCTGTTGTAGCTGTTGTAGCTGTTGTTGCTACTGTTGCTACTGTTGCTATTGTTGCTACTGTTGCTACTGTTGCTACCGTTGCTATTGTTGCTACTGTTGCTATTGTTATTGTTTTGCCTTTTTGTCTCATTAAACTGTCTTCATTTTAACCCAAGATGTTTATTTCTTGCCTGATTCCCTCTCCCATCCCCCTGGGCTGGAGGGAGTAAGAGAAGGGCTGTGTGTGATGTTCAGCTGCCTGCTGGGTTAAACAAAACAGTCCTGGTAAAAGGAGTGATCATGCAAGGTGTCCCAGAGGAAGAGGTGAACCTGAGGAGGGCACAGGGTAACAAGGGCCCTTCAATGCCAGGACAGGCTGTGAGGAGCCAGGATGCCAAAAGATGTCAGACTGGAGAATGTTTCAGGACACCATCTCGGTTCAGCCCTCCCCTGCCCTTGGTGCCATGAGAGACACGCCATGGTCCTGCCCAGCCTTGTCCTGGGCTCCTGAGCCAGCTGGGAAGATGGCAAGGGCTCAGCAGCAGTGATCCTCATCCAGCCGGGTCTGTTTCCCAGCCCAACCAGCGTGGCCAGAGCAGAGTCAGCCCATGGCCCCAGGGCACCACAGCCCCTCGCTCTGCAGAGCAGCATCGCCAGCTCAGGGCCCTGTGGGGAGCACAGGGAGGGAACCAGGACCAGCCGGCCAGGCCAGGCTGGACACCCTCACCTGGGGAAAGGGATGTCCCTGGAGAAGAGCAAGGGAGCATTTCTGTGCCTGCAGGGAGGAATCCAGGAGGAAGAGAAACCTCTTTCTGCAGACACTCATTTGGGTCAGGCTGCTCTGTTGCTGGAGCAGGACTCTTGTTCTGGTCTGAGGAGAGGGGCTGGCACTGATGGACACAGCTCATCTGTGGTGGGGATCTGCAGGAGTTGAATCTGCTTTTCCTGTCTGTCCACACCTCCTCAGGAGACACTCTGCATCGGTATCCATGGGGGAATTCTGCTGTCACATCTTCAAAGTGCTCACTGCCGAAACAGTGTCATCCTCACCAACTTCTCTGTCATCCTCACACAAGATAAATCAACCCATGTCATTGAGCAGCTCCATATATCTGAGCTGATCCTTCACACAGGGGGATCCCTCTGTCCTACCCTCCCTGAGACTCTCTCCAGCAGACCCTGTATCCTTCAGCTGAAACACCACAGCTCAGCAAGCTGTCCCACCTCACCTCATATCATCCAAAAATGTCACAGTGCTTTGACAAGACATGGGGCACCTCCTGGCAGTGGATGTTCGGCAGCTTGTTCAGTGCTACACCGCCTGGGTTTCCACCATCCAGAGGGACACAGATTGCCTCTGTGATAGCCCTCTTGTAGAGCCAGACCTAATGAACAGCACTTTAAACAATACCTCAGAGTCGGAGTGCATTTCTTTCTGTGTTCATACCAGACCATCATCAACTGGGGAAAAACACTCTCCCAGCACTCTTGGATGCAAACCCTCTGGTCCCAAGGGCTGGTAAGGCTGCAGTTTGCTCATGAAACCCCTGGCTTGATCCCCATCCACCACAGTTGTTGCCCTCCAGAGTCCTGCCTGAAAGCACAAAGGCCTGGAAGACTTTGCTGGTGACATCTGATGCAAAGACACGGAGACATCTCAGGTCTACCTACACCTTGTCTTACTAAATTCAGTAGTAGTCTCACAGTATTTAGGATTCTCCTTTAGCTGTTTCTGAAGTACAACAGCTTATCTTGATGACCTTCCATTCCTTTTGTAGTTTTAATTGTGTTCTGAAATGAACCATTTCTGTGTCTGGAGGACGCTGTCCTTGAAAACAAGATGTATCCAGGCATATTGTGAAAGTATTTGGTCTTTTTGTTGATTGTATCATCAAGAGACCGAGTGAATGCGAGTACGCGGCTGAAGAAAACATGCAGGCCGACTCAATGTGAGTGATAAAGCATGATTCAACTTTATTACCCGAGATAGCGTGCATTTATACCAAATACCATAATTATGCATACTTGTCTCTATCTAATAGGCTAAGCACTAAAAGGTTACATTTACTTACTCCACCTACTTGGGTTTAGCTAGCTATGCGCATCCCACATTCTTCTGACTCTTATCTCTTCAAGGACATCCTGACCCTGCCTTAGTTAGTACTTTTCCGTTCCCCCCTTTCCCACGGCCTAATAGACAAGCTAACTAAGGCCTACTTATGTCAACTAAGATGGGCTCTGCTCGTACAGTTGCTTGGTGGACTCATGTCCGTGCTCCTTGAGCCAATCCCTGACATCTCCCCCCTTTTCTTTTTTTTACGAGCAGAGCCTGCCCAAGTGTCTGCTCTAAAATCTTCTTAATACATGATATAGCACAACTCAAGCATATTAATGCAACTACTACTATGATTAAGATAGCCAGAGCACTCTGCAAAAGCCCTTTTACCCATCCTCCTAGTCCAAACCAGTTCATGAGGCCCTCTAAGCCAAAGAGGCCCACATCCTCTCTGATCTTCTGTGAATGGTCCGTAAGTTGTTTAATCTCCTCGTGGATGGATCTCGACTTATCCTGTAAATCCATACAGCACATTCCGTCAAATTCCTCACATCCATGGCCATGGGCTAATAACAAAAGTCTCCTGCGACTGTATTCTGCAGTGTAGCATGTCTTACAGAATCTACATCTAACAAAAGTCCACTTAAAGCCTTAGAAGTTCTGTTTGTTTGCTTAACTAGCCAGCATCCTAATTTTTCTAAAGTATTTAAAACTTCAGTTGTGCCAACACCAGGTACAAGAGACCCTAAAACCCTTAACCCTGATCCTCAAAAATCTACATTGTCATCACATTTTGACTCATATGCACGCAAAAAGTGTTTTTCTCGTCTTGCTCTTCTGTGATCTATTATCATAGATACATTGGGCGTTAAGAGAGTTAATAGTCCCAAAATACACAGTCCTCCAACAGCATTAGAAGGGATTCCTGGTCAGGCTCTATCTTCACAGATCAAGAATACACCATACAGGAGGTTTTAGGGTCGCTGTCCCACATTATCAATGACATCCCTTGCATTCTTCTGTGAAGCATTACACCGTCGAGTTTCATTTCTGTAGTCACCAAGGGTAGCATTAACATTTTGCAGTTTTATCCATTCATGTTCCTGTATACTGTTCTGACACTTTTCACAAACCGGCTGGATACAAGCATCCATGGGCATAGATGCCAGCAATTCCAGCTCCTGTGGTTCGATGTCTGCTTCCAGGTGGCAATTAATCCAAAGTGCCGTGTTAGTATTATTACAGTTCGTTGCAATGCCTCTGCATCAACCACTATTTGAAACAGTCGTGTGATGCTGCTGTAGTCATCAAGGAAGACACCAACCAAGCATGTGTGGAACGTTTTTTTCCAGAGACATCGTAGTTAGGCATATAGATGGTCAGTCATGTTGGCTGAAGTACTCCACATGTTAGTCTTTGTCTGTGCAGGCATCCAAACCGCAGCAGCTGCAACAATCATCGTCAGGAAGATCACACAGGTTTCACGTTTCGTGCCAGCAGCCATTGCGGCCCTTGATCTGTAAAAACACAAGAATAACCTCTCCCCCTGGTTATCAATTGGTGTGGCCTTTTCCATTGAACGTTAACTAGTGATTTGACCATAACTAATGTAGGTTCTTTCTGATTTAGCATGGTTTTGGGTCATACTTACAAAGTGTTTCATCACAGGGCAAATTTAGGCTGCACCACTTAGATATAAGTGATTCATCACATACAATCCTTTTGACAATTGGTTTTGTGGTGTTTTCCCTACTTCTTCCCCCCTTTTTGTTTTTAAAAAACAAAACAAAACAAAACAAAACAAAACAAAAACACAGTTCAGAATCAGATACGTGCGTTGGATCTTGACTACGTACTCAAAATTGCAAATCAAATTTAGAGGTTCCTCCTTAAAAATCTCTAAATAATTTAAAGCTGCGCCAAGTTCTGCTAATTGGGTTGAACTTTCAATAATTTTCACAGAATGATGCTAATCGCTATCTTCACGCCAAACCACTACAGCTTTATGAGACTGCCCAAAACCATCAACAAAAACTGTGCAAGTATGTAGGATCAGACCAAATACAAGTATGGCCTATGGCCTGATGTTAAAGACTTGCAGGTTCTGCAGCAATTTACATTTTACATTTATGCATGCCAAAAGCTGTGCTGTTAAGAAAACCAGCTAGTGCAATTTACAAAGACATGGATTACAAATAAGGAAAAAAAAAAAAAAAAAATCAGAATTAAATTTCACAAATGGTACATATATGACAAAAGGATCATGGCCTATTAAGACTTAAATTCATTCCCTGCATTTTCTTGATCAGAGTGACAATTGGTATATCAGTCTGTTAGCATTCTCATCATACTGTCCCACAATAGCCACAGGTTGTTTCATAGACAAATCTGCAAGTCCAATTGAATGCAGTCAGCCTGTAAAGTTGTCATAAATTCATCCCTCAAAGTTTCTAACTCCATTTTGGCTGTCATATTTATTGGATATTGTTTTCCCTTACCGGATCGAAGTCCTGTTTCAGTGTCTATCAGTGTAGTATTTGCTTTATCGAAACATTGGCTGTTAATACTAGTGGAAACACAGCATTCAAAAGTTCCTTGAAGATTTCTCACTTGCACAAGCAGATCTGCACCATCCCAGCAGCTTCTTGTAGGACATGCAACTAAACAGGATTCTCAGAAAACGTTATTTGAGCTTACAATTTACTTAACAAATCCTCACCCAAGAGAGGTATAGGACTTTTGGGCAAATACAAGAACTCATGTATTAAAACTTTGTTCCAAATCTGGCATTCCTTTTGTCTCAAAAAACGGCCTTTCTTTCGTTGTCTCCCATGTCCTCAAAAACTAGCATGGTGAATTTACTAAGAAGTCTCTTACAACTAATTACCACAGAATAAGTCTATTAACAAATTTTTGGTTTAATTGTCCAGTTTCATTAGAACTACGGGTCTGCTCAGGATGCCTTTAAACTTCACCCTCAGACCCATTCAGTGTTGCATCGCTGCAGTGGGGGGAGAGAGAACCCCCCTTTCTCTGCTTTAAAAGCGGGCAGCCAGGTTTTTCCAGTTGTTTTTTCTTTCTCTTCCTGCTGCAGTTTTAGATATAACCGAGGTCACGCAGCTGGCACACTGGCTGGTACGAAGTGGGAGGCTCTGGGAAACTTCTCAGTTACAATGAGCTGCACACAGGCCTGGGATATTTTGCTCTTTTGTTTTCCCATTTCATTCCAACACTTTATATGCAATTTCAAGTAGCTCAGCAATAGTTACATTCCTTAGCTCCATTTACCTTTTACAATTTAGAGATGTCAAAAAACAATATAAACCAGTATAATAAACATAAATCCATTATTCTATTTTCCTAGATCCAAATCAGTTAATATTCTAGCAACTTTTAAATACAACCTCTTCCAAATTCACATCTATCATAGCATTTTAACAATTTAAATGCTTGTCTAACAATGTAAGCAATTACTCTAATGTGTAAGGATGCATCCTAAGGGGGGGCAAGGTGGAATTTTAGCAGTGGAACCGGTTCCCATTTTGTAATTATCTCCCCAAACAAGATTCATTTGGTACCAAATATGAACACGCAAACTAAAATACTGAGCTCAGATGTGAAAACCAAATACCCAGTTCAAATATGCAGATAGATCACAGTCACACTAATTTAAGACAATATCTCAATTTTTGCATTGCAGCCAGGTGGAGGTACCTCTGGGTCTCCCTGACAAAACAGGTCAGTGCGCGCTGGAGCCCCATCGGCACCCGCCCCCCCCCCGCCGCAGCGAGCTGCACTGGGCAAGGCCTTTGTTTTTCTGTTTTGTTTTGTTTTGTTTTTTTAGTGTCTCGTCTGGTGCGCCACAGCTGTTATTCCAAAACCAGGATTCTTTACATGGTGTGCATATGGAAAAGCCAAATCCACCACACCGAGATGAGACACAGCCTGTCACAGAGTTGCGCAAGTCTGAATGCTGGATTAAAGGTAGCATGCTGGATAGAAAAATAACAGTTACTACACGCAAAATTTTACCATCACATTCACGCAGTAAAGAACTAAATTACTCATGATCTTCTGTATTATCACAAAATGCACATTTTGAGTCAACGGATTCTCATGATTTAACAGACTGTGAACTTATCGTACCATATAGCAAAGACCTACCAAAATTGCAACATGCTTAAACAGATACCCACAAAGAAAACAGGTTAATAAGGAAAGCGTCTTGCAGACTTTAACAGGTTTTGTGACCTGTGTGTTATCAGTTAACTCTCTCAGCTTGTTGAAGTTCAAATCGCCCCGCCTGTAAAACTGTCTGAAATGATTTAATGATTTCTTGTAGAGATTTGTTTTGTCCTGCTCTTCTGGCCTCAAAACCAACATTAATCGCAATAAGATTCTATTCTCCGGACACTTTTCCCAATCATTTAACTTATACAGCAGCCAACACCGATTTCAATATTTAACAATATCTTCCTTCCTCACAATTCCGAGTGCTTTCCTAAGTTTTAAAACACCACCCAATACTGATTTTTTAGGAACACAACTGAGAACAATTATTCCTGACCCCATCTTGCAAGTAAAAACCTTGAGAAGAGGGAGGGAGGGAGGGGGAGTAGGGGAGGAAGGCACAGGGCTGCTTGCAGCGTGAATGGGAAAAGCAGGGAGAAGGTTTTACGGCGCACTTAAAAACAACGAGTAAAACAATTAACTCACATTCCGGACAAACTGCTTGATTTTCAGAGAGGCAATAAACAGGAGCACATAATATGTACTGTAAAACTCGCAAATAACATGTTGATAGCAAACATTAGCATTCTCTACTGCTAATCTCAACACTAGTGCTTCCTTAGCTTCCAAGTTTTCGACCTGCTTACTGATGGCCTCTTGGAGGTGGTCAATAAATTGCATGTAATTCTCATTGGGACCCTGATTAATAGTTGCAAATGATTTGGCTGCTTTGTTGGTTTCAGACACCTCTCTCATAGCTTGATATGCAATGTCTGTTGACTGCCTCAGGATTTCAGAAACTTATCGTGTCTGTAGTTGTGGTGTGTCAATTAGTGTCTCTTCCAGGAGTTGTGGGATACCTGCCCCTTCCAACAAATCCCCATTGTTCTGTCCTAAATGATCTATAGCTGTTACATTGCATAGCTCTAATTTTGCTTGAGTTTTTGATGGTTCTTATCTGATCTCGGGGCAACTTGTATACATACTTAACGATTCAAGAAAAATGCTTCAAACCCTCATCCTCTTCCGAGTCATCAGATAACACGGACTTGAATGGTGCTGGAGAATCATTAGTAACAGGGGGGTTCGGAACAGTGCACGTTCTTGCCAATTCTTTCTAGCATCATAATTATTCATATAACCTGAGTCCCCAAGCTCATCCCCTTTCCCGTCACGATCAGCATGACCGCGTTGCTGACTGTTGGATTCACTCGCTAATAGCTGATATGATCTTTCACACAGTTCTTTTGCCCAGTTCTTATCCGGCGACCCCTTCTGCTCTTTTGTAGGAGTTAGAGGGGTAGAAGGCAGTAAAGGCGGACACGAATCAGTAAAAGGACTGATATTACACTTATTTATGACTTTAGCCTTCTCAGCTTTCACCAGTTCTTTTGACAAACTGACTGATTCCAGTCCTTTGGACTTCTTGATCTCTCTAGAGTCGGGTAATGGTATAGGAGTCCATCCACTCGGTAATTTTCCTCCCTCCGCCCCAGACTGCTGTATCATCGGGGGTGCTGACGGCACAACAGGGGATGGAGTGGGGAAGGGGTCAAAAGACACGATCCGGGTAAACTTCACAGTCATTTTTAGGTTTGTTATCAGGCTGCAATGCTGGAAAAATTCCGGCAACGGCAGCCCGCTCAGCCTTAAAGTCTTTTAAGGTAGAAATTATAAGCTTCCACGTAGTCGCTAATGATTTAGTTTCTTTATCATCTCCATTGCTGACCTTATTCCATAATTTCTGCCCTTTATCGTCCCAAAGTTAACGTTTAAAGCCTTCTCATTTTCTCCCGGGTAGCAGTTAATTCTACACCAAATTAATAGTCTACATACGTTACTTTCTTCCTATTTAAGTCCTCTCATAGAGAGAATATGCAGGAGGAGTTTAACTATGGCTTCTTCCTCTGAGGATATATTTTGCCCCATAACTTCACTCTTCCCTCCTCCTGCTCCCAGCCACTCACCTTTTCCGGGGCCTCCTTCAACAAAATTTATCTGCGGAACGTCCGTACGCCTCCGCCCGGTTCTCGGTCCAGCTGATCCGCCTCAGGCTGGGCCGCTCCAGGCTTTTCCCCGATCTTAGTGGTACGTCATTCAGAGTATCACGTCGGGGTCACCATTTGTTGGAGCGATAAAGGACTCAGCAAACATTCCGATTCAATGTGAATCAAGCTAAAGCCATTTATTACAGAAACCAGCCTCCTTATATATGCAACTATATTCTAATCACGCGTCCACGCTCCAAGCATGGATTCGCTAAATGAGTATCATGGACTGTCTATGCGCTGGAGTCTCACTGATGATACGTCCGATGATTCACGCCACGCCAGGACCCCGGTGATTGAGGAACGCCCCTCTTTCTCACAGCAGATTCTGTTCTCAGCTTCTCGAAGCGGCCTTGAGGTCCCTTTGAGCCTGACTAATTCAGCAACAAATCTTTATCTATCAAAACCCCTCCACACAGGAGGATGCGTCCCATCCCCTTCCCAGGATGGGAGGAAGAGTGGCCAGCCTGTAGTTATCCCAGTTCTTGTTTGTGCTCTTCTTGAAGATGGGTTTGAGGTCTGCGTTTTCTAAGGACCCCAGAACCATTTCAGTTTCTATGGCACTTTTGAGAGCACAGTCCGTAATCACGGGCAAGGGTGACAGAGCAGACTGGAGCAGCTGCAATGAGCCTGACCAAGGCAGCTGAGATGAATCTCACTGATCCAGTGGGGTTTGTTCCAGGAGTCACATACAGAAATATCAGGGTTCTGTCAGGTGTCCACATCAGAGCTGGCCTTTTGGACTTCTTATGCATCCAGGGATGCTCAGAGACAGAGTCTGTCCCTTTTACTCACAGAGGCAGGAGTCACAGTGTCCCTCTGGCCTCCTGTTGCCACTCCCAAGGATGAGAGACACCTCAGCCCTGTGGTGTGTCACCTGTTCTGCACTCACCTGGGATGTCCCGCGTTATGAGGAATGGACACAGGGACCTCAGTTCAAAGAAGAAGATCCCAGTGAGTGGGTGGTTTCCTATGGGCTGTTGCTCCCAATATTAACTGACCTCAAGACCATGTCTGTGCCACAGGCCTTCACGGAAGCCCCAGGAACAGCTGATGGTGTTTGTGCTCACTCGTGTTCATCTCACCTCACAAACATGATGTACATGCTCACATCTCATCTGTACAAAGGAAACATTGTACTGCTGAACTACTCATTCAGTGTCCATCCATGGAGGGAAGAACAACCTCTGAGGGTGAGAGGCCAGTGCTGGAAATGGAGGTTGTGAGGGGCCAGTCCATGGTGATTGACCTGAGGCTCCTTCCAAAGGGGTGTCCAGTGCAGAGGGGCACAGCCCAGCCCCTGCTCTGCTGGTCCTGCAGGTCTCTGGCAGGATCCTGGCTGTGAGAGGACACTGCTGTGTGCCAGCCCTGCACACACACACTCTTCAGCTGCAAAATGGTGTTTTCATCTGTGGGACACTTTCTTGTGCATGTTCTTGACAGAAACTTGAAGAAGACCTAAACCTTCAGTCCCTGCCCATAGGAGATCACCTTTCTATCTGGAAAGGCTGTTGTGAGTCCAGCTCTGTCACAGCAGTGCCCATTGCCTGTCCCTGCCTGCGCTCACAGCACTGACACACAGCAGGACGGTGACCAAGCTGCCAGAGCACTCAGGCCTTGCACCAACACCAGGGATGAGAAGGAGAGTGTGGGAGTGGAACCAGAACAGCTCTGGAAGAACAAGCGCTGCTGCTCCCTGGCGGTGCTGCCAGGATGGACTCTTTTACCCTCCACCCATGCACAGGAACTGTCTCAGCAGCTCCAAAGAGTCCTTGCAGGAAGGATATAGTGAAAAAACAAGTCACTACAGGAATCTTTATTTTGTTTAGAGACAAGAAGTGTACTGTTCCTCATTTACACAGCCAGTGCTTTTAAAAGAAAAGCTGACAGCAGATTAGAAAGGGGCTGAAAACATCACCACAATAAGAAAACAACAGAAAATCCAGATTACAGGTTGAGCCTGTAATTAGCTACATTAAAACTCCTGTGTAGAAGCAGATAAGCAGTTTATTGCTTCAGAAAACACTAAGATATGAGTTTCCACAGGGCATTCTTGAGCTCCTGGTTCCTCATGCTGTAGATGAGGGGGTTCAGTGCTGGAGGCACCACTGAGTACAGAACAGACACCACCAGATCCAGGAATGAGGAAGAGATGGAGCGGGACTTCAGGTGGGAAAACACGCCAGTGCTGAGGAACAGGGAGACCACGGCCAGGTGAGGGAGGCAGGTGGAAAAGGCTTTGTGCCGACCCTGCTCAGAGGGGATCCTCAGCACGGCCCTCAAGATCTGCACATAGGACACCACAATGAACACAGAACACATAAAAGCTAAACAGGCACTGACCACCATAACCCCAAGTTCCCTGAGGTAGGAGTGTGAGCAGGAGAGCTTGAGGATCTGGGGCATTTCTCAGAAGAACTGGCCCAGGGCATTGCCCTTGCACAGGGGCAGTGAAAATGTATTGGCCGTGTGCAGCAGAGCATTGAGAAACCCAGTGGCCCAGGCAGCTGCTGCCATGTGGACACAAGCTCTGCTGCCCAGGAGGGTCCCGTAGTGCAGGGGTTTGCAGATGGCAACGTAGCGGTCGTAGGACATGACGGTGAGAAGAAAATACTCTGCCAAAGTTAATAAGACAAACAGAGCTGTGCAGCACATTCTCTATAGGAAGTGGCCCTGGTGTCCCAGAGGGAACTGGCCATGGATTTGGGTACAGTGGTGGAGATGGAGCTCAGGTCAAGGAGGGAGAGGTTGAGGAGGAAGAAGTACGTGGGGGTGTGGAGGTGCTGGTCCCAGGCTATGGTGGTGATGACGAGGCCGTTGCCCAGGAGGGCAGCCAGGTAGATGCCCAGGAAGAGCCAGAAGTGCAAGAGCTGCAGCTCCCGTGTGTCTGTGAACGGCAGGAGGAGGAACTGGGTGATGGAGCTGCTGTTGGACATTTGCTGGCAGGGGGTCTGGGATGATCTCATAGGAGGAAAAGACAGTAACAATTTAGTGCAGACTTCTCTGGGAAAAACCAAAGACATGTCCCACAAACCTTACCCTGTGACACACAGACACACTTTTCTTTTTCTATGAGACCTTCTTTCAGCTCTGAGGCTGGAACCCTGCTTGGTGGTGGCCAAGTGTGCAACCAAGACCAGGGTCTCTGCCTGTGGTCTCTTAATAAGTCAGCCCAACTCTGTAGAATTGGCCCTAGATAGAGGTCAGTTCTGAGGGTCAAATTTTTCTGATGAAATCACTGCTAATACAAATTGGCCTTACAGTACTCTCAGTGATAAAAATAATTTTAAAGGGATTTTAAAAGTCACACGTTTTTTGCAGCTCCTCCACCATCTCCCCTGGAGAATTTTCTTGGATGTCAGAAAACCTCAGCATTTCTGCTGCACTCAGGGATAACAGAACAAACCCTGCAAGGCAAGAGGATGGTCTGAGGGTCAGTGCAGAGTGAGGGGAGCTGGTCTGTCCCTTTGTCTTGCTCCCAGCTGCCCTGGGCTGGCACCTTTCTGAGGTGGAGACTGATCACCCTCCCATGTTACCCTGAAAAGCCACCAGGCACTGCTGAGAGCAGAGGGACCCACCTCAGACCACGACAGGTCTCACCCTTTCCTAAGGTCTCAGCACCCCACTTTTGGCCCAGGACACATACGGCTCATTTCACAAACCCAACAAGATTTTCACTTCATCTCTGTGTTTCTCCATGGGGCTTCCAGACAACACAAAGATGACACAGCCCAGCGGGGTGCGACAAAGCCCAACAGGTCTTGATAAAGTCCAGCAGAGCCCAACAGATGCTGATGAAGCCTAACAGAGCTCGACAAACCTGACAGAGCTTGACAGAGCCCAACAAGCCCCAACGGAGCACAATGGAGAATGACAGAGCCCAACAGGGCTTGACAAATCCTTCGAAATTCCTTACCCTGAGCAGCTGAAAACTTGTGGTCCTTTAATTTCTCTCCCTAAAGCATCCTCAACCTGGAAGGTGCCCCAAGGGGGAGTCAAGGAACGGAGAGAAATGCAGCAGTGCAGGAGCTGGGATAGTAAGTAAACATCGGCTTCTCCAGGTTTGTGTGCGGATTCTGCAGATCTTTTCTATGGGTTTTCTGCAGGGAAGGGTGATCAGGAGAGAGGAACAGAACACTGGAGTTTTGGAGATGCCTCTCTGCATATTGCTCTAAGTTGAGAGACCAGAAATAATTCTGGCCATGGTTTTGACTCTCTTGACATCTGTATTATCAGCCAGTGGAACCTTGGGGACAAAACATGACCTTTGACTGGTGCACATGAGGTCCTTACACAACATGTGAGCAAGGTCAAACACAGCAGAGAACAGAGGAAAGAATAAGGGAGGATGATTTTCTTACCCCGAGCAGATTTCTTGTGCATGTGGAAGCTGTTAGAGGTGCCCAGGAAGGCAGGAAAGATTCCCCTGAGCCAAACAGAGTCTGGCACACAGCTCAGTGATGTTTCTCAGCCTATGAGTTAATTTGGGTCACCCCAGCTCAGAGGTGAGTACCCTCAACCTCCAGCATGCAAGACCTCCTAATGAGCAATCCTCTGGCAGGGAAGGTGTAAATAGGCACAGACAGATAAACCTCACCTGGGAGGCCTGGAGGGACCTATGGAATGTGGGAGATAAGGCAGACAGGGCTGTGGGAAGCTGATTTGGGGTCACTAGATGGTGCTGTTGATCTTGAAATGAGAACAGACAGCTCTCAGAAGAGGAAATCTCTCTCCCGACTTGTACCTGGAGTATCTGCCCAAAACGATGGTTGACTGGTGGCATCTTACACATTTCCTGAACATCGGATCTGCGCTTCAGCCTCTGACGGTGAAGGTATAGTGACAAAGGAGTACAATAAACACAGGAAAATCAAGAATTGGACAAGCGTGTGCTGTGCCCAACCTTGTGGCCTCAGCTCTGCCCTTCCCCAAGCCTGCAGGAACCATGAGGCACAGGGGACAATATTTGGAAGAATATTTGAAATCCTGTACTGTAGAAGTAGGTGTGAAGAGAGGCCACCAGAGCAGGCTGCTTAGATGTGGAGTACCACATATTCCCTCCCATTTCCACAACCTCAGTCACCTGTAGGTGTTCAGCAGAGCTCACACACGTCATCAGTGTCATTTGGGGATCAAATTCATTGGGTCTAACAAGCAGAGAAGTACTGTTGGCTGGCAGGAGGTGCAGTAGTGCACAGCAGCAAATGATATTCCAGGGGGAGGGTTTGTAGACAGGCTCAATGGGCAAGGGCATCTGGTATCACTGAAGCAGAGTAGCGGATGTCTTATGAGGAGCAGCTGAGGGACCTGAGGGATTCAGCTGGAGAACAGGAGCTGAGGGGAGACCTTCTGATCTCTGAACTGCCTGAAAGGAGCTTGGAGCCAGGGGGGTCGGGCTCTGCTCCCCAGGAACAAGCGCCAGGAGCAGAGGAAACGGCCTCAAGTTGCGCCAGGGGAGGTTGAGGTTGGGTACTCTGATTCTTCCCAGAAAGAGTTGTGAAGCACTGGAACAGGCTGCCCAGGGCAGTGGTGGAGTCACCATTCCTGGAGTGGATTTAAAGACATATAAAAGAGGCTCTTAGAGACGTGGTTTAGTGCCAGAGTCTGGACTCTGGACTCTATGATCTTGAGGGTCTCTTCCATCCTGCTCCTTTTACTGGGAGGTGGTCTCTTCTTCGAGACTAGCAGGGCACAGAAAGTTTCAAAGCATGTTGACTTTCAGGGACATTTTTTTTCCAGGTAAATACAGTCCAGAAAAGTGTGCAGGTGGAGAAGCAATCTATACATAAGCCATGCCCAGGAGTCATGTTTCCTGGGGAAGAAGGAGCATCTCGATCCAAAATGTTGCTGCAGCGTAGTCTATGTGTACAACATACAGAAGCTGGTAGAATTCAGTTTATCTGCTGATTATATCCTGTTTAAGGCTCAGAGACCCTCATTTGGTGAGGACTGCCCTGAATATTGGCAAGGGCTAGTGAAAACATTTGGGATACTATTTCCCGTGGAGTTGTATTAGTATCTAGTACACAGTTTTTCCCTCTTTAAAGGTATGGCTCTAGCTCATGTCCAGCATGAGGGCAGGTGAGCAGAGAAAGCTCAGCCCTGCTTCAGGTCGTAAACTCAATGGGAGAAGCATCCCACGTACACCCTGCCTCCTCTCATCCCTTCCTCCCCACAGTGTGGCCCTGCGAGCCCAGGCACTGGGACATCTGGGTCCTGTGACACTCAAAGCCCTGACCCCACTACGGATCCTGGTTTGTGACCTGTTGATACCATCCAAGTCACTGCAAAAATCCAACTTTTACTGTTTATTATTGCTGAGATCCAGTTTAGTACCATCTGTTTGGGCATGAGCAGAGCCATATCTGAACGTCAGCTGCAAGCAAAAATAACCTCCAAGTGTATAATTTTGATGTGTTTTTGTTAAGGGACCTACATTCAGCTATGTGTTATATTATTTCTAAATTAGAACTAATTGTCCCATACTCAAGGCTTGATTTTTCACACCAAATGTTTAGATCCTATGTCTATTGGTATGGTTTTTAGAGTATTTAAGATTTTTTAAAAAACAAAGATAAATTTCAGGCTATCTCAAATTTTACTGCAGTGACACTAACATTTGGTGTAATCTACCTATGTAACCTTGTTTCTTACCATCACCCTGATACCCGAGTGCCTTCTTTGTGAACACCCTGGCTTGTCTGTCATTCTTCCCTTTTGGGGATGAATGTCTGAAATTGGGCCCTAACATGAGCAGCATCCCTGGAAAGCTGTATGCAAGGATATAGAAGAGACAGAGCAGCACCAGCACATTCTGTCAGCCAGGTCAGCAGGCTGGCTCCTCTTCCAGCACAAAGCTTTCTCCAGTGCTGAAGGACCTTCTGATGCAGACCATGACAGTGCCCTGCATAAATAACGTGTTCCAGGCAAAGCTGGGAATGGAACGGACAGCACGTTAGTGAAGGAGGGTGAAGAAAACTTCTAGTGTCCACCCACAGCAGGATCAGCAGTAAAAAGCTGCAGGTAAGAAAGAAGACAAGCAGGTGAGGATGGTTTTCCATCACATCTCCCTGGCCAGAGCTGGATGCAAACCCACCTGGAAGCAGAGGGAGATGATAACCTGGAGGACAAGTGTGGTCAAAGCAGCACCTCTGGCTCTAGGGCACTTTAGGCTGGCCTGAGATGATCCAAGGGCTGCAGGACAGCCCTGTCCTCACTGCAGCATCCTGCTCTTGCTGCCAGGCATCACTAACGGTGTATTAATGATCATAGCCAGCACCTGCCTTGTGCTGCTCCATCTGGTGATTGCAACCTGCGGTTATTTCGGGTTAAATGGAAAGATTTGGACTTTCAGGTTTTCAAGCAGTCTTTTTGATGTCAAGGAAGGGTAAATGTTTTGATGCCTTTCAAGATTTCAGCCTTGAGTTCTTTGAGGCAGAAATTATGGACTGGTGAGAGGAGTAGGAGGCCGGTGAAGAGGTTATGTCAACTGAAGATCATGTCAGCGGGTAAATTAAGATTGCATAGGAAATCTTTATAGTGTCTGCAGCTTCTGATTGCTTGACTGCAACTGTGCTGTGGCTTTAACCATGTTTAAAATGCAATTTCCTAAGTTTTGTAAAAGCTTACTGAAAAAAGTGTTCAATTAAGGGAAACCATGTTGACTCCGATTTTCTTCCTCAGTTCTCCCTGTACAGCTATTTCTAAATCACTTGTAAGCTTTTTCAGCTATCCTGAGTACTACACAGTGTAGAGTTGAGCAGAGTAAAATGACCGGTATCGTAACGGACTTCCCATCCTAGTACATGACAGAAATAATAGATGTCATGATACACGACAGCCCTTCTAAAGCCCTGTGGAGCCAAACAAGGTGCAGTAAGCCTGTATCTCCTACTTCCTACCCCTGTTTTGCTTCTCTGTGTCTGTCCTTTGTTTCCTCCCACATTTATTTCCCCAGTAATGGAAGACTGTATTCGAACTAAAAGCAACTCTGTATGAATAAGAACATGCTGTGGCTGTACCACTCCGCTTTGACAGTGCTGGGTGGAATTCTGTAACCTCAGCCGGCTTTCTGAGGACGTTTTCGCTGCGTGGAGCAGGTTTTGGGGTTGTTTTCACCAGCAGCCGTGTCCTCCTTTTGGCATTGCACCAGGTAATGCACGTGCTAACAGCTGCAGCCCCTCTCACTGTTACCACGTAGCATTCACCTTCTGTTTGTCATTCGGGTGATGCCAAAACTCCGTTTTAAATGTTGATACCAGTTCCCATTTTCAAGCCACATCAAACAAATGTTTTATCTGTATCTGTACAGCTCATCTTGGCTGAAATGTCTGATGAGTTAACGGTGTCCTTCCCTTGTCAGTGACACCAGCCACCACGATCCGTGTTTTCCTGCCTCTGCCACTTCACAAATCCTTTATCTCCTCTGTCCTGCATTACCAAATGCCACTCTTCCTACATCAAGGGCCACCCTTAGAAGTAATTGCTTCTTAAAATAATATGAAATGAACCAAAGCAAAGGTTAGAAAATGAAATAAACACTCTTCCTTCTCTGGTTTCCTAGGGAGATTTTACAAGGAGTGAAGGGGGAGGGTGGTTCATGATGCTTAAGTGATTGCCCCGCTCCCCTCCTCCTTGACTCAGTATGCATCAGGGGGTTGTTTCTACGTGTACCAGTGATGCACAGGTTGCAAATTAGCAATGTTTCTACTACAGGATGGAAAGGAAATAAAAAGATTGTTAGTTTTTCTGGTTTTGCTTAAATACTCTTGCCAAATGTTATGTGTCACCTTGTATTTAAGCAAAGAGAAGAGCTGGTAGGAAGATGGATGAGAAATAGGAAAAACAAACAAACAAACAAACCACCAAAACAATCCTGACAATCTTGTATCAGCATTTCCAAATCAGCTCTAATTAGTATTAGATACTGCACCAGCAGATGATCTGCTTTAACAGGATTGTAGAGGGACGTATCCCAACGAACTCACGGCTCAAGCGACTTTGAATTTGGAAAACCAATTGTGCCTTGCAAATGAGAGGCTTTACATTTGAAAATAAGCAGAATGCATATGTACTGCAGAACTGTATTTACTATTTTCCAACGGGGTGAGCTTTTGGGAGAGTGAGAAAGGAGGGGAATGCCACGTTTTGACAGGTAAGATTCATTTTACCACTGTGTCAGTTCTTTTTTGTTTCAGTTTGTCTCATTTTCAGCAACAAAATTTGTCTTACTTTATGGATACGAATGCAGGTGCTACGAATACAAACTACATATATCAAATTAACGGAGAGACATGAGCGTGAAGAAGCTATATGGTTTTATTTTTGAAGAGCAGGTGCTCAGGTAAAGAAATTCTGAGAGCAGCAAGTTTACAGCACCCAACACATCTGACTTTTACAGACCAGCGTCTGGACACGAGGACAAGATGTGCCCACGGCCAGCGACGGTGGTAACGCGTACGCAAGTCTTTGAAGGGCTTGTGTCTCTTACTACAAAAAACAAACAAATTCTGGTTTGTGTGTTGTGACGTGCCAGTTCACACGGAGCATTTCACTCCCGTCACACACCAGCTGAAAGGAGGTTCCCAAACTTGCTGCTCGCTGGTCCTGAGAGCCCAGCAGCACAGGCAGCAGTAACTCAGAATGGCAGCTCCCCCAAACAGGTGTGGAGACAGGAAAGTGGCTGCTTTTCAAGGTTTTAAACTAAAGCTGACAAGGGCTGTGAGCTCATGGACATTTACGGTGCCTGAAGGTGGGTGGTTGGTGCCACTGCGGAGATGAGGTCCTCAGGGCCCTGGGTCAGTACCAGGGTTGGGTTAATGCTTGGACTCGATGAAATTAAAGGTCTTTTCCAAACAAAATGGTTCTACGGTGCACACAATAAAACACCGAGAGCGTCCCACTAAGACAAGGCCTTCCCCAGGCCCGGGGAGGCATCCGGGCGGCCCAGCGGGACGCACTCAGACACCGCGCGCCCAGGCCCCGCCCCCCCGGAGCCGCCGGGTCCACCCCGCCGGGCCCCCGCAGGCATTTCATGCCGCTGCCCGGCCGCTCCCTTCAGGTGACAGCGGCGAGCGGGCACCTGCGTGGGCGGCGCTCGCTCCCCTCTCCCCGCACGCTGGCGAGGCCCCGCCGGCCCCACGCGCGGCAGAGCAGCGAGTGTCCCCGCGGCCCGCGCCACCCCCTCCCGGCCGCCTCCATCTTGAGGCGCCGCAGCCCCGCAGGGCGCTGCGGACCGCGCTCGCCACCCTCCTCCGCGCTCGCGGGCGGCGCATGCGCAGAGGCCGCACGGCGGGACGAGAGGAGGCGTGGCCGGCGCGCGGGTCTCGCGAGAGCTCGCGGGCTATATCTGGGAGTGGGCGGGCACGCCGCTTCCTTTAGTGCGCGTCCGCCCGCAGCGCAGCACCGCCGTCCGCGCCTCCCGCCGCAGCAGGCCGAGAAGATGGAGGACAGCGCCATGGACATGGAGAGCATGGGCCCCCTGCGCCCGCAGACCTTCCTTTTCGGTAACGGCCTGTGGCTCCCCCAGCTTCGCGTTCCCCGTGCCTGCTGGTCCTTCTCGCCCGCTTCCTCAGTCCTTGGGGCTGAGCGAGAGGCGGTCCGAGGCGGCGGGGCCGGCGTGGGGGCCGCGGTCTGGTGTGGGCCTTACGCGGCGCCTCAGCGGGGCGGGAGGCTGAGAGGGGCCTTGTGGGGCGAGGGGTCATGCGGCGGCCGCGGCCGTTGGCGTCGCGCGCTGCCCCACGTGGCGTGCTGTTCGCACGTGGCGGTGGCGCGGCCCGGCCCCGCGTTCTTTTGTTCTTCGCACCGCCCGCCCGTTTTCCCGCTCGTTCCGGTGGGCGCGGGCGCGCTCGGAGCAGCCGGCTGCCGAGCACATGGCGCGGCGGGCGGTGGAGCACGTGGAGGATGACGGGCTGTGGCGCGCCCGCCGGTCCCGGGGGAGGCCCGACCGCTGCCGTGTGGCGTCCCGGGAGAGGTTCTGTCCCCGGGCAGCGCGGAGAGCGTGGATCGCGAACGGTCTGCCGGCGGATGGGCTTTAACGGAGCAGGCTGGGAACTGCGAGGCTGGCCGTAGGCCGTGGGCTCGCCTGGGCTTTTCCCCATCCCACGTGCTTCTTCTCCTGTGCGCCTGGAGTGCCGTTGGTTTTCCGTCCAAGTGCGGAGCAATAAAGCAGCAAGTTTTAAAATAAGGAGTGGCTAGCAAATACCACGTGTAAATAAAATAGTATGCTTATAATTTAATGTGTTGTTTTTTTGTTTTCTTCAGGCTGTGAGCTTAAAGCAGACAAGGAGTATCAGTTCAAAGTAGACGATGAAGAAAATGAGCATCAGTTATCTTTGAGAACGGCAAGTATCTTTTTTTATTTTTTAGTCATTGATGTGTGATATTTTGAGACGTGAGTTTTTTAATGTACATTTGTTTCCTTTAATAAGTTTATTTTACTGGTATTTTTATGTGAACCTGTTAAAATAATAAGCTATTCTTATTGGGAGTGGAGCATATAATGTCACCCAAAATATTTGCTGTGTTGGAATAAAAAAGTTAAAATATCCACTGATGTTTTATTGTTTACAGCAAGCAGTGCGAGGCTGGAAAAGTTTAAAAATAAATTTACAGTAGGGTAACATATGTGTACTATTTGGAATTAAAGGCTGGAGTATACACTGACATCTCTAATACAATGGTTCAAATGCTACAGGAGCATAGGGAAAGGATAGACTTACGAGAATCATGCATGGGCACATTTTAGCAGAATTTATTAGAAACTTTATTTTGAAAAGCTTTTCCATATATTCTCCAAATAGAATTCCAGTAACATTTTTTTCCCTAAGCAGCTAATAACTAAGGGGGAAGAAGGTTTATGTTTTGACTTATTGTCCCTAGTGTTATTTTCTCTAAGGATGTAACTGGGAAATGCTTGGTTTCGTTCAGCTAGTTCATCTAACAGACTATTCACTGAGCATGGTAACCCTGGAAATCAGGATCTGTTCATTGAGAGTGCCTACACATGTCCTTAAATCTTTCTGCAACCACACAAGCGAGATAGAATATTTTAAGGCCTTTGTTCTGGCCTGTGCGTGTTACTTTTCGTTAACAGAATGATAATATGCCACAACTTCAGGGTCAAAGAATTAAAGAGCTGTAGCATCTCTTTGCTTTAGGGTTTATTACAATTTAAACACAGAGATGCCTTAATGATACCTGAAAACAAATGAGTGTTATAATTGTGGATTAATTCCTACAGCAGAATTGCTTCCTACAGGAGACTTGTGCAATAACACTATCCAAACTTATTCGCAGTGGTACTTAGAACACTTACACAGTTAGTGAATCATGTGCCTTAAGTCCTTGCATTTTATGAAGATTACAGCCTTGGCAATGACTAATTTGTTCTTAATTAGGATGTCCTTTGAGGGAAGAATATAACAGTAGAGTGTGTATAGGACAAGTTTATGTGGCTAGTTCTCATATTTGAATGTTTTTCCTGTAGATGTAATTAATCAGTGATACTCAAATTGTATGGCCTTATCCAAAAATCCTATTTTTTGGAAAATTACCTGGAGCATCTCTTTTGATGGTGTGCATTCTTCTCAGGGGATGAAGCAGATTGGATGCATAACCAATACTTAGTTTTTATGGTTGTAGGAAAAAAGTCTTAATTCAATAACCTGTCATTTTAAAGGCAAAATATGATGTATAGGAGAAATGGAGGTTGAAATAACAAATGACAAACTAGAAATGTCTGAGGCCTGCAAGATCTTAAACATAACTACAAACAGGACATACCTTGGCAAGTGGAGGAAGGAGTTGATGGAAGGTAAAGTGTGAAGGTAGCGAATACTCGGTTACTGATCTGTGCACCTGATAAGATTAGTTACATAAAGATTGGCACATTAGTTAAGATATAATTGTGGAGATGGGTGTGAGGTACAGAAAGAGGTGGGGAGGAAACAAGGCTAAAATTGAAAGGGCGGGAGGATGGAAATGTGTAAAGGTGGAAAGTGACATGAGGGTTTCTGTAAGTGTCTTACCAGTGACAGCTGAGAACATAAAGAGGGATGGTCACTGCCTCATTGCATGTTTATTGCCAGTGTGTGTTCCTTCAATGCAGAAATAAAAGTACATGAATGGATACTTTTAATAGTAAGTGCTGCAGTATTGCTTGGACTGGTGCAAATGACAGGAGTAACTGGTGGTGGAGGGCATGCTTTTAAATTCTTGTCCTGGTGGGCAGTTACACCAACTGAATAGGTTATTGTAGTTGTCAGCCTATTTGAAGGTGAGATCAGTGCAACAATTTGCCTCTTTACACTTACAGTAAGAGAACTTGTAGGGAGTACTGAATTCTGTATTCTGTTTCTCAGCGTTCAGCCTGATACATCTTGTCTGGGTTGCTATAGTGTGGGTAAAACTATGCTCTTGGAGAATGGGAGCTTAGGTGTCTCTGCTTGAAATGTTTACGCCCACATCTTCCAGGGAGGGTGAAAGCTTTCTTGTCACGAGCATTGGGAAAGGAAACACAGCCTTGTTCACTGGTCTTGGGAATAATTGTAATACTTCAAGGGATTCTTGGTTTTCACACCTCTTGCATGTAATCCTGACTCAGATGTCAGAGGTTCAGAGAACTGGAATTTCAGGCCTGTCCCATGTCTGTCATTCATTTGCCTCCCTGCAGCTATGATTTTGAATCTTCACAAAGTGCCAGACTTGCACCCAGGGTAAGGAATCCAGGCACTTGAAATTTGAATGCTCTGGAACAACAGCTCCAGTCCTTGGTAAATTAATGCAGAAGGCATGTGCATAAATGACAGCACTGAATTGAGCATGTGTTCAGTCTCAAGACTGAATGTCAAATAAGCAAAAAGCATGTAGTGTCGTAAAAAGTGAAGCAATTGGCAGATGAAACATGACAGAAAGGATAAGGGTAAGGGTGGTGGTTCTGTAGTAGTGATAGCAGTTGTTGTCCTTCTTCTACACTTGCATTTGTACTTCTTCCCTTCGGCAGTTAATGTACTTTAGTTTAAAAGACTTCAGAATATTTGGGAAGATTCTCAGAATGTCCACTCTTCTTAACTTCACAGGTTACTTTAGGGGCTGGAGCCAAAGACGAATTACATGTTGTAGAAGCAGAAGCACTGGACTATGAAGGCAACCCTGTTAAAGTAGTACTGGCATCTCTGAAAATGTCAGTGCAGCCTACAGTAAGTACAGGAACCTGGGAAAATCTACAATAAATTTGATCTCCGATGATACATTTTTATAAATAAGTTTTAGTAATTATGCACATAATCTCTATGTATTCAAATGTATGTGTTTGCAGGCAGCTGCATCTGTAGCCTGTCTTGATTTCTTTGAATCAGTGTTACTGATGTTGTACAAGTGGAACTCCACAGTGCTGGGGGTGGATGAGTGGATAATGTTCAAGTTGGTAATGCTGCTGAGTAGAAACAAATGTGGATAGGTCTGGTGGCTATATTAGGGAGCCTACAGATGTTTGTGCTCCTGGTTTCATTAGAATGGATTATCTGTTAAGCATTCTTTGTCTAATATTTGAATAAATAAAGTGATGGGGTTTTTTTGCTTAGGTTTCATTAGGTGGCTTTGAGATCACACCGCCAGTGGCCTTGAGGTTGAAATGTGGTTCAGGGCCTGTTTACATCAGCGGTCAACATCTTGTAGGTATGTGTTACTTGGTTGCTAATCTGTGATCTTGCTAACCTGTCAGCACCAACAGAACTTAGATGATGTATCTGATATCTCAAGCGGTACTTTCTCTAAAACTGACCCTCTGAATCTTTAATTCCCTGTCTTCAGAGGTGTGAGGTAACTGTGGGACAAAGGAGTTCAGAGAAATGCTTGCCTACCTTTTCTTGCCCTGTGTTTTTTTGTGGATAAAGGGGGGAGTTTGTCAGCCTTGCAGTTTGAGTTCTAATCGCTCTCCTTACAAATGGGTTCTAGGTTCACAGTGTGTCCCACAGCAGAAAGCTGAGAGCTTTCTGCTTCTCAGTTGAGAGTCTGAGGAGACTGCCTATGAAAGTTTTGAGTTTGCACCAAAAACTAAGCCAGGACTAACCTCCTTAGTAGAATTGTCTTTGAAACTGGTCTTTAGAAGTTCTCTTAAATGTCTCTCCTTAGAAATTGAGAAAATGTAATTCTTGGCTTTCTGTAGCTTATTTTCTGTGAGGAATGTTACAGGCAGTTCATGGTTATTCACCCGTTTTGGATCTCAGTGGTTAGTTTGCTAGTAAGAAGCTTCTTCCTGTTGATTCAGTATCTCAGTAAGTAAGACCTTGCCTATTTAGTTGTGGGTGACACTCTTCTGTTTGTTTCTTACTAGCAATCTTGTTTTAACTGTTCTTAAATGGAGTTTTTTATACATTGCCATCATTTTATCAGCATTAGAGGAGGAACCAGAATCAGATGATGAGGAAGATGATACAAAAATTGTGAACACTTCGACAAAGAGACCAGCAAGTGGAGGAGGAGCCAAAACACCACAGGTACATATACTTTCAGTCACCTTGTCTGCAGAATTTTCTTGTGGTTTGATAGTAATGCTGCCTCTAGGAGCAAGCAGTTAGATGGTTTGCTGTGATTATATACTAGGTGGCCTGTTGACATCTGTGGGGAAGAATTGTGGTTTGAGTCTTGACAAGTACTCATTTACGGAAGTGTAGTTAAGTACTGATAGTTACCAGAGCTTTGCTGGAAGGGCTAATATGAAAGCTAATTTATGTGGAAGTTTTGTCCACTGCAGTAACTGGGTATGTGCAGATTCTGGTATAAACATCAGTGTTCTGCAAGAGTTTAAATGCTGATTGAAGCTCTTTAGTGTAGAAGAAAGGGTTCATGTGCTCAGAGCATGCTGTAAATTTGTCAATAGCTTTTTGGCTTGGCAGCTGTAACTTGTTTTTTAGTTAAAATGGTGGAAGATTAGTCTTGTAATTAATGCCACAGATCATTTTGGATCAAGGTTGCTGTTTACTAAGACAAAATGGTATTGACATTTAACATACTTGATATTTTTAAAGAAAAAGCCAAAATTGTCAGAAGATGATGAGGAGGATGATGAAGATGACGATGATGAGGATGATGAGTATGTACTCTTGTTTTGATAATGTATTTTGAAATACAGGGTTAATTTTCAGGATGAGTTGTGACATAACTGGATGTTAAGTGAGCAAACTACTTTTTTATCTTGGCTACAAAAATAAGTAGAATTACCTCAAGTTTATCACCAATGTAAACTAAATTAATGTTGTTCAGATGTGTCATGCTGGGTGATGAAACTTAGTTTTATATAATTCATTAACATTTAATACATTTAGAATGTCTTTATTATTAGTCAAAGTCCTAAGATACACGCCTTCAGTATTAAAGCAGAAGGGGATGCATTTAACTGCTTTAACAGTAGGAAGTAGAGTATTTGGCCTAACTAACACCTTGCCACATGTTAAAACAAGGTATAAGGTAGACTTGGGAAGATGACTTGCTCCCTTCATGAGTAAAACATGTTATTGGGGAGGAAAGTGGTTAAAGCTGTGAGTATGAATCCTGAGTTGTGAGTGACTACCTTTCCAATTCTAGTGATGAGGACGACTTGGAGGATGATGAGGAAGAAATAAAAACACCAATGAAGAAAGTAAGTGCCATATATATCTATATATACACACACATTGTGACAGTCTTCACCCATGAAAGTGAAGTTAAACAGCCTGTTTAAATAAACTTGAAAGGAAGTGAGTGGTAAGACCAGATGGACTTAATACCTGCAGCTAAGTTTATTCAGATGGGGAGCAAGTGCTAACACCCTTTGACTTGCTAATAGGTGTTTATTAACTGTCCTGATGGAGTCATCTTTGAGGATTCCTACAAAGACCCCTGAAACAGAAGGGGGGGTATTGTAGTTGAACCTGGCAGGCGGCTAAACACCACACACAGCTGAAACCAGGACAGGGAATGAGGGGAAGCTGTCTTTGTGTAAGTGAGATAAGTGTTGGCATTTGCACTCCGCATTTATTGTAATGCAGAAGCTAATTGAGGTGTCCTCTTAGAGTAATGTTCTGTTTTATTATGGGCTATGTATCAGTATAAGGGATGACAGTAATTGGGCAGATAGTCCCTTAATGAGTTTAAGCACAGCTATTTTGGAATACGTGAATGGGATGCTTTGGATTTAGCTTAGCCTATGTAAAGAAATTGTAATTGGCCATTAGAACATGGGTGTGAATGTATATCCAATCCGTATGGAATGGCTGATTCTTAAGGGCATGTGGGTATACCTGCAGTTGCTAGACTCGCATGATTCTGTGTTGGCTACTAAAGCAGACAGAATCCTGCTCAAAGATGTGGCTTGTGCTTTGCCATTTCAGTTAGCCCTTCATGCTGTGAAAAAGGTCTTGCTAGCAGCCTAACTTTCAATAAAAAGGAGATCTAGATCTGTCTGCCCATTGGAAAAGGTTCACTTCAGTCAGCCAAGTGCTCAGATGTGAGTTTACATCAGCCCTTGAGTGCCATCTGGTGGTAAAATAGGACAGCTTCACAACTGCAGAGGTAGAAGGTAGTAATTTGTTTGAACTTGTGTACTTTGGTGTGAATTTATGTGTTTGTATCTGCTGTTTAGAAACAAGTGTTTAATGTTTTACTTCATTATTTGCTGCTCTGTCCTAATGAATTACTGTAGGTGATAGTGCACAATAGTTTAAGGCTTGTTGAAGACAATCTGAACTGCAGGTTTCCTGCCATCTAATTAAATCTAGTGTGGCTGAATGAAATGGTCCCTTGATTTATGTAGAAATATAAGAATCCAATTTGTAAGTATACATGTGACATTGCCAGTGACATCTGAGATGTTTCTGTATGAAGTGCCAAACAAGAGGTAATGGTTATGTTACAGAAGACAAGCACCAAGTCAGATCTTGGAATTGCGGTGCCACCTAGAATTAGTTCCATGCCATATCTGCCCCCAAATAACAAAATTTGATTGTTTCTATATTGTGCTGTACTAGTAGTTTTTCATTTGTCTTCCTGCAGCATACATATTTTGCTTAAATAGTTGATGCTGATCATTATGTATGGGCAATAATGCTTTTTTTGTTGAAGGTTAAATGGTATGTATTTGTCACTAAGTCTTGAGTATTATGTTCACAAGCTTAAAACTGATAGCAGTTTTTCATGGCAAATAACCGTAAGTGCTTTCTCTGCAGCCTGTCCGTGAGGCTTCAGGAAAAAATATGCAGAAAGCAAAGCAAAATGGAAAAGACTCTAAGCCGTCCACACCATCATCTAAATCAAAAGTAAGTGATGACAACTGAGTAAAACAACTGTCTATTCCCGTTTGGAAGCTAGTTTTCTCGCTGAATGCTAAGTATACTAACCATTAAGTTAGGTTTTTGAATCTTAATATGAAGCATTCAGGGGATACTGTTTATTGCTTCAGGTTCACCTGTGAAACTCTTCAATGGTCAATATATAACTATGACAGCCAAGATTTGAAATCAGTTGTGCTGTCCCGTGTGAATATTGGTGATCCTATGGTTAAATCTACAAGTCTCCGGGCTTTTTCTGTAGTATGTATGTGTAAGTTCCTAATGAAACTAATCTTTCAGACTCCAGATTCCAAGAAGGATAAAACTCTAACTCCAAAAACACCGAAAGTCCCTCTGTCGTTAGAGGAGATTAAAGCAAAAATGCAAGCGTCCATAGATAAGGTGAGTTTTTTGAAATGTAGGTTTGTCAGCTTTATTTTTAGACTTCCGTAAGTCAGAGGAACTGGATGTTTTTAAGAAGTGGTTGCATGTCACTGGTTGCTGTGCTGTTACCTCAGAGTATGTTGATGTTGAAGCTCAGAATGGAAAATTCATGTGGGACAAAAAAAAAAGCCTTTGTACTCATGCTAAACAAAAACACTGTTTTGTAGTTTGATTTTTTTATTCCTCCAGTAGTGGTGATCGGTAATTAGATGTTAGTGGATGATCTCAGTTAAAATTTGGGGGGAATAAAAAACAAAACAAAAAAAAAATACAAACCAAAAAACCCAAACAAACCCCAAACCAACAAAATATTAAAACCAAAGGTGTCTTAACTAGAGCGTACATTTTTTTAGGCAACTAGAATAAAGCAGAGTTTCTCACATGCTTGGAATAGCTTGGTCTTGAAGCAGTTTCCAACTTAGATATCCAGATGCTTGTAAGTCCTTGAAACTTCCAGAAGGGGGAGATAGGTGCTTGTGGTATCCATTAATGAATCAATGAAAACCTGAAACATTTGCTTTCTGAACTGGAGGTCTAGGGTTAATTGAGTCTCCCCTCAGTGGATGTTTCATCTTTTGAAGGTCACAGAGCAGTCACTCAGCTTCTGGTTACTGTCAGCCCTGACTAGCACTTCATGGTTGTGTGTATGAGTATTCTTCTTAGCTGCTATTTAAGTACAAGAAATAAAATTGCATTTTAGTTATAGGCTGGTTGGAGAAAAGTGTAATGGGTAAAAGCAGTTCGTTCCCCCTTAGCCAAGTTTGAAAGCTGTATGCTTGCTAGGGCTGCAGTTGAGTACACATCTGTTCTGCAGAATATGTGTTAATGAGGACCTGACATCTGGACTATGTGAATTCTGGTTTTACTTCACTACTCGGGAGTGTGCGTATGGATCATATGCTCGTTTGTAACTAAACCAGATTCTTTGCTCTGAAGAATTGTGTGTTTATGTGGGAGTATTTTTGTGTGTGGGTTTTGTTTTTTGTTTTGGTTTGGTCTGAGATTAAAAACCTTTCCTCCCTTACATTGGCAGTCAAGTCATCTAAAGAAGTAGGATTATCTCCTGCTAAGATTCTTGGCATTTTGGGGCAGTTTTGTCCCAGGAAATGCAAAATAAGGCAAAAGGTGTTTGAGTATAGAGTGAATACAAAGTGAATAATGACAGCTTGCGATCAGGATCGAAATGCATATCCCTAAGTTGTGAACCTGACGGTGATGGATGGTGTTGTTCTGCCAGGTCAAACTAACATCTTGATCTAGTGACGCTGGGTAGTTTTTTGTGTATCTCAGAGGAGGCAGGATTAGTGGTGTTTCTGCAGTGCAAGCAGAAGTGCCAAGCTGCTCGTGGTAGGCAGATGTCCCTATGGAGGGAAGCACACAGACCAGATAACTGACATAGAGCTTTAGAATATATTTGCTGCTGCTGAAGAGTTTTTACTGGGAAATGCTGTGTAAGCACAAATGTGTAGAAGCAGCAGCAGGCAGCTTAATTTAATATTTTCCAAGATGGTGCTAGAACATACGTTAGTGTAAGGCAAAAGGTTTGTGCATTGCCATATACAATAGCATTTCTAACGGACAGCGAACAAACAAGTTAGCAGCTTTAAAAAACACAATTTCTGAGCCACAAAGACATGTCTCTAGAACAGTTTCTTAGATTCACAGGCCTAGTGTATTAGGATGAGTCTTAAAGAGCAAGTAGGAGATGGGTTGGTTTGTTGCTTTGGAGAGCTGAAGTTGAAGGATAGTAATGTTTCAGGTTTCATGCTCTTGTAAAAATCCGTAAATACGGAATTAGTTCAAGTTTGTCTGAATAGTGTATGAATTACTACAAACTTAGCAGTGGATGTTTACTGGGGTGTTTCTGAGCACGAGCAAAGATGCTTGTAGAGCCATTTTAGCGTGTAAGCACTCCTGTGGTAAATACCTGGTTACTGTAGAGAAGCAAACTTTTAAAAATGTTGTAAAAGCAGATTGGTTTGGGATGTTGCAAGGTGAGTTCGGTAAAATTCCACTTGTATTGCAAAGGCTTTAAGCTTCATAAGTTGTGTGTTGGAATCACTAAACGACCTGCATACATTAAAGCTTGCTTTTTTCAAAATAGGGCTCTTCCCTTCCGAAGCTGGAACCCAAATTTGCCAACTATGTTAAGAATTGCTTCAGGACGGAGGACCAGAAGGTAACTGAATTTTTGGAACTTGATAAAGTCCGAAAACTTGTATAATACAACCTGACGTAGGGATTCTTTTTCCACTTCTTAATCTTTACAAGCTTTGGACTGTTTCAGTGGGTTAGGAACCACAAACAATACTTCAAATTAAGTAAATGGGAAGGGTTTTAAGGGTTTAGTTGGCTAAGATGGGAAAGCTAATATTTTATTACATTTTTCCAGTTTTTATATGGTTGGTAAATTATCTCTTGCTTACTAAACCCACAGAATTTTCCTTTTGGCACCATATTGGCTAAGGAAATGAGCTGTGGTTTTCCTTGTTGCTGAATTTGGCCATCTAGACCAGTCTGCAGTTCAGCCTTTTGTTGGGGAGGGTGTCTGAGAGTGGAACTGTTCTGTGATGGAGATCATAGCTTTCTTGGTACGTTTTCTCCCAAAGTCAACTGAGCTCTTGTAGGAGGGTATCAGGAAGCAAGTTTCTGAATTACTCAACATACGCTAGGCCAAAATGGGTCTTAGATTTTCCTATTAAAATTCCTGTGAGTTAAAACTTTGTTCCCATGACGGAATTCCTTATGCTTTCCTGCTTCCCTCAGTGGTTCAGAGTAAACTTGTCTGATAGACAAATTGATAGGTTCTTGAAAGAGAGTTTAGAAGCAGTGAGCCTCAGCTACTGGAGTTGGTCTGACAGGAGCCAGGGTAGGCAGAGTTCAGCCAATATTTGCCTAGCGGGTCCACACCCATCCTCTCACTTACCTTCACTGAATTCCTGCTATTGTGACTTACTGTGAATAACAGTCTTCCAGCAGAAGGACCAAATGTCTTGCTTTCAACTTGATTTTCTCCGAAAGGAATGTATTTTTTTTTGCTGTAATTTAATGTCAATATTTTATGGTGTAAGTGGAGGTAGTAAATGGAAAATCATGAGAAAAATGGATTCCAGTTTCTAACTTTTTGTGTACACTTCCAGGTCATTCAAGCTCTCTGGCAGTGGAGACAGACTCTGTAAGAAAAGAAAACGGTTTAAACAGTTCATTAAAGTCTGCAGTCTTACTTCAGTAACCATTATTTGGCTGTCCTTTTTACAAATGCTGAAAGAGCTTTCCCTAACGTGTCTGATAAATGTCATCCAGGTTACCTTGCCAAGAATGTGTTGTCCAAAATGCCTGTTTAGTTTTTAAAGGCAGGACTCCACCCTCAGCTTCATTTTAAGTATGTATGGAATGTTTTGATAAGGCATGGTGTTGGTGGTGGTGGTCAGACAAATGGAAATGTTGGGGAGACTAAATGTATGTGGAAAAAAAATAAATTTTGGTATTTTAATAAAGTACTATCGTTTCTTTCTTTATGGGTTGGGGGTAGTGTACATGCTGAACCCAGAAGATAGCAAGGTTTAAGTTCCCATAGGAACTGCTGCTAAGTGTTTTAGCTACTTCCCTTTACCAAGTACCCATCAATCTCATTTATGTTGTCAACTTTAAAAGCAACTTTACTCCGATTCTGTAAGCTTTACAGCTATGAAGCAGAGGATTGGTGAGAAGACTTTAAGTGGTGAACGGGACTTTATTCTTGTCTGGAGGTGACCACTAATGATTGCCTAAAGCAGCCTTTCCTGCATCTCAGTTTCTGACCCACTTCATTGCTCTTTGGTTTGTGGTTTCTTCCTAACAACTGAGTTTGTAGGGCTTGTGACTCTGCTTGTAAAATGTAATACTCTTGATTTGGGAATCGCTGGCTGTGCTGTTCCTCCGAGGTGACTCCTGGGAGGGTCTTGGGGAGAAGGGAGCTGGGTGGAATGTCTGGAGAGCTCACTGGGGGAGAGCAGTGCCAGGGGGGACAATCCTGGGAGCCATGAGCAGCTTATCTCCAGCAAATCCCAAAAGCTTGGATGGGCAGGTAGTCTTATTACAATCCCTTTGGGCTTTTCTGACCGTTATTGCCTACCAACAGTACGTAAAGGCTGAGTTAAAATGAGCTTTTGGACCATTCTCAGTTGCCCTGTAAAGTAGAAATGCCGAGTTAAAAGGGCTTTCAGATAAAGGGGAGGAAAACATGGATATCGTGCCTGGCACTGAACTCTTCCTCAAGGCTCTTGTCTAAATGCTGTAACACCTCATGCTTGAATGCTATATATGTGTAGTAGCCCAGTGATGGTATGAAGACAGAATATTTTAAAAAACATTTAAGCAGTTGTATGGTAACTATTAAACTAATTTAATCCCTGCTATGTGTGAGAGTTAATGTAACTGCGTTCTGTTTTTCACAGCAGAAATACCCGACTTGAACAGAAGGGCGTTAAAGCAGGTTTAGCAGACAGAGGCTTTTTCCCACTTGAAGGACAGACAGTTGGGGTCCTACAGCACTTCTCAAAACATGGTAAAAACCTTTGCTGGGTCCTACTAATTGGGCATGGGGCCTTCTTTTACTGGCCGTTTTTCCTAAGCTTTTCTAGAAGCTGGATATGTAGTTTGCTTTGTAAAATTGTCACTGGAAATATATTTAAGTTTTGCTATTATTAAAACCTTAGTTGCTATAGTTGAGATTCTAGGCATGATGGAAACCAATGCAAGTCTCCAGAAGCAAATATTTCCCTTTGGAAAAACAAAGCCAAGCAGAGTGCATGGTAGAGGAGTGAAACACAGTGAAAGTCTAGTGTCAAAGATTTGTTTGAGCATAATTGCAGCATGTGAAGTGGCAGAGTATAAGGGTTTGAAACGCCTGGTTTGGTGGGGTTATGTCAATAGATGATGTCATATGCACAAGTGAGAGCAAATATCCCTGGTGAAATAGAGCTAATGGCAGAGACAGGCTTATTTAAGCAAAATTGCCCTCAATTTTGGCTGAAATAAGTGAAAATTGTACAGTAATTTCAGTAAGAGGCTACCCAGCCAATAAAATATTCAGAGTATTAAACACTGAAGAAAAGCTGGCATGTTGTCTGTCCATAGGTCACCAACGAAAGTGGGTCTGTGGGGGGCAGCCGCACAGCACAGGGGTTACAGGGGCAGGTGGAGCCTGTATGGGCACTTGTAAAGGGAAATATATTCCTGTGCTGTAGTCATGGTGTAACGTCACATTTCTGAGCATCATGAGGCATCTGCATCATGGCATAAAAATGTCTTCACTGGACCCTGGTTAGCTTGCTGTGGGTGTGCAGCACCACGCAGTGTGCAGCACTGTCCCTCGCTGCATGGTGCTGGCTGCAGCTGCTCCCTGTGGACTTACTTGATCTCCAAGTCTGGTGTTGCTGAGTGTCATTTCAGAGGAGGTGATAACAGAAGGATGCTGTCCTGCAGTAAAACAACCTTTTCCAGCTCTGGGAGCTCTTGGTCTGTGTCTTTGTCCTTTGAGGTATTAAAAAAAAAAAAAAGTGCTTGTGGCCACTTTGTCTTGCTCAGGGTTCTGTTTGCTCCTGTGAATCAAACCAGCTTGCCAAAATGGCACCTTGGACCCTGAGTGCTGAGATGAGTGCGGGGCTGTATTATTTGCCTGTGCTGCTTGGCTTGTTGTGGCCTTTGGAGAGGAACAACTGGAGTGTGGCTGGCAGAGGGTGGAAGGGAGTGTGTGTGGGCTGAGGTAACGGAAAACAGGGCCAGGATGGGTGGTGGTTCTGGGCTTCTTGCCACGCAGACAGTCCCTCGGGGGCTAAGTTCATGCTGGAACATGCTCCTTGTCCTCTCTAGAATCTTACCCAGATACCCCAAGCTATGTCCTGTCTCCTTTCAATGTGCCGTTAATGACTAGCAGCCGAACTCTCCCAGCTTCCCTCCTTCCCTGTGGAACAAGCGCACAGATCCTTACTCGTCTTGCCATTTTCCCAAGGAGGAATTTAAGACTGGATTCTACTTGATAAAATGTCACAGAAAAAGCTGCAAATGAATGGGGTGGTTTGGAGCTGAACATTCAATGGAGTGCCTTTCGTCCCTGGCCTGGTCTGGTGAGCAGTAGGTCCTGGCAAGTGCGAGGGCTTGTGTTGAGCGAGGTTTGGAGGTTTTGTGATCTGGTATTTGTTAAGACTGGCTTTGTCTGAGCCCTGGCTCTCGTAATCTGAACGAGGAGAGCTGAGCTTGCGTGACTGGGCCCAGGAGAAGCGGCTCCGGACTGCGAGGTGCGTCTGAAGGTGCCTGACTCGTCCTTTTTGCGGACAGCAGAGGGAATCCCCTGCAGTCACCGGGGCATCTTGCCTGTGCTTACAGTTCTGGCAGCAATTTTGTGTGTTTTGTTTTGTTAGATCAGCTCTTCAGTGACTGTTGGGGTTGTCTGTTATGCAAGAGGATTTTAGAGTGGATTTTAAGCCGTGACTTACTGGACCAAATAAATTGATCAAAATTATTACATGTTAGTTAAAATTATGAAAGTGTTTCATGGAGACCACTGGGCTCTTTTAATTACATCTGCACGTAGCCTGTGGTTGGTTGTAGGGGGATGACTTTTGCTCTGCTCCTTCCTTCAGAAACTTTTCCCCTTCCACCACTTCTCTCGGCTCTCCCTAACCAAGCCAGAGGAGCTTTTCTGGGAAAAGGATCCTGTAAAAACACAAAGACTGAGAAAGGGCGTTGAGTAAAAAAGGAAAAGAGTAGAAGGTGCTTGAGGGTTAGAAGTGAGGGGGGACCCAGGGTGACCATGTGGGTGGTGATGTGAGGCTCGGCCAGCCAAGGGAAGGGAAATCTGACGAAAGCAAGGAACACAGTTACGCCACTCGGAGCAGGATTGATGCACCTGGCTCATCTTGTTTGGTTATGCTTGTGCTACAAACTGTCTTTTTTCTTTTAAACCAAAGGCAATTCTGTGAGAAGGGTCCTGCAGTCCTACTCAAGATCCCTTCGGCTAAGTGCTGGGGCCCTAAGCCTGCCAAGCCCTATCCAGTTCTGTTGACTTATCTGGTATTTAGGAGAAAATAAATTTCTCTTGAATGAGGATATAAATTTTCAAAGGTATTTTAAAACTAAGTGTAAGGGTTTTTATTTTTTTTTTTAAATGAGAAATAACTGCAGGGAGAATTGGAGGCATATTGTAGCTTGTTGAGGTACTTGGCATTTCTCTGCTGCAGCCACTTATCTGTGCCTGGTTCACGTAACTTTTCCCATTACTCCCTACATTTGTCCCAAAGCTTTAACTGTGATATTTTCCCAAGAACGTCCTCGATGAGCAGCTTCTAGTGATGCAGATCATGCTATATTGAGGCAGTATATATTATGCCAGCATTGCTTTGAGTGTTGCTTCCCGAAGTATAATACTTGTGGCCTTTCACTGTTCCCTGTGTGCAGGTGCATGTGTGTGGACGCTGAGAACAGTGGACAACTACAGCTAATAGCTTTCAATCTAGTAATAAAGCCACCTCTGGCTTTTAGAATGTTCTTCCCTGCCCCTAAACTCTTTCCCCCATTCTTTTAAGCAATTATTTCAAATTTTCCGCAAGGAAACAGGTTTTAACTAAGTGACCCTCTCATAGCTAAGGGCAGTAACATGTCATGGGATCACCATGATGAAGGGGACCCAGCCCTTGTGATCTCCGGAGACCACAGAAGGACATGAAGATTCTTTTTTAGGGTTTCACACTAGGAGATATGCTTCTGTTTGTCCCCTTTGTGGTTCTGCATAGTCCCTTCCAACTCATTCCCAGTTCTCCATCTTGCTACAGCCTTCTCCTTGCTGACTTGGTCCATCCTCAGTCTTCTCTCTCTATTACTTCTGACCCTTCTCAGTTCCTCCTCCAGTCTTTCCCACCCATCGCTGTTGAGAGTAGCACTGTCTTTCCCTGGTCAGCCTTGGTCTCTCGGTCTCCAGAAAAAGCCTGAACACCATTGCAAATGTGGCGCTCCTGCGTGAATCTGTTCCCCCTTCGGTGTTGCTCGGCCAGGTGTCCCTGAGAGCACAAGAGGCTGGTGCCCTCATTTCAGCCCCGGTGAAGGGTGCTGGTGACAACAGCCCAGCCCAGCCCTGCCTTGCTGCTGGACCTCCAGCTGGATGGAGCATCCAGCCTTACATGCTTGTAGGGCTGTGACATGCTTGTGCATGCCCCAGGAGAATGGAGATGTCTCTTTGCTGACCTGTGACATTGATTTTCCAGGAAGAGGCCACGTTTGACTGTATTTTTGTGTGAACATGAAAGATGACCCACCCATCTGTTTTAATTTTTGAGCTCTTGCTCTGAAGCAAGGTGTGGCCTACAGCTCCTCTTCAGAAGGATTAGTGAAAACATACTTCTTCCGGTGTTGTCTTCAGAAAGAGCTGTCCTGTGTCTGCCTCAGGGCCCACCTCGAGTTGCTCCAAGGTTGCTCATTCAGTTGTGCCATCCCTGAGGACAGTGGCATGGGGCGTTGAGAGGTCTGGGATGTCACCATATGTCACAGTACCTGCTGTGTGCAACAATCCTTAACTGCCCCGGGGGTGACATGTGCCACATGTGGGGACACCGGTGGCCCTGAAGCCCCCACCTGAGTGTCCTGCCGGTGGGACACTGCCCAGAGCAGGAGCCCACGGTGGTGGCGTGGGACGGCATCGGCCATCCCAGAGCGAAGGAGGCTCCGCAGCCAAGGATTCAGATAGTGCCTTGCTGGAGACAGCTTAATTCAGGAGACTTCAGTCGAAGAGGTCTGTGTTCAAGAGCTGTCGAGCTGAAAAGCTCCAAGTTAAGGAAATGTTAAGTTTTGAAGCTTAACAGCTTGTGATTTTTTTGTTTGTATGTTTTGTTTTGTTTTATTTTAGGAAAAAATGAAACCATGGAGGAATATAAATCCAAGAATCTGAGCCCCAGGATTTAATGCAGCGCAAAGGCTGGAGAGTGGAATTTCCCACTTTTGTGTCGGGTTGTTTGCAGAGGTTTGCCTGCTCTTGCCTCCTCTCTGAAGCCTGGAAGCAGCTGCCATGTGCTCTCAGGGCAGAGCTGCAATGCTCCTGCTGGTGTGACCAAGGAGGAGCCCACCGAGGAACCACTCCACTGGTCTCTCCTTCAGCTTGACATGCCCACCACTTTCAGTGGTCTCTTTTTCCCTCATTGGGTTTGTGTCTATTATTTTTCTTACAAACTGATACACACCAGAGTAAGGGTTGCAGTGTGCTGGCTTCTCCTTCTGCATGGGGCCATGAGATGTGCATTTTCCATTATTTTGTTATTTTATGCTTATATTTGGCTTTTCAGGCTTCATTCTCCAAGGCAAGAGCTCCAAAAGGGATGTCCCCTGGTCATGGCGGTGAAAACTCCATCAAAGCTGGGCTGACACATCTGTGTGAGCTCTCACTCACCATTAAGGGACTTGAGATCATTCCTCACAGCTATTCTCTCCTTAATGCTGAATGATGGATGTGTTGTCTTTATCCAGGTTCCAGATAGAGACTTTCACCTCTCTCCAGCTGGTCTTCCCAGCAGTTGTTAAATAGCTAATATTTCCTTCTCAAAGGATGGGGTCATGCCACACCTACATCTCAGTAGTGCCAGTATTCAGGTTTCTTGCTGAAGACCTTAACCCAACCAGGTCCTGGGTCACCAGATGGGATTGATTCTTCTGTATTTGCAGGATTAGTGTCTCTCAGTCCTGGTGCCATCCCCACAGGCTGGTATGGTGTGGTGCAGCTCATGTGTTCCAGGTTGGCATCTGATTTGTAGGGATGGTAAAGCACAACTAAATGGTCACAAGATAAAAACTTGGTGAGCCTAAGTCACCCAGCAGTGAAAGCATTCTTTTGGGCTCTTTAGATTGGATATTAGGAAAACGTCCTTCCCAGAACGGGCTGTGGGGCATTGGAACAGGCTGCCCAGGGCAGTGGGGGAGTCACCATCCCTGGAGGGTTGAACTGACGGAGATGAGGTTCTCAGGACATGGGGCAGTGCTAGGGCTGGGTTATGGTTGGACTCGATGATCCTGAGGGTCTCTTCCAACCAAAACGATTCTATGAAAGCTCTATTACGCATGTTTTGCTTTAGTGTTTCAAATGCTTGGTGTAGGAATTCAGCATTTCTGCTTTCACTGTATTTACGCCTTTATTCGGTCTTGCAGTTCATTTCTTGTGCCTTCCTGCATTTTTAAAGTCCAGGAAACCAGCAGAGTGATTGCAGACACCCATCAGGTCTGTGCTGGGCTCCTTGGCTCCTCATCTGTCCCAGGGCTCGGTGAAATCCCAGTGTAAAAGCTGACGAAGTATGAATTGGGTTGCTTTTGTTCTTCCATGCGTGATTTGTTTATGTCCAGGGAGAAACCTCGGTGTGCTAAAACCTAAATTCCATCTGGAGTGAACTGGTAAGTGAGGCTGCCCCACGCCGTATGGTGTGCGGTGAAACCTGGGAGCGTCGTGGCTGAGCACCAGCACCTTTCCAGCCTCCCAGCTGCTGGGTGACAACCCGCAGTGAAGCAAGGTGCTGGGGACCAACCACAGCTGCAAAGCACTGAAATTCCTGAACACCGCATGCTCTTCTTGTGTTCAAACCATGCTGTCACAGAGGTACGGAGCTGCTGCTTTCTGCTGATACCCATAAGTGCGGGGCCAGCGTCGCCGGGTGTGTTAGCAGGGTTGGGGGCTGCAGAAAGCCAGCAAAGCCAACCAAGCTGCTCCTGGCGGCTCTGACCCCCCCAGGCTGAGCACCTTGCCCATGCGGTTGTTTGCAGGGCTCTGTCTCAGGCAACGCATTTTCATTTGGAAATGGCAGCTTTGCTCATTGACCTTTTGTATGGCCTTTCCCTCTCCTCTATGTATCAGCAGGGCTGTTGGCCATGCGGCCACATACCACACCAATGATTTGCAAATTGCTTGCAGTATTTTCATGTAAGTTTTATATATACATATATATATATATACACACACATCTATATGTCCATTCTTTGCACTTCCAGTGCTTCTGATCAGGGCTTTAGCCTGGTGCTTTGTGGCTGACAATCTGTGTCTGGACTGTTTGTTCTTCACAGTGTTCCCCCGCAAGGCTGTGGCTGAATGTCGTGGTGCTGAGGCTGAAGTCCTGTCCTCCCGGGTATCAGTTCAGGGTTATTTCGAGGTGGCTCCTCTGTCAAATGGCAGTAACTGCAAAGCGTTCCCTCCCTCCCAGCCTGTCTAGGCTACATGGTAGAAGTGTTTCTAAAATCCCTTCTTACCTTGGGATGAAGTTGCCTTTTTGTGTGTAAACTGGAGAAAGACAGAATAGGCACCACAGTCCCTTTAGAAGTTGTCTTTCCTTTTACCGAGGGTTTAGTTAAAATGTAGAAATCCTCTTCAAGCTGATTTTCAGTGAGAACTGCTTATTGAAATGACCCAAGGCTGGAGATGCAGAAGATGACAGGAACAAACAGCACACAGGTTTGCTTGCCAGCAGCAGGGCTGAGATTTAGAGCTGAACTTGGTCTTAGTAAAACCTCAGCCTGGGATTTTTCTTTTTATAGGCCCTGATGGCACGGCATACCAGGTACAGCAGGGCCGGATCCTGCGCCAGCCTTTGCTCCCGGCTTCTCATTTCCATCCCAAAGGCACGTCCAGTGGCTGGGACAGTTCCCATTGAATGGGTTTCATGCTCTGAGCCATGTCTGCTCATGGGTGATCTGGTCCACTGGAGCAGGGCAGGGGAAGCTGATTTCACCGGGGCACCTTCACAGCCCTCCAAGCGAAAGGTCATGCTGCTCAGACTTGGATTTGAGCTACTGAAGAGCAGTTACTAATCCAAGAAACCATCAAGACATTGTCTTAATTGAGGGGTGAGTGACAGGCAGTAGCAGAGACTCTACCTGGCCTGTGTCTCCCTTAACAAAATGTTGTGAACATCAGGCTCCCTGAGGAGTGTGCTGAATGGAAAATAAACAGGTTCAACTAAAGGTGTTCTTTTTCCAGTGGGCACTGGCTGTGCTGGTTGGGTTTGCATTAGGAATGGGATGAAATAGCAGCCCCCAGCAGTGCAGCAATAGGCTTGGGCACCGAGCTCTTAATTTTATATATATATATATATATATATATATACACACGCACACATACATTTGCAACAATGTGCAGCTAAGTGATATTTCTATTTTTCCACGGACATGTGAGCTGCCTCATCTATTTTTCACAACCCTTTCTGTGAATAAATGTTTCAGAAAAAAGGGCTGTGGGGCATTGGAACAGGCTGCCCAGGGCAGTGCTGGAGTCACCGTCCCTGGAGGGGTTTAAAAGATGTAGAGATGAGGTTCTTAGGGACATGGGGTGGTGCTAGAGTTAGGTTATGGTTGGACTTGGTGATCTTAAGGGTCTCTTCCAACCAAAATTATTCTATGATTCTATTTTCTGTGCTCAGCTGTGTTCTTCAAGCTAGTAGCTTGAGATTCACTTAATATTGGTATTATTCTCCAGATAACTATTGGGATTTTATACATTAAAGGGCTGTGTCAGACAACTGAGACATAAAACATGGATCTAGTATAAATAAAGGTCTCCTGTATGATTGCAAATGAAATGTTTTCATAATCGAAACAACCCCCCAGGTGTTGCCCTCGCAGTTTTCACTTAGGAAGGCACAAAGTAAAAAAGCATGAACTTCTCTTTAGATACCATTTGCACCACTGGGATATACAGGTGTACAACATCATCCTACTTAGAGACCCTGAGGTCCTCCAGGCCATCCCACGTGGTGGTAACGTCAAGCAGCTGATGCGCTTGGGGTGTTGAAGGTTCTGCTGGTGTGGGGAAGGCGGGAGTGTGTAGGATGCTTTGGAGTTGAAAACCTCACCGAGAAATCCTGACTTTCATATTACGCTTGCTAAATGTTTTCTGTTCTAGCAGAAGGATGAAAATGTGATGTTTTCAATGGGCACAAAATGCCACCTCTGTGAAAATCTGAGCTTGGAGCCTTGGCAAGATGAACCTAATGCCTAGCGGTATCAGTACAGTAGTGTGGCACCGTCATGGAAAGGATGTGGATGAAGTTTCAGTTTCCTATTTTCTGCTTGGATCCTGCTTCCTCAAGGGTAACTCTGGGGCTGGGAAGAGGGAATGGTGACGTGGGCTCTTGGTGGAGCAGAAGTCTGGTTTCAGCTGAGGGTGATGTTCTTGGTTGGGCACGGTCTGCAATGCGCTGGCACCTGTGGGAGATTTGGTGGCCTTTTCAGGAGCTCTGCTGGGCAGAGGCCATGCAGGACTTCCCACAGCCGCCCTCTACCATCTTCCCCCCTCAGTACCTTATTTATGGCAGATTGATTTTACAGCCTCACTTTTGTGCTTAAAGAAGAGTTAAAGGACAAAAAAAAAAAAGAAGGCCAAAGAAACCCACTGGGGCCCAACTCCTGCCCTGGGGCTGTTTCTGAGACAGTTCAGATTATTTTTGTGATGGCTGTGGGTTTTGGTGGTGGGGAAAGCCGAGAAGGAGCAATCAGAAGTCATGCTCGCAGATGGCAATGGGCAGCTGTGTTAGGGTGGGATTATTGCCTTCTGGCTTTGCAGAACAGCTGTGTGTGTTGTGCAGGGTCTCCTCGGGCAGCAGATACTGGATTTATCCGGGTGATGGGCTGATGCACATGGAAACCCTTGGCTTGACCCTGCTCTGTGGGATGCCTTTCCCATGGGGCCCTGAGAAGTTCCTCACAGCATAAGGTGGCATAGGCTGAGTTCCTTCCCATTTAGGAAAAGAGATAAAGCTGGTGATTAGGAGTATATTCAATATTTTCACCTCTCAGCTAAATGCTCTCATCCTGAGAGTCCCTGGACTCTGCTCAGACTGTTTCTGTGTGGTCATCTTGGTGAGCTCAACTTGCAGGGCTCAGGAAAGTGGCTGTGATGGTCTTGGCCATGCTTGGAAACAGCCTTCAGCTGCGACAAGGAGCCATGGGACAGTTGCGACAGGCGTGTGCGGTGCCAGCTGATGTCAGTGGCATCAGAAACCGGCAGTGGTTTGGATTTTTTTTGAGTTGTGCATCCATAAGACCAGAAGGCTAAAATCCATTAGATTTTCCATATATATGTTTTATTGCTTGGGACTTTGAAAGAGCTTGCTTTGCTCGTTGTTTTCAAACTTCTTAATGTTTTCTGTGCTGCTTGAGGCTGAAACTATGGGCTGAAAACCACTGTGATTTGGTGTCTGAAGGGTCCCCCATGATGAACTCCAGGGACTAAAGATGCTGCTTGATTTGTGACTGAAAACAGGGATAGAGAGAGCACTTGGGCCCCCAGGGACGTGGGAGCTGCAGGGCCAAACACTCTGTGCCGACGTGCGCTGTTACTCTGGAGAAGAGTTTGGAAAGCTCACAGTTATGAGCTATGGTTATGTTCTCGCTTAATAAAGTGTTAACTGATGTTAGGCTCTCTTCGGAGAGTTAGACTATGCATGGAGGTTAACAGTTTCTGGCGTTTTGTCTGCTATAAACGAGCTTTCGGAGATGGGGCAAGAGTTACCGCACTCTCTCAGCGTGTGAATTCTTTTTTACCTTAAAAAAAAAAAAAAAAAAAAAAAGAAAAGTCGGGAGGGGGAAGCCCGTTCGGTTCTACCCCGGGCTGCAGGAGCTTTGCAGCAGGGGCTGCGGAGCGGCGGAGCGGCCGCTGGAGGGCAGGCGAACCGTGCCGGAGCGGCGGCAGTGCCGGCCGGACCCTGACAACCTGACCCTGCCGCAAACCTCCTGCAGTGGCGGCGGTGCCGGGCTCATGGACCCGGGCGGCCGCGGCGCTGCCCGGCCCGGGGGACGGCTGGACCTGCCCGGGGGTGGGGGGGCCGCACCGGGGCTGCCGGGACTCCGCTGCCGCCCGCCCGGGGCTGGCCGGGGCCGGGCCGCGCTCCTGCCCGCTCGGAGGTAAGAGAGCACCGGGCCCCGCCGCCGCCGCCGCCCCGGCCAAGCGCGGGCTGGGAGCGGCCGCGCCTGACACGTGTCGGCGGAGCGGAGCGCGGAGCAGCAGCCGCTCTCTAGTGATTTTTCCCCCTCGCGTTTCACGCGAGCAGCGGCGCTGCCCGCTCCGTCGGGCCGGGGAAGGCGCGGAGGGGGCCGGAGCGCGGCCATGCTCCCTTCCCCCCCGCCTTTTCATTGTTATTATTTTTTTTAAAAACACTTTCCCCGCCGCCCCTGCCTTCCCGGCCGGGCTGCGCGGGCGGTGCCGCATCCGCGCAGGCGGTGCCAGCTCCGCGGGGGCTGCCCGGGCGAGTCCCGCCTCCCGCTCCGCGCCCCGCGCATCGCCATGCAACCCGCGCGGAGCGGCGAGGCGCGGAGCGGGGCCGCGGAGCCGCTTTATCCGCCTCGCAGGGCTGGCCCGGGGGAGCAGCGGGGGGGGCACTTGCTGATGATCGGAAGTTACTGACAATAAGCACCTTCATCCCCCCCAAAGGCGGAGAGAGAGGGAGAGGAGGAGGAGGAGGAGAGACAGGGGGAGAGGAGAGCTGATGCCTAAGCGAGTCACTCGGAGGAGGCAAAGCGGGCGGTACCACAACTTCTCGGCGACGCGGAGCGGCGCGGAGCGGCGCGGAACGGAGCTCGGCGGCCGGATCGCTCCCATGTCAGGGCGGCGGTGGGGACCTGCACTCCGCTAGCGTGAAGCCACTGACCTCCCCCCTCTCCTCGCCCAGCGATGTATTCACTGCTCTCCGCCTGCACTTGCCTGTAAGGATTATGGCATATTTTATTTTTTTCATTATTATTTTTTAAAGATTTTTTTAACTTTCATTCTGGAGGCTCCGGTGGCATTTTGTTTGCAATCAGGTGGTAATCGGGACCCGAGCCTTTTTATAAGCTGAGCATAGCTCTGCACCCTTTAAAAATTGCAAACAAAAACAAAGAAAAAAAAAAATCGGCTTAACCATTTTACCGCAGCATTTGATATTTTGTTGCCTTTTTTTTTCTCCTCTCCAGATGTTTACATTTCCTGCTGCTGTGCTTTCAGGTACAGGTACGTGTCCTTTCTGTCCTCTTTCGCTTTGGGTTGCAAAATAGAAACAAAGGCGGCGTGCTGACCTCACAGTGCCAGGCACTTTTGGCTTGGGCTTTCACTTTTTTTCTCCCCTCTAGTTTTTATAGCCGTATTAAACCGATCCCTGCGCCAGATGCTGGAGTGTCACTGGCCTTGGGAAGGGGCTGCCCCTCTCACCGAGCTCCTTTTCGGTGTTTGCTGGTGCAGAGGCTCCGGTGCGGGCTGGGCGCAGCCGGTGCGCCGGTAGCCTCTGCCGTAACGGGATCCTCTGGAGTGCATTAGCCTGGCTAATGATGTGAGAAGGAGTGCTGGACTCTTCTCCTTGCACAATGTTGATTGATGCACTTGCCTTGGAAGAGCAGGCGCTCTCCTGCTTGCCCTCCTTTTATTTTTTTTCTTCTTCTTCTCCCCCGTCAGTCCCCCCGTACTAGCGAACTTACTCCTAAAAACTGATACTTTGAAAAACATGAGTTTCCCTAGCCAGGAGAAGGAGGCTGCGTGCTCGTTCCCCATTATTAGTAGAAAGCCGTCCAAGTCAGATCCTGCCTTTGATCCTGCCTCAGCAGGAATGAAGCCGTTGGAGGAACACCCTGAGAGCCGCGGCTCTGCAGCGCGGCCGCCCGCGGGACACAGGGCTGGGGGTGCCGGAGTGGCCGCAGCCCTGGGGCCGCGCACGTCTCCGGGGTGGGGATTTTAGCCGAGCATCCTGGAGCAAACGCACCTGCGGGGCCAGGCAGAGCAGGTGTCACTGCTCCGGTGGCTTCAGACCACCATCCCACTGGGAGTGGGGGCCACTCGTGCCACTCCATCAGCCACGCATGGTGCTTTGGTTGGGATTGCACCTGCTGGCCCCCTCGCAGATACACGACGGCAGCAAGGGATGGTCCTGGCTGAGCACAGCTGCAGCCTTGGAGGGGGCTCCATCCCTCCAGCCAAGCTAAATCCAAACCAGCCCCATCCCCTGCTTCCCCACCCCTCAGAAAAATCCCCGGTTGCATTTTTTTTCCTCATCTCCTCTGAAAGCTGCAGCTTGAACCTAACACCAGCGGAGCCTCCCCTCGGCAGAGCAGCCTTCTCGTCAGGAGAGGATCCACAGCTGTAAATTACTCTGCGGTTGGAAGGCGTTTGCTGTATTTCTCCGGTGCATTTCTGTTCTTTTCAAACCCGCGGAATAACAGGCTGTGCAGGGCTCGTGGCGGCGGCACCCTCTGCAGCGGGGAGACGGTTTTTGCGCTTGTGCGGTAACTGAAGTTAATCAGCACTCCAGCCCCCTCCCTCTCCCCCTCCCTTTGGTGCTTTTAGTGAATCAGAAAAAGTTTGGCTGGCTGCCTGGAAAGCACTTGCTAAAATCTGATCTCTTACTTCAGCAGCCTTAAAACTTGGGAAATTATTGGCATTTATACAGTTGGAGCTTGCAGGCTTCCAAAGCAATAAAATAATAATAAAAAAAGAAAAAGCAGCTCAGTGCTCTGGTGCTATTAGAACCATACTTTGCTCCATTGCGTGCTGCTCTTGCAGCGTTTTGCAGGACGTGAGGCCGGGATGCGCTGTGTCCGGGCGCTGCGGAGGGGTCCGGGCGGCGGATCTCACCGGGTGTCACACCGAGAGGTGAATGCTCTTTCAGTGATTAGCGTTGGGAGCCAAAACATTAGATTAGTCATACTCAAGGGCCTTTGAGTGAGTGTCTACAGTATTAATGGTAGATGAAAAGATGTGAATGCTGTAAGTTTTTATTGCCCGTTTTGTTACACTTTCTTTCTGGATTTATTCACGGGATTACATGTTTTGAGCCTGAATGGGAGCGAGGGATTATAGGATTTCTTTTATAATGATCAGTTTGGGTAGGAGTTAGCCTTCGGTGAACTGAAGTAAATTAATGCATCACTTAGGTTTAATATTTATTTAGGCTGAAGGAAGTTGTTTAGTTTTGCTTAAAGGGCTCTACGTTGTATTGGGGAGATTTAAGAGTGCCTGAAATGGATTATATTCTAAGGCCGCCTTTTGCCCTCCCATGCAAGCTGCGATCAGCGGGTTGGCCCATGTGTTAGTTTTAGGATTAGCCCCCTCTGCTGCCGACTGTTGCCCCCTGGCTCTGCACGCAAAGGCAAAAATCCCTCCAGCATGTGTTGAGGCTGGAGGTACTCTGGGGCAAAGTAGAATGGCTCAGGTATTTTGTGTCTTCTGCTGGTTACTGGTGTACAAAGACTGTGGTGTGTTGGCATGCAAGCTGCCTTCGTTAGGCAGTGTGGTGGCTCAGTGCATGTAGAAAGTTTTCTTCTAGACCCTGAGGTCCTTGAAAAGCCACCCGTAGGTGACCCCGTTCGGTTCAGCATCACCCGTGGTTGGGTTGTGGCAGCACAGAGGAGACTTTCCCCAGCCCGGACTGTGGGGAGGTCAGAGCGATGGGAATTTTCAGGAGCAGGATTTAGACTTCTGGACGAGTTGGGCTTTGCCATTGGGTGACATTTCCACGGAGGGACACTGGGGAACAGTGTGTGGTGGGTCGGAGGGGAATGCAGGCAGTGGGTGCTGGTGGCTGTGAACTGACACCACGAGAGCAGCCCTGTACCCTGCAGCGCTGCGGGGAGGACAGCTCGTTCTCCGCTCCCTTGCCCTGTGGCAGGAATGTCCCTGTCTTGTTTTCTTCTCTCGGATCTTGAGAAGTTCCTCTGCTGCTTGAGGTTGCTGTGGACCCAAAGGCAGCAGGGACACTGGATCTCCTTGGGGACACTGGAGAGATTAATTTATTTGCACAGGTTGTTCTTAGGGGTGCTGTTTCACTGCGAGTTACTATACTCTCCCTCTATCGCTTATCTTTAGCATCCTTCTGTTTAATTCTCCCGCTGCCTTTTCACACTTCCAGGAGCAATTTATCCTCCATGTGCTTTTACTCTCTGCATGTCCCAGAGCAGTTTTGGGTTTGTCCTTAGAGTCAGTCCCTGCTCTTCACATGGGCGAGAAACCCAGGAGCACTTTGCATGGATGGAGAGGATCTCCCGTGCTGTGCCGGCTCTGGCAGCCCCGGTGGCCCTTAGGACATCGGGCTTGGGGACGTGGGACCTCGGGAGCTCAGAGGTTGCCCTTTGCCAGTATGGGTGGGGGCTGGAGGCAGCTTCGGTGTCAGCTGGGCAATAGGATGTGAGGTTTTGGGTGCTTCCCTGGCTTGCAAGAGCTTCTAGCTCTTCTACCCCTGGGCCATCTCCATCGTCGGCTGGAGCACAGGGTGACACCAGTGCCAGCTGCCCTGGCTGTGCCATAGAGCGCAGGCTGATGCTGCCTCAGCCTCTTCCCTGCCCTGATAAACCTCGGCATGTCCTTCTGCATGAAATGCATCTGCCTTAGATTATGAAAAAGGTCCCTGATAGGGCCAAATCCTTTGCTTTTATGGTTCTTGTAGGTTAAGATCCAGTTTTGGAATCTGATCCAGAAGCAAACAGGAGGTCAGACGACTGCACAAGGCAGCGCTGGGCTATTTTCACATCTGCTGGTGTTGTGTAAGACGAAGGCTGCTGCACGCCATGCCAACAGTAACTTATGTTTCTCCTAAGCTCCTGTGCAGTGACAGACAGATATTGTTTGGGGCTTTGTAAAGTGAGACACAGAGAAGCATTGCTTCCACACGTTCAGCAAGCCAGGTTCTGTGGTCTGGCGAAGCCGTGCGCAGCACATGTCGGAGGCGTGAGTCTGCCGAGCAGCTCCCTCCCCTCTCCCTGCTTGCTCCTCTGTGGACACAAGTGCCACCAAATGGTGCCGGAGACACTGCTCTGGCCAAGCCAGAGCGTGGTCTGCCCACAGCCTGACCGGCTTGGCTTGCCATGGGGCTCATGGGCACCCCTTCTGCAGGCATGAACCGGTGCTGGGGATGAGGGTCCCTGCTCACCCTGCCCTCGCCCAGCGGGGTCATGCTCATGTCTCCCCTCTCTGTGGGTGGGCACCCACCTGCCCGCGCCCTCCCTGGGTGGCACGAGCATTCGTCTCGAGATGGCAGCCAAGGCTGCGTGTGCTGCTGGGGATGGAGGCTCTGATGGCCTGCGCTGTGGGATGGGACAGGTGCTGTTTGGATGCAGCGAACCACTCTGCTCCTTGTGGCAAAGCCCTGCATGCCGAGACTCGGCGGGGACCCTGCAGCTTCCAGGTGCATCCTGCCCTCACCACCTTTGCTCAGCCTGGACAGGGGCCACCGAGTCCTTGGCATGGTGTCCCTGTGCTGACATCAGCTCTGTGACAGTCTCTGAACCCCCTCAAGTGACAGCGGTGCTCGTCCATGAGAACATCTGAGGTCAGGTCTGCTTTCCAGCCTGAGCTCACCCACCCTGCACTCGTGTGGGGCTACTAATGCGCAGGCTGCAGCAGTGATGATGTGAAGGACAAAACACAGCAAAAGTGGTCTGGGAAAGGCTGGGAAGCTTTCTGTCATTTTTTTTTCTGATCACAGTCAACTCTTAATTACTAGGCAGTGAGAAGACAAGAGAAACAGCATAAGCAAACCCTGATTTAATTAGCGGAGGAGGAGCTCAGTGATGTTGATGAAGCGCATGACCCTGTCACAGGCTGGAGCTGATGAGACGGTCCATGGCTCTGGGTGTGTGATGCTGCTGGCCTCATGACAGGGAACACGATGTCTGTTGGTGTGCCTCCACCAGTCTGCCACCCACAAGGCTGGGCTTGGTAGTGTATTAAATAATTTGGTCCTGTTTAAAACCCCCTTGCTCTCCAACAAAACGACCATACCCTTGCCACAAGGGATTTTTATTCCCTGTGCTGACTTCTAGCACAGGCCTGTGAAGTGTTGTGTCCTGAAGCTGCCCCTTGTGTGGGAGCTGGTGCATGCTCAGATTCTCCTGTGGGAGAAGCAAGACCGAGATTCGTGTGGGGTGAGTGCAGGTGGGGGTCCCGCCCCTACACAGATGCGGGTTTGCAGCCCATGCCCCCGCCGGCCCACCGGCTCCTGCCCTGGCCACACTCTGCCTTGGCTTCCCATCGTCCTTCAACGTGCTGGGACAGGTCCTGTGCCAGGACACCCCTCAAACACACAGCAGAAAAACTTGCAAGGACAAAGCTGTTTCCAGAGTCCCTTCCCAGCGAGGCAGAAACAAAGGTGAACTCCCTCGGCACTTGGGAGCGTGGCGTTTTCTGGGTGCACTGTGGCAGCAGGCAGCAAAGCGGAGCTGCTGCTTGGAGGCTTCAATCCACACACCCACCTGGATTGCAGTTTACTTTTTCAAAGCTCTAGAGATGTGCAAGATGCTTCACACAAACAGAGGAGGACTCAGGTGTTGAGAAGAGTACCTAGGAGGGTTCAGATTTCCTCTGTTTGAGATAGCTGGTTGCGTTGTGGTTGTTATATTTAGTTTCTGTTTTGCTTTCTGTATTGCACATGGTGTGTCCGAGCGGGACAAGGTGAGTGATGCTGGCTTTGGAGCAGGGCTGGGTTTTGTAGGATGGTTGCATGCTCAAGCCCTGCTAATTTTCTGCTGGTAGAGTAGCTTGGCCTTAGTGTACCAAAGCAGGGAAGAGTGGAATGGGCAAAGGGTGATGCTTCCCAAGCCCCGTGGGCGTGTTTGGGATGTGGTGATGCAGCTGGTGGCTGGTCCTTTAGTGAGGAGGAGGTGGGGGTGCCTGCTGAGGGCTTCTGGGGGCTCAAGTAGGATGAACAGTGTTGCTGGGACTCAGGTGGCCACTCAGAATATTTGATTTTGCTGTAAGTTGATAGCACCAAGCTGGTCGGCTGGGCGAGTGGACATCTCCCTCCATTGCAGGAGACTGAGCTCAACATAAAGACTCCTCTGGGGCTGAATTTTTTTTTATCTCTAAAGCTACTTCCTGTATCCTTGGGATTATTTTTATGTGTCTCTTCCTTTCCGTAGGAGCTGGGAAAACCCCTGTCCTGCTCTCTTCTCTCTTCAACCTCACTGAGCAATAGCTGCTTTTGCTCTGATTTTACCTAGATATGGACACTTTAGGTATCTGATGTGATGAGAACAAGTGAAAAATGTGTTCAGGTGATGGCATGATTTAAAAAGGAAAAAGAAGGACTGGCTGCTGTTGGTGCCTGGGCAGGGTGTGCAGGGGTGGGTACCTGCTCCCAGGCCTCTGGCTGGGCTCTCTGCAAACTGGGAGGGCTGGGGTGGGTCACGTCGTGTTGGAATCTGTGGTCCCAACAGGTCTGAACCTTTTCTTTTTTCTTTCCTTCCCTGGGTTTTTGTGTTTTGATCACCCGCGGTTCCATTACAGCAGCAATCATGCAGAGCTGTGCATTAGGCTGCCTACCTGGTGTGTCACGTCTGTGTCCTGCTACCTCTGCAGATGTCCGTGGAGGATTAGGCACCCAGCGAAGCAGCTGGAGGAAAAGTAAGAGAAAGAATGAAAAAAAAATATAAAAGACTGTCTGGCTCTGCCAGAGTATTTTCCTATTGCCATTCAGCAGCCTTACCATAGCATGAAGAGAAAGAAAGGGGAAGAGAGAGAGGAAAGAGGAGGCTTAGTCTGTCATGGTCTGCCTGTTTCCCTTTGTGCAAACTCCCGGCCGCGCCGGGGGATGTGGTGGGTGGGAGACGACGTGCCAATCTTCCCAAATCGACCGGGGCAGGTTGTGGGGTTCACCAGCTCGCTTCGACATGGGATGGGGCTCCCTGGGCTTTGACACCTCTGTCTGCACCAACAGCTGAATCTCAAGCTAAACCACAGGGCAGCGTTTTCCACATAGTGACAGCGCGTCCTCCTCTGGCACAGCACCGTGCCCTTTGCCAAACTGCGCTTACGCTCTGCTCACTGCGAGCATTTGCTTTTTGTAATGAGAATGTCTGCTTTATTCTGCTGCAGCCAGCGGAAAAGGGGTTGTGCTGGGGGAAAATCTGAAATGCCTTGAATGCCCTGACCTTAGGGTGTGATAAGGGTGTCTGGCAGCATCCTCCTGCAGACAGGTCCTGCCAGTGCAACGCTGCTCCTGCTGTTGATGCCAGCTGGGGCCAACTCTGCTTTGGGGGCAAACCAGAAGGAAAGGGGCAAGACCCGAGGCTGTTGCTGTTGGGTTATCACAGCCCCTGCCCTGGGGGGCAGCTGAAACGGGATGAACATTGGGCAGCGGGGAGCAGACCTGCTCACTGCCGCAGGGCTGGTACGGACGGGAGGTGCGGTTCCTCTGTTCACATTTTATAATACAAATCTCTGGTGAATGCTAAACCTTGATGAAGGCCCCATATTGCGTTGATACAAATACTGGAATGCAGCAATTAATTAATAATGGATTGCTTCTCCTGCAAGGTATTTCCAGTACTCCTTATTCCTCCCGGTTGCTTTTCCTCCTGCTGGATATTTCAAATCCTTTTATTTCCTGCTAAAATACTATCTTTGGCACCATTTTTAAGGACAGCTTGTTAAAAAGCTGTTGCATCTTTTGGAATACCCAGAACTACTCTTCAGCAGAAATGCAGAATTAACAGAAGAACGCAGGGATCCCTGGTGGATGACTGGGCTTGCGCCTGCATGCTGGGCAACACTGGGCATGGCTGGAGGAATGCAGAGCCCTGGGAACAGAAATGAGAGTGTGGGATGAAGGACAATATTGATAGAAGGGCATTTTGCTGCTTCTTGGTTGCTGTTAATCTGTTTGAAGAGAGGGGTGGTTTGGAAACCCGGTGCAGCGGTCGCAGGGCTTCCCTCGCCCGCAGGTGGGATGGGGATCACCCCATCCCAGCAGACCCCAGGCAATCTGCTGCCCTGCTCCTCTGTGGGCTTCTCCCATCCAATTGTCAGGTATGGACCTGAACAGATACTAATATTTATTTTCCAAAGTTGGATTCAAACTATATACAGAGTTTGACTCAGTTTTACAAATATACAAGAGTGAGTGGGGTATGTATGCTCCTTCCAACCATGGTTTCCATCTATAAAATGAAAGCTGATTTTATCCCCCCTTAAGCTGCCAGGTCTTAAGGTCACAATCCTGTATGAGGAGCATCAGTGCCTCCCTGTGAGGCTGTACTGTAAGACTGCATGGTGCACTGCAGTATTGATTATCTGTAAAATAAATTATGATGTATGTAGTGCAGGTTTCTGACCCCGTGGTCGCGACCTTGTGGTGATTGGGGAGACTTCCGACCAGCTGAGATCAGAATAGCAAACAGCCTCCCAGCAATCAATACAAAAAAAACAGCAGGTCTGATTGTTGGGGCCTTTTACAGGAATAACGAAGGATGCCATATTTATGTGGCATTTTTATTCTGGGGACTGGGCAATTCTATAAACCTTGCCTAAAATTAAATGTGAAGCTGTGTGGGGTGTTCTGCTCTGCGACAAGTCACCCCAGCCATGGGGCAATCAGGGGTGGAAAACTTGCAGCGCAAAAGGGCATGTGTTTTTCTATGTTGGGGTTTTTGATGATCAGCAAAGCTGCTGGGGCTGGGGTGGGACAGGAGGAGTGGGCACAGCACTGCCAGCCCCAGCCGCGGGCACAGAGGGACCGCCCTGCCTATATCGTGTATTTATTTTGTGAGTTCCAAATAGCATTATCTCAGCCCCTACTAGAGGACTGTTCTGACCCACAAGCCAAACTGATGGATTCATGGCAAACTTGATAGCGAGATCGCAGTGCTGTGTTTTCAGAGGTGCGCAGCTACAGACTCTGCACCGTGCCGGGAGGGAATGAGCCGCCCGCTGCGGTGCTTTGCTGGGGCTGCTCCCCAGCCTGTGTGGGTGCAGCTGAGCCACCAAAACACTGGCGAGGTGGGGGACAGGACACCCCAAAAGCATCATCCTGGCTCCTGACCCCGCTGGTGTGAGGATCGCAGCAGTGCCTCCAGCTTCTGGGTCATTCAGGCTGTGTTCCCCTGGTTTGGAGAGGGAGTGAATAAATGGGAATAGGCACAGGGATTGCTTTTGTGCTGTTTATGTTGAAAGAGTGTTTAAAAGGCATTTAGATGAGGTTCTTAGGGACATTGTTTAGTGCTAGAGTTAGGTTAGGTTATGGTTGGACTAGGTGATCCTGAGGGTCTTTTCCAACTGAAATGATTCTATTGCCATTTGAATTTAACAAACAAGACAATGGAATTTATTTGCACAGTTTTCTTTCCAGGAGCCTGATTTTCCCCAGCGTGCACCATCACTGTGTGTGCCAGGAACCTGAATGTCACCACGTTAAGTCTTGGGGTTTTACTTATGGAGAAAATCTGAAAATCTGCCCAAACTCCGGTGCAGGACCAGCAAGACTGATCTCGCAAAGCTGCTCTGTGGGCAGGGTGCTGGGCAGCTATAGGCATTCCCAGAGCAACGCGGGAGCTGTTCATACTGTTCCATGGGCCCTGTTTGTATGCGGGCGCCACAGGCTCCGCACGCTCCCTTGCAGGAGGATGCTCGGGATGCCTGGACCGAGGTTTGGTCCTTTGCAGTACCCTGGTGCTGTAGGCACAAATGCCGGTGGTTCAAAGAAAGGGCTGTCGGGAATCTCCAGTATCATGCCATAAGGTCTCCTTTCTGTGCTTGCCTACCACTGGCCTGAATTTCCCCCCAGCAGCATTTTTCCCAGTGCTGGTGACCGGCGATGGATGCCGCAGAGTGTGTTGGGTTCCCCTGGTACTCACCAGCTGTGTGGGCATGCAGCAACCCAAACCTCGGGAGGTACCTTAGTGTTTGTAAAACCTCTTTTTCTTTTTTCCCCCCCCTATTTAAAATGTTTTGGAAAGGATTTATTTTCCAAAACTGTGGAGAATTGTTCCCTGAAAATGGGAAAGCTGCAATCTGAATTAATTAAAACCAAATGAAACTTTTCCCTCACTCAATAAAGCAGAAAGATAAGAAATCCTATTTGTCCAGCATTTGCAGTGTAAAGATTTCCATGCAGGAGTGCAGCTAATAGAGATCAGTACAAATCTTGTATTAGAAAACAAACCGTGCTTTTCATTTCTGGCCCTAGGCTCACATGTTTGTTATATCTGATCCTGAAGGCAGATTGACAGTTTGGTTTGGATTAAATTCAACACATGGTTTATGCCATACTTTTGATAAGGCTCAATATTAATCTGATTTTTTTGTGTCTGCTCTCTTCAGTACATGAGCAGCAGAATTGTCTGTTCCTAGGAATATTTTTGCGGTGAAACCGTTGAGGAATTTATTTCTGGAGGGAAGATGAAATTACTGATTTTAAAAACTTTCAGGATCCCAAGTAAAGTTGAAACCCATTAACTGCAGGCAATAAGCTTGACATGACCTGGGCTCGTTTCGAGCTATTTTATTAACTGATATACAAAGCATTTTCTTTAAATATCTCTGGAAAGGCAGAGAAGGAGGAGACTGGATCACGCAGAGGGACCAGAGCAGGTTCCTGTACTTTTACCACCAGCATCAGCTCACAGTTCTGGTTAGCCGGGAATGGAGATCCTCACCGTTTGCGCCTGTATGTGCTCGTGAGCTCAGGTTTCTTCACTGAACTATGGGGATTGCTGCTGTCTGCTGGTTCCCTGAATGACCTGTGGTACCTCCCTGAGATGGGCTTTTAGGTACGTTGGCCCATTAGGTACAAATAGCTGCTTATTTGCAAAAGTGTGTATTTATTCCATTTATGAATGGGCTTCCCTTTCCAAAACTGGTGCATTGTGTCGTTGGTCTTTTCCATATAAAGTGAGTAAAAAAAAAAAAAAGGTAGAGGAATTGGGAAGGGAGAAGAGAGAAGAGGCGAGGGAGAAGTTGCTTGTTGCCTTTGAGCTCTGTGGCTCAGCAGGTGGGTGCCTGGGAACCCGTCTGCAACGCTTTGTTTGCATCCTTGCTGCAGGATGCAGTGATCTGTTGTGGCTCATTTTGGGGCCGCCTCCACCTCCAATGCAAACGTGGCAACTTGCAAATGTGGTTATTTTATCAGGGGTGAAGTTGGTCCCAAAGCTTGTCTTGGGTGCTTGAAGATAATGGGTGCTGGCAGCAGCTGTTGGTTGGTTGTACGGTGCTAGAACTGGGTGCTGGAAAGGTTCAGACTTGGCAGTGATGCTGAAAGCAACTGGGATCCTTATCCCGACTATATGTTACCTCCATAAAAGTGAAATTAATGAACATTGCGTAGGTCTGCATTGATTTGAAGTGGGTTGCACCCGGTGAGATGCTTTGGTGGACTGTGCTCTGCATGATGGAGCTCCGGGGCACGTATCTCGGGATGACGTCCTTGTTTCTCAGTGCGATGGTGCCGGTTCCCTGTATCCCTCCGTGTTGGGTGAGCCGGGGATCCCCAGCCTCAAACGGAAAATGTGTGTTTGCACAGTTAGCGTAGCCCCTTCCTTCCCTGGGAGCAGAATGGTTTATTGATTTCTTTGGCCTGCTCACCCCCACCTATTCAGCAATAATGACCCTTCCACCCCAACTCTAAATCATCCCAGCCCACCTCACCCGTAAGCCCTTTTTGGGTTGTTGTTGGTATTTATGCTCGTGGAGGTTTATGATCTGTCGGCACTGGCTGTTGAAATGCTTTATTTGTCCGTACGCTGGGCCACACAGCGAGTGTCCTTATTCTGGTATCATGTTCAGGATGCTGTAGTTAAGGTTTGTGTCAGCACTTCCATGCACAAACCTTGTTATTCAGGGGTTTTGCAACTCCATGGAAAAGAAAACTAGTGACCTGGCACGGCGAGGGGAGCTCAGAGGCACACATGAAAGCCCAGCAACAACCCACTGCCCATTTGGGGATTATTAGATGGGCAACCTCTTTCCTTGAGGAAAGCAGCCAAAACCATCCTCTTTTGGTTTGATATTGTGAAAAGAAAACCCCTCTTTTGTGTGCTTGTATGTGTCAGATGGGGAAAACCCAGCGAGGTGGGACCCAGGCTGGGATCCTCTCCGGATACTTAGAAAATAAACATTAGGTCGATGCAGAACTGAGCTGTTTTCTCCTCTGAACACATCGTGTGCTGCAGAGGGTTCGGAGGAGGCAGCGCCTGCTCCCTGACCCCGTGGCTGCCCGGCACCACAGCCCTCTGAACAGTAGGCGACAGGGTATATAAATGTGATTTATAGCCCTGTTAGCACAGGAGCTTGTGGGCTTATAAATTACTTGGAGATTTCTTGATAATAGAAGGAGTGTGGTATAAACAGAAGAGAAAACAGGGCTTGAGAATGTATTTCAAAGAACTTTCGGGGAAGGAGACGTTAGGTGGCTGTTGGCAGGTGATGGCTGGTGGTGGTGGAGGAAGAGCCTCCACAAACCATCCCAGCGTGGATGTTTTTTTTATTGCTCCCTCCTACTGATGTGTTTTGTGGGCTCTCCATGGAGCAGCCTGGAGCAGGGTTGATAAGTCAGAATGAAATGCTGGCGTAGCCGTTAGCCCAGGACACCAGGCTGGGTTTTGCATTGGGGGTATTAATTCATAACTTATTTAAGCAGAGGTGATCAGCCACTTGTGTCTGCCAGCAGGAGCAGTCAGGGATGAAGCACCCTTCAGCTTCCTCAGAGGGGACACTGGCAGCAGGGTTTTTATCAAGGGGAACTGGGAGTGCCAAATACATGCTTGACCCTTTTGTTAGCATGACTGGAGTGACTGACAGTGCTGTTATTGCTCCGAAGCTGTTTTCCTCATCTCTGATGATGCCAACAGGTCTGGCAGCATATCGCTACATTTAGCTGAGGTGACTCTATGATGGTGCACAAGATATGACTGAACGCAGCAGTGATGGTACAGGAGCATCACTCTGGGGAGGGCTTCAGTGATTTGGGAGGTGCAGGAATATGTGCCTTTGGCTGGGGCCGGGGGATGCCCAGCTTTGGTCCTTCCCTCCCTCTCAGCCCTGGGTTTGCTGACCCTTTGGCAGGACACAGGGAAAGGGGTGGGAACCTGTCTGCGGGCTTGTGAGAGCGCCAGGCTTATAGAATCATAGAATAGTTTGGGTTGAAGGGACCTTCCCAGCTCCCCCAGTGTCCCCCCTGCCATGAGCAGGGACATCTTCACCAGCTCAGGTTGCTCAGAGCCCCGTCCAGCCTGGCCTGGGATGTCTCCAGGGATGGTTCATCCACCACCTCTCTGGCCAACCTGGGCCAGGCTCTCACCACCCTCAGGGCCAACAATTCCTTCCTCTTGTCCAGCCTGAATCTCCCTCCTTTAGTTTAAAACCATCACCCCCTGTCCTGTCACAACAGGCCCTGCTCAAAAGCCTGTCCCCATCTTTCTTATCAGCCCCTTTTAAGCACTGAAAGGCCGCACTAAGGTCTCCCCGGAGCTTCTCTTCTCCAGCTGAACACCCCAGCTCTCTCAGCCTGTCCTCCCAGCAGAGCTGTTCCAGCCTCGGGTCATTCCTGTGGCTCCTCTGGCCCCTCCCCAGCAGGTCCGTGTGTGTCCTGTGCTGAGGACACAGCACTGCAGGGGGTCTCACCGGGGCGGAGGGGATGAGGAGCATCTTGGGTCTGAGGTGGTTCCACTCTCTTCTGTTTTCCACTGAAGATCTTTGAGCTGGCCATACATTTTGCTCACTGAACGGGAACTTCTACGTCATTTTTGAACATCTTGGTCTCACGCTGGGGATGTTCTTGGTGTGATGTCGTGCTTTGCTGATGGCTTCTGGAAGCGCTGTGGCGTGTTACTGTGCGGCACCTCAGACCGTGGTTTCAGGTAGGGCCACCCTGGAGAAATGGTAGGAAACAGAAAAGGTTGTGACTTTGAGTTTTGCTAAATAAAAGTGGGTGTTCCCAGTAAGCTGATTTGAAGAGATTTATTTAAAGTAAGGAGTGCATTTTCAAATGGAAATTAGTTCTGTCCACTTCCCCTGTCAGCAGGGCTTCTGTGGTGATGTATTTGGGGTTTAGAGAGCTCCATGCTGCCTCATAGTTCATGAAATACATTTTGTAAGGCAAGCAAAGCATAAAGCAAGTTCAAAAGAAAATCTCTTCCTTGCAGAAATGAAGGAAATTTTGCGTCTTATGTTTCAAATAAGTGAATTACTGATCAAAATAATCTCTGGAAAGCCTTGTTCCAGAAATAGCTTGCTAGACTTCATGTACAAGGGAATTATGCAGGAGCAACTCTAATATTGCAGGTGCTTGGTCATGGTAACCTGAGAAGGGGACAAGGAAACTTGTCAGCAATACATCAGCAAAATGTGCGACTGAAATGGGGAAAAGCCATCTGAAGGACAAGGGGATGCTCATCTCCATGGCTGTGATTTCACAAACAGCAATCTATTTTTAGGTAAATTGCTGGCCTTTTCACCCTGACTGCTCTTTTTCAACACTGTCACCATGGCACCTTGCCTTCAACAAGTCCCGGTGGGTTCAGGGAGCTCCAGGGCTCGTTCCTGGGAGCTGGGCTCTTGCTGGATTTTGCTGCACTCTTGTCCCAGTTCCTGCTCTCTCCTGTTTGGGAGCCTCTAAGGTCGTTTCCGAACTGAAACCTTTGTGGCACAGCAGCACTGGACATCTCTGGGCCTCTGCATCAACATGGCAGATGAATCTTACATCCCCTCTGTCCCTTTTTTGTGAATTTTGTGCACTTTGCTTTTTAAAAAGAGGGTTGTGCCCCCCAAGTCAAGGCTCATCTGATGGACTGTTTGGGTATGGTGAGTGAAGTCCAAGAACAGAGAATATGTCACTACACGTTGTCAGCATCACTGGTGAGTGGGAACTGGAAGGAGAAAAGGAAATGCCCAGTGGTGCTTGGTATCTCGTTGGGTTTTTAGAGCTGAGGAGAAGTCACTGTCTGTGGAAATCATAGCTTGAAGTTTGCAGAGATCTTCTTCACATACAACTCCTTTTCCTGTTTTGACACTGAAAGCTTTGGATCAGCCTGGCACTTGGGGAAGGGCAAGTTAAAGGGACCCCTCGTAATGCCGTCACGTGCCGGCCATGCTCAGGAGCACCAGTCCTGCTGCCGCGGCTTTATTTCTCTGGGTTTGGAATGAAGAGCCCGAAGAATGCGTCTCCCAGGCTTGTCATCCCCATCGGTGTTGCAATTAGGGTCTGAAGGAGAGATCAGCCCAGAGACACAGGCTTTTTCCCCCTCAATAACTAATATTAACAGGCTGGTATTCAGGGAACGTGTAACCATTGAGACTTCTGTGTATTTACCAGTTTCCAGTGATGTTTTGGTATCTTCCATAACATAGATTTGATCCTTTTCCTGAGCCTGCAAACATCTCCCTTCAGAGCAGTGCTGTTGGATATGGTGGGAATAAAGAAGATGCTCAGTTGAGTGATGGAGAAGATAAACTCTAAATGAAGGAGGGGAAGGTGCAAGCTATGGGAAGGTTTTGAGTCTCAAACAGCTAATGTCAGCCAGTCCTAAAAGTGGGCGTGAAAAACTGGGGCGCAGGCTGGTGGGAATGAAGGCAAGGCAGAAGTGAGGTGTCGGCACCACAAACATCACCGTGGAGCGACTCCTGCAATTCCAGTAAATCCCTCAATTGGCCTCTGGTTATTGTTAGGTGGATTAACCCCTCTGTCCTTGTCTTATATCCCAGCATGGTGTAGATGATAACAAATGATGAGATGAGCAAGCAGTGACACCTGAGGAAGTCGCTTTCCCCTTGGCACTGTTCCGGTGTGGGGTCACTGTGTGTTATCTTGCCAGAATAAGCAGGAATGGGACTGGTTGGAGCTTGGTAATGTGTTTTCAGAGAGGAAACTTGATAGAGGAAAAGTGGCACGGGATAATTTGGCAGGGTCTGAATGAACTGTGTGCTTTTGGAGAAGCCACATTTCACATGGGGTCAGTGCTTGGGAGCCATGATCCAAGAGACAGTTGTTAGCCACATCTCTATTTTCTTTGCAAGTTCAATAGAAAAAGGTGTATTGGAAATCCTGCCCGGAACCCGTGTGCGCTGCTCGGCAGTTGCCATGTTTTACCCTAGAGGGAGTTGCTTTTCTGCGCTGGGAGCAGGATCTGTGTGTTCCTTGGATGATGTCAGGGGATCGGGACAAAAGGAGCTACCAGGGGAAACATCACATCACTGCTGTGGTGCTGCCACTGCATATGTTTGGTTTTTTTATGGGGAGACTGGTCTCTGGTGATCCTCTGTCTCCTTCTCATGGTTGTGTTTTCCTGAGTATCACTCGGGTTTCCCACGTCTTGTGCTTTTGCCTCTGTTTTCATGGAGGTCCCAGCTGGGCTGGTGTTGCAGAAGAGCTGGAACTCTCACCTTGATGGGCCTGTGCCTTAAACCGGTGTTGTAAGTCCTAAGGGTGAATGACTCTGCCTTTCTCCGGGGTTTAGAAAACCCCTGACCTATTTCAGGGGAGTGGCCTAGGGGTTTCTACTCTATCCCGCTGCCGTGGCCAAACGCGTTTGCAGCATCCGCCCCAGGAGAAGTTGCTGCTGTTGGATGGAGGGAGAGAAAAGGTCAGGAGCGCTTTGAACCTGACACGTTTTCCAGTAATTGGGCTCAAGTCTCATTTGAAGAGATTACTGGTAAGTAATTTTAGTGGGGTGCCAGCAGCTTTTGTCCCAGGAGCACCTGCTGGTCTCCTCCACCACTGTGTATGAGACAGGGTGAGGAGGGGAGTACGATGGGGACAGCTCGGCTGGGATGATTTGGCATGTGGGGGGCAGCCCCCTCACCCTGTATCTCCCCTTCACGGAGCTCCATGTGCTTTGTGCAAAGGCTTTTCCATTGTTTTGGAGCAAGTTGTCCACTGCTGCTGGGTTTGCTCCAGAAGAAACCTCTGCATGGCTCACCATGCGGGTGATACATGCTCAGACATGGGTCAGTGCACTGCTGCCTTGTTGGGAACCAGGTTTGCTCCTCGTGTGATTTTACATTTTCCTCTCAAGGTTTTATTTCTTGAATGCCTGTTTCAAATGCTCAAAAATACTAATAGACAGCTACTTGCAACAGTTTGAATTGCTGAATGGTTTTAATTTGTGCATATCATGGCAGTTTATTTCAGCAGGAGTGCTTTCTCCGTAAATAAAATAAACTTTCTTATTTTTGCTTAAGACAGTGAAAGCAGTTGTAGCATGCCAGGCTCCCTGGATCCAGCTGCCGGCTTTATGGATCCATGATTTCTCAGAGGCTGGCTTGGACTGTTCCACAAAGCCTCGTTGCAGTTTTCTTTGCAGTGATACCAGTGCTGTGAGGAGGGACCGGGGCATGAAACTGCTTCTGAGCAGCCCTGTGGCCTGGTGCTGGCTGTGAGGAATGGGGACAGTGGCACAGAGCCAGGCAGAGGTCCTGGGTCATACATGGCCATGTGAAACCTGAAAGACATCGTCACCATTCAGCAGAGCATGTGGGGAATGAATGAATGAATATGGAAACTTTCCCCTGAACAGAGAGTGGGAGACATGGTGGGAAGAGTGAGAATCATTTTTGATTTTATTTTGTTGAACTTTTCTTGTTGAACGTGATAGTGTTGGAAATAACTGTGGCGAAGCGGCAGTGATGGGAACTTAGCTCTTCCCCGGCAAAACCATCTGGGGAGAAACCACGGTAGGAGATTTCAGCTGTAAAGGGGAGTGTTTTGGAAATCTTAGGCTTGTGAAAGCAGGGATTTTTGCAGATCAGGACTGTTGTAGTGTAACACATCCTTCTCTCCATGGGTTGTGTGTCTCAGGGTGGGTTTGACCTCCATGGTAGGACATGTCCAATATACGGGCAGGGAGGTCTTGGTCCTGGAGGAGGTGAGGGGCCTTCACCCTGACCCTGGATGGCTCTGCCAAGGTCTAAGGTGAGTGGCAGAGCTAAATAAACAGCTGGGGGATACCAGGCCAGCTTATTCCTATGTGCAGTAATAGATGGGAATGCTGCACATTTTGGAAGAACAGGTGCTGAACATTGGTACAGATTTGCAGCCCTGCAACCCTGTCTGTCTAACCTCTGTCTGGCCAATTGGACAGCCACAGCAGTAACGCTTGCAGCTTCTTGCAGCCCAGGCTGCACAGAGATGCCCCGTGGAAGCCTGAGGTGACCTCGTGAAACCAACTTGGAAACGTAATGTATTTCAGTAAGCAAGGGAGGAATCTGCATGCTGAGCTGTTTGTTTGGTTTTATTTTAATATCCTCTATTTTTCCCCCTACTTATATTTTTGAAACCGCTGTTCTAATTATTCTGGAATCATCACAGTATTTCCTATAAAGATAGTTTCAGTAAGATATGATTTCTTTTTAAATGGAAATGCTATGGGTCTTGTGAGACAAAATTGTAGCACTGAAGCAGAGCTCAACTGCTTTGCACCCACATAGGCCTCAGGTCTCTCTGCATCAATATCTCTTCCTGAGACAAAAATCATGTGGATAAATGTCAACTTTGAGACAAGATTACTGAGATCACCCTAAACTGGTATCACAGGTGTCCCACGAGCCCACAGAGCTGGACACTTTAAAGCTCTGTTGTGATCTTGTGTCCCAGTTTGGGAACCCTAGAAGGGAAAACCAGAGTTACTTGACATATGTGCATTTTGGCGTGTCCATCTGCTATGTGGAGCATCTCGGTTTCACCCTTGTGACTTCGGTCGGCTAGCGGTTGGAGCTGCAGAACTGAGCACCTGCAGATCCCTCTGGGGACATGAGGACTTGCAGCGACCCTTCAAAATCATCCTGGGGGGCACGAGGTGCCAACGCTGGAGTCGTCGCGGCTGCACAACATCGGGTGGCCTTGGTCAGACCTTCCTTCCAGCACTGACCTCTCTTGGAAGCAACGTTTTGCCCATTGCAGTGGAAGTCAGAAGGACCACCCAGTTCTGATAAGGGCACTTGAGAAAGGAAGGGGAAGATTGTGAAAAGAGGGGCAAAGGGGCACAAAGGGAAGAAAAAAAACCAACACACCCCACTGCTGAACAAAAATGAAGATCAAGACCGCTGTTAAACACACTGCCTGCGAGGGAGGTCTCCACCGTGCCTTTTCTAATCTAGAGCCAGCAAGGATTGTATTAACAGCTTCAACGCAATGGAACAAATTAATCCCTGATGTAATTGAAATCGGTGAGGTCTCACAATAGGTGAGTTTGACCCAGTGGGATAGAAATAGAACAAGTATTGGAATGAAGGAGTGAAATGAAGTCACACTGTTCAGACATTGGTATTTCATTCCTAGAAACAAAGGCCGGACAAATGCAGAGAATACATGGCTCTGCTGGGCATGGTTGAAAGCTGCTCAATAATATCAAGCTTTGAAGGGATATTTCTGTGTGGAGAGGAAGTATATAGCAGAGATATAACAAGCATTAAAAAGAAAGAAAGACAAAGAAAGAAAGGAAGAAAGAAAAAGCCCTGCTTGCTTGTTGCCTGATTGATAGCTGTGGTAAAATACTACCAACCCATAATTTTTAAAAAATAAATAATTAAAAAAAAAAAGATATATCATGACTGGAGAAAAATAAGTAGGAATAATAATTAAGTTCTGAATTGTATTTCTGGAGAATCGGAACTGCCAAGAGCTCATGGAGAGGTGGGCTCCCTCCTACAGGCTACTGAGCTGCTGTTGCCCATGGTAATTATATTAATAATGTGACTTGGGGGCTGCAGCCGGTGACCTGGTTCAGAATCCACGGGAACGGGCAGATGCAGGTGGAGATGTGGAGGACGGGGCTGTTGGAGCCTGTTTAGGAGCAACAACACTCTCGTGCTGGGCTTTGCATGGGCCTGCAGCACTGTCTGGACTGTCCCTTCCCCTGGTTGCACGTGAGCACAGCTGGGGTTTTCAAGTCATTAATCAAGGCTGAAACCCTGCTCTTCCCCAGACTGAACCATTTCCCAGGGTGGAGCAAGCTTAAAACGTCACCACCTCACATATGGTGCATTTTCACAGTTCTGGCTGAGGCTCACTCCATCATCAAATGGAGAAATTTGGTTTTCTCGAAGGTGGCATCATCTTTCTCTAGAAAATGGCCAAATAGTGACTGATGGGCCATAAAACATTCGTTTCCTCAGGCTCTCTCAGGCTGCAGTTTCTTGGCGCTCCCTGCTGTGGTTTCATCCCAGGCTCGGTAACACTGTCTGCCGTCCCGGGGCTGACGGACATGTTGCTTTCAGGGAGCGGGACAGCAGTGGTTCACGGCTTGGCAGGCCGGCGACATCTCGGGGAGATGCTGGGGGGGTTGGCTGAGCCATAGCCAGATTTCTCAGAGACTGCATGTTTCAAAGAGAAGGAAGGCCTGACGCTGCCCAAGGAGATTTAATGTATGGCTTTTCTGAATGTGGCAGGCAGCTCTCTGGAGGAAAAGAGACTCTGCTTGCTGAGCAGCTTCCGGATCCAAGTATGTGTCACCTCGCTGAGCTGTATGTCCCCTCTTCCAAGCCCCGGAAACTTCTTCTCTTTTGGTCTTGTTTAACATTTCTGAAATCCGAAGGGATGGGCAGGCTCGGCCCCCTCATCACCCCGTTTCCTTCTCCTTTCCAGCTCCATCCCTACATGCACTTCACTTAGAGCGCATTAAAAAACAAACAGCATTGAAATTCGTGTACCACAGAGACTTGAAAGCACTGAAGTCAAAGAAGTGAGGGTCTCAGTTTTGGAGCAGAGAGAGCTCTGGGTTTCTCTCCGTGATGGGCTGATGTCCCCTGCATGGGCCATGCCAGGGCAGAGCTCAGCACCTGCCCTCGGAGCAGGAGCTCTTTGGTGACAAGGGACCCGGAGGTCATCTGGTCCTTGGCTTTTGTCCTTTCCCAGCACAGTGAAATGGAGGTTGGGAGGAGAGCAGAAAGAGGAAATTGCAAGGGGGAAAAGTATTATTCAAGCTGAAGGATGGTGTTGGTACAAGAATAAACAGATGTGAACTGTATGTATGTATATGAGTTAGAAAATTAACGCAGAGAGTACTAGGGAGGTGAAAGATACTTCTAAGGAAATAGCCAAAAGATGGTTCATTATTCAATTTATGAATGGGGGATAGACTGGTGCAGCTCTTGTGGGGTGAGGTCTTTTGGCATCTGGGTTTTAAATAGGACATGCATGCTTGTCTGATGAATATTTTTTTCGCACCGAAAAAGAAAAAAAAAAAAGGCAAAAAGCATTTCAAGTGTAACCCTTTGTAAATTCCATTGGTGGAGTCTTTTGTGGAGTTTGGGAGTCTTGTGTCTTCTGAACAACCACTTCCATGGTGTTGCCTGTCCTCACAGTGCATCCTGGAGCACGCATGGTCATCGTCAGAGGTGACATCTCCTAAGACCAAGAGCACGACTTAGCTTTTTGGATATTTTTCAAGGAAAAAAATACTTTTTCTTGGATAGCAGGAGGAAATCACTTTGCAAAACAACACAGAAACAAAGGTCTAAGTTCTGTTATTTTGAAGGGTTTACTTACGTTTGTGCAAATCTGTGCCCTTTGCTCTGAGCTCCTGCTGGGTATTGCAGTATGGAGCTGCTTTGTTTTAGACTAAATTCCAAATGTGCTTCTAAGGCCCAAGAAGTGACAAGCTAAAGCAGTGCACATCCACTTTTGCCTTGTTTCGAACCGGGCTTTGTAACCTGAAAGTAACAATATCCTGGTGATGGATTGACTTTGCAGTTAAGAGGAGGAAAAAGCAGAAAATAAGGAGTGCATTGTGTTTCACTGTACGTTGAGGAAGGGGAGCTTGCAAATCCCGCTGTAATTGGCATAGAGGAATTCTGCCAAAGTCATGGGAGCAAAGTGGTTTGTTACTTGCCTTTGCAGACTTGAGAGAGATCTGTCTTGGATATCCTCTTGTTGACCTTATCGAGTTAACTTTCATGTGTTTAGAAGGTCATGGAGAAAATCATTAATATTAGATTGATTTGATGGCTGAAAGGTAGTAAGTATTTCCTGCTTATCAGATTGGGTTTGAAAGGACTTTGAATAGCTTGGTTTGTTTATCTTTTGCAATCGGTATGGCCCTTAGCGAGAGGGATTTTGTATTCCTAGCTCAGTTTGGGGAATGACATATGGTTTGCTCTCTGATGAGGCTTGGAGGCTCCATAGGATAAAAAACTAAAAATCAGGAAATTCTGAAGTCCAGCTCCCAGCTAACTTGGCCATGCTGTGGGTCTTGGACATCGCGTGCTGTAACGCTTTATGACACGAACAATAACAGATTAATATCCCATTTTACTGGAAAGCCCAAAATAGAAAATTCAAGCTATGTAGAGGCTGGTTGGATGGATGGAAAGGCAAATCCCATAAGCATGGCTTGGCACCGCGAGGGTTTAATTGACCTTGGTGGGGCTGTGGTTGCTTTCTGTTCAAAACAAGGCAGAGATGTGGCATGAGCCTGTGCAGGACTGACATCGCCCTGCTGCTGGCAGAGGCTCTTGCTGTTCTTGAATGTTTCTTGGCTTACTTAATGGTGAAACCTTGGGCTGCATCAGCAAAATGGTCTTTCCCTCGCCCTCCATCTGGGACTTAACAAATAGGAGAGTAATTCTTTAAGCTGAAGGATCATTGTAGAGCCATTTGAGATGAAATCCACTCATCGTTTGAGAATCATTTGGCAAAAAAGCACTTGAAGAATCTCCCAGTGTGGGCTGTCAGAAGACAGATGTCGTTTCTGGTTTCTGCGGCCCTTTGGAACAGAGGAAGGACTAAGCGTGCTTACCTTGAATGATTGAGCAAGTACAGCAGAGGGGAGGGACAGCTGCTTCATTTCAGGAGTAAGGCAATTCTGATGCATCTGTGGCTTGAGGTGGTGGTTGGTTTTGAAAGGAATGCAGTTTAATCCCTTTCGTAAGCTCCTGTATTGCCACCTGTATTTTTAGGATGTCTCTGTATATGTATATTGTTGCTGAAAGATGTTGTGATAAATAAATACTAAATAGTTGGGGAGCTGCTTGAAAAGAAAAAGAGGAAGAATAAAAATGAAACTGGATTTGATGCTCTGGATTTGTTGCCTCTTTTTTAATGACTGGGATTTTGCAGACTATAAACCAATGCCACTGAACGAGATGGAGTTATATGAAACCCACTATCCCGAGATGCTGAAGTTGTTCTGCACAGACAGCAGCCCACGGCAGTTCGATAGATTTGCAAAACAGACCACAATACAACCCCAAATCCCACCAAAACACTGGAGGAGACACGGTAGTGACAAAAATCCTTTTCCTGTCCCCGGAGAGTGTCCTACAGGGTGCATTCCTGCTCTGGAGCTAGAAGGTGCCAACAGCGGTCATTTCAGGGACCTGGACCCACAGTCTGTAGCCTCTCCTACCTACAACACAGATGTGTGGATGACCAGATTGAAAGGCTGAAAAAAAAGTAATCATTTTGTGTAGGATGTTTTTATTTCCAGTAATAACATATGAACAACAAAAAAAATTTGCTTCGGTGAACAGAAGTGAAAGCTTTTAAGTTTTCAGGCGGTACTTGAATCGCAGAATCACAGAATCCCAGAGTGTCAGGGACTGGAAGGGAGGTGGAAAGCTCATCCAGTGCAATCCCCCCATGGAGCAGGAACACCCAGATGAGGTTACACAGGAAGGTGTCCAGGCGGGTTGGAATGTCTGCACAGAAGGAGACTCCACAACCCCCTGGGCAGCCTGGGCCAGGCTCTGACACCCTCACCCCCAACAAGTTGCTTCTCCTCTTTCACTGGAACCTCCTGTGTTCCAGTTTGCACCCATTGCCCCTTGTCCTGTCACTGGTTGTCACCAGAAGAGCCTGGCTCCATCCTCCTGACACTCCCCCTTTCCATATTGATCCCCAGGAATGAGTCCCCCCTCAGTCTCCTCTTGTCCAGCTCCAGAGCCCCAGCTCCCTCAGCCTTTCCTCACACGGGAGATGCTCCACTCCCTGCAGCATCTTGGTGGCTGCGCTGGACTCTCTCCAGCAGTTCCCTGTCCTGCTGGAACTGAGGGGCCACAACTGGACACAATATTCCAGCTGTGGACTCACCAGGGCAGAGCAGAGGGGAAGAAGAAGACATCTCTGCATTTGTTTTTGTGTGGTCATGATTGTTACAGAAATGTGTTTGTGGATGGATGGACTTGGTTTCAGGTGACCTTCTTGAGTGAGTGTTGGCGATCAGTTACCGAAGGAGGTGTGTGTTACTAATTTTTTTGAGATTTATGAAAGAGAGCCTCTCTTATGGTATATATAAATGGACTTTCTTATCTCAGTAAAGTTAGCTGCTTGAGGGAGTATTCTCTTAGGGCAGGGGTACAGTGAGAATGGATTTCAGTGATGACCAAATAGGTTTTATCTCATGAAATCGACACTGCATGAAATTTTATTTCAGAATATTGATACTCTGTGCTGCGGGCCAGATGCAGCCCAGGCTGGCACAGCTAATTCACCTTGGCCACATTCCAGCAGATCATCCTGTTTCCACTGAGTGGTTAAGTGTGGACTTATCTTGAAGCAGGCGGCTGAATCCTGGTGGTTTCACTGCTGTGCTGGACCAGGGGATGGGGCAGGTGCAAGGAGAACTTGTGGCACGTTCCTCCTCCAGGATTTCTTCCCCTGGGTTAGAGCTGGCCCTGTTGCAGAAGTGATGGAGTCATAGATGCTCAGGCTGACTTTGTCAGGGCTCAGTGTCCCCTGCTGATCCCTGCATCAGGTGGCCACTGGGCTTGGACAAGCTGTTGGGATTGTGGGTGACAATGAGGAGGAGATGTCATCTCTCCGGCTCTTCTTGCGATGTCAGGAGAAACCTCGTTAGCTGATGTCGGGCAGAAGAACTGTGACAAACATGCGCAGGTGGGTTTGTGCCTGTTCAGAGCTGCCCACAGTGCAGGACGACACTGTGGGTGCTGGGGCCTCTGTCTGCGAGTGCTCCAGAGACAGTTAAGACAGACGATTAAAACGTGTTTTGGAAAACAGATTGCCTTTCCTATTTGAAGTTTCCAAGAAAGCAAAGCAACCTGCCCTTCCCCCAGCTCCAGATCCCACCTGTTTTGCTTTTTTTCCTAGAAAAATGTGAAATTCATTAACATGTGGCGAAAGCAATGTAACAACGTCATCTTGATTTAAAGTCTGTTTTAAATCTTAAAGTGATGGAGCCAGAATCCTAACTGCAAATAGCCAGCCAGGCAGACTGTCAATATTACTTGAACATCTCTATTTTTATTAGCTAAGCATCCTTTGCAACAATATCATTTGAAAAAAAAAAGGCAAGAAGAGATGTAGGAAGACAAAAAGAGCTGGATATTATTTCTGTTAAAAGCCAAGTCCTGTTTGCTGTGCTCTGAGATACAGCCACGGGAGAGGACGGTGAGCAGAGCCTGGCCCCGTGGTGGCCCCGGCTCCATCCGCATCCCACAGCCCCTCCTGCGCGGGCCGAGGCTCCTTCTCCTCTCGCATCCTCAGCTTTGGGTCATGGCTTCTTGCTGAACTGTTTTCTGAGGGTGGGGAATATTGCTACGATTAATTCTGTAATTCTTGTTTGTCGCTTGTGTTGGTGCCTTGAATGTCTGTTTAGACCCCGTGTTGCCCTGAACCTCCTTTGGTGCAGCCTGTGGGTTCAGCTCCTGCAACCTCCTGACTTTGATGGTAAAATAAGAGAGTGAAATTGATTTTTCTCCTATGGCTTGGGATCCAAACAGCGTAATCCCACCATTTAATAAGGGCAGCAAATGTGATCTTGCAACATCCCTGTGAACCTCATCGGTGTTGCCACTGTGCTGGATATCGTGTTTGTGTTTGGGTTGCTTAGTGAAGATCTGGTGCTAAGCAGCACTGCCTGCTCAAAGTTCTCCTCCTGCTGCTGATCCATGTGTCTGCTTGATAACTGGAAATGCTAAAAAGATCTTTTTGAGCTTTTGACTTTCAGGGAGTATTTGACTTAAGAGATATTTGCTAGTATGACAGAGGCAGGAGGCTGAAATGGGGCTGGTTTGCCTGTTGTGGCCACTTGCTTTTATGAATTTTAGCCTGGAATGGACCCGAACAAGCATTTATTTACCTTTTTTCATTTGTATTGACAGCTCCATCCCCACACCAATATATCAGAACACTGTTGCTTCCACACGAGCAAGACAAGCATGCCATAGTGTGAATGTGTCAGGAGTAGAAGCAGTAACTCTGCTAGGAGTAATTATTGTTCCTCTGCCAGCCCCAAACCTAGGCATCATTAAATTCCTACATGATGCTTATAGGCATAATTAAATTTCCATGTGATTCTCATTTTGTGGTGGATTTTGCCTCTTACATGCGAGTGATGCACAGCATTAGAGCTCACCAACAATCAGTAGAATTGGAATGGTCTTTGTCTTGGTCGAATTAGAAAATTACCTATTGTGTAGTAGTTTCCTGTATGTGCTACTCGATAATCTTTTGCTTTACACTTCCAAATAATTTATTGTCCTGCTCTCAGGGACAGATTCATGGAGCAATTTCTGGGCTTTCGTATTGTTTGGGTACAAGGTGCTTTTGGGTGCTTTCTGCCCAGCTTCCCTGTCTGGAGGGCATCTTGAGAACATCGTGGTTGTCAGATCCTCTGACCTTGGGCAAGGCGGGACCTGTTTCAATGTTTCTTGGGAACCACAAGGTAAGATAGGAAACAAGATCTCCGGAGAAGTGCAGATGAGTCAGAGAAAGTTTCTGATAATGTTTTAAGGCTGTAGTGAATTTAAGGTTAGTTTAATCTGTTGGCCAGAAGAAACAGATGAAGTGGCTTGAGGTCTTGCTGCTCCTCGTTATCTCTCCCAAAGCTCTGACCTGGTTGAGGCTAACAGAGACCCATCCTTAGATAGTCACCAATGAGCTGGCTTCACATAAAAGCAAAGCTGGCAATAAAGTTGGGCTGAAGAAGGGCCATGTACAAATGGTGCTTTTATCTTAGTAGATTTTATGCCTGTGCATAGCTAGCTAGAGTCCAGTCTGCTAACATCAGCATAAATAGGTTTTTCCCTTGGCTTCTTCCCTGCAGTTAATCTGGGCAACAAACGCCACTGCTGAAAGTGAAATACAAGTTCTGTGAAATCAAGTCGTCCATCCCCTTTCTCCCCTACGTGTCTGCGTAACCTGGTAGAGACTCTGAATATGCAAAAGAGAGCCTAATTTATGGCCATCATGTCTGACCAGGATTAAATCAAAGCAGGACCAAGCAGAAGTTTTTACTCAACATCCCCCCACCCAGTTTGACTGTAAAAACCCAGGTTTGCTTTACTGTCGAGAGCCAGCTCTGGGTAGAATTACATGTTGAGTGCCTGATCCTGCAGCTGTTGGGTGAAGGACAGCCAAAGCCGAGTCCTCCTGCACCAGGTTGATGGGCGATGTTTCTGTCCAAGGCGCTTGTTTTGTTTCATGGGCTCCTCTGTTCTCTCTCCCCTCCCCATCTGCTCTCAGATGTTTGCTGCCGAGGAGAACGTAGATTTTCGGATACACGTGGAGAACCAGACGCGAGCAAGGGATGATGTGAGCAGAAAGCAACTTCGGCTCTATCAGCTTTACAGCAGGACAAGCGGGAAACACATCCAAGTGCTCGGCAGGAGGATCAGTGCCAAAGGAGAAGATGGAGATAAATATGGTAAGGATATTTACTGGGATCCCCCAGACTCCAAGTCAAAGGCTGTAATCCTGTGTGGTGGGCTGAGGACCTCTTGGGAGAAAAATAGGGAGACCAATAAAAAACAGGATAAAAGGAAAAAAAAAGCCTTTCCAGGTTAAGAACATGGGGTTTGTTGTGTTGGAGCAGGCTGTCAGCCTGACTCCCAGCTGCAAGCAGTTCCTGCGGGAGCATCATGCCCCATTTTATTAGCGTATGTTGGTGCTTGAAGAGAAAACTCTTTTTCTGCCCATCGGATGAGCTCACAGTGTATTGACTATAATTTGTAAACCATACCGAGATAGGTGACTGGGGATGGTCTTTCCCCATGAACTCTGGGCTTGAATTTGGGTGAATCCAGTGCTTTGATGAAAGACTCTAATCTTTCTAGGCAGGGGGGACATTCGGTTTGAGCTGAAATTAAGCAGACTTGGGAGCTTTATAGAGTCCCAGAGCTTAAGCTGAATCTTGAGGTATGTGGATCCTGCAGGAACGCAAATAATTGAAGTTCCCCTGGGCTAGCGGTGTGTTCGACTACTCTTAACATGATTTGCACACAAGCAGCATACTAGAAATGCTGCTAGTGGGCTGAACTACAAAAAGCTCTGTAATTCTGGTACATTTTGAGATGGTTGCAGCAGAGATACTTTTTCTCAAGTTGTTTGCTGGATTTGAGGGGCTGTTCAGAGAACTGATCCTTTGTGTTTTAGGGATGTACAGCCCCTGTGCATTCGTGCGTTGCTGCAGAAGTGTGTGCGTTGGGTAGTGTGCACGTTCACGTGAGGTTGATTTCAGGGGGAGCACTGGTGAGGTGGAGGTGGGATATGATGGTAGCAGATAGAAATCTGGACAGGGTTGTTCCCTCAGGGAGCTGCAGGCGGGATGAGGCACATGAGGGCGGCTCGTGCTGCTGCCAACGCAGCAGAGGAGCGGGGTGACTGTGCCACGGGAGGTGACAGCTCCAAAGCACCTGCCTGCTGTGAAATGAACCCCCATGGCTGCTGCATAGTCACCCGGTCTCTCAGAGAAAGCCCTGCCACAAGGTCTCATCAACCTTGTCCTTTGTCTTTCCCAAATTTCCAGATGAAACAGGAGTGGAAAGCGTCACTCGGCTGCTAATTATTGTGTCATTTTATTGTATTCATCCCCCTAAGGTTTGATATGTAAACCAGTCGCTGCGCTTGCTGCCACTTCCCAGGGAACACTCCTGCCCTCAGTGTCTGTCAGGTACTGTGATGGAGTTTTCCTCGCCATAAAAGAAGTGGCATTTACCGTGGGGTGCAGCAGGGAAGTGTGCCCGTGAGCAGCTGACAAGTGCTAATTTATGTGTCAAAACCCATCTTGTCCCCTTCATGCATATGCAATCGTGTCTGAACAACAAATCCTCGCACAGGAGTGTGCTCCTGACCGATGCCGATGCTGAACGGTTGTAGATTTCCTGTCTGGGGAGCTCCCTGGTGCCTGCGTCGCCACTCGCCGCCGAATCCTCTCCGCTCCCGGCTGCTGCCATCCTTCTGCAAGCCAAGGTGCTCCAGCTGTGGGGGCCACTTGCTGACACCCCTGCCTGCTCACCCCGCCGTGTCCTCGTAAAAAATCCTTGCTGCATCAGGCTGCAAAGCCTTCCCATCTCTGGCCATGCTGAAAGGTTATGGAAATCTGTTCATCATCTTGCTTGGCATGGGAACACTTAGAGCATGATAATCGGAGAGACAGTGAGGTGGGGCCTGGAGGTCCAGGATGTGACCACGCAGAGCTCCTGGCTGTGATAATGAAGGGGGGAGAGATGTCAGAGTTACTGAAGTGAGAACCATCTGTGTTACAGCCAAAACTGGATACAAAGGCAATGACACAGGATGCATTATGTGCTGGGAACCCCTCCCCCCTGAGGCATTATTATGGAGTAACCTTTGATCAAGACCAGAGAGAGGCTTAAACCAGGTCTGGGGATCTTAACAGTTGCAAACTTTTGATCCACATCTCCGTCTTGCTGGTCAGATCTGCCTCTGAAGGAGGATAGACACCCTTCCTCTCAGACAGCAGATGGCTGGTTTTCCTCCTGCCCTTTTCCTCTCCTTCCCTCTTTTACTGCTTCTACACCGGGTCAGTCAGAGCCTGGCTTAGCGCTGGGGAAAGCCCAGCTCATTCCTTGGCTGTGTCACCCTCGCAGATGTTGCAGTCTCCCACAGCTTCTCCGTTGGCTTAACCCTGTCCCACTGCCCAGGAAGATGATGGTGGCAGTACTGTGGGTCAATGTTCTAAGGATTACAGCCCAGGGAAGTCTTTGGGAGGATGAGTAAGAGCTGATGTCTGAGAAAGGATGCCCATGAGCTGGCTCCAGCCCTGAATTCTCCCAAGAACTCAGTCCCATTAAGAGAAGGCGAAGGGAGGCAAGGGCAAAGAGGATTCAGTCTTCATGCGGGCAGCTCAGTTGAGCTGTGGCCGTGGTCCATAGTGCCCATCACCAGCACTTAACACCAGTCACTTTTTTTTAAAACATTTTAACACCTTTGTCTCCTCTCATGCGTTCACAACTGGTTAAAGAACAGTGTCCAAGTGTAGAGATGATTTAGCTTCCAAATGGCTGGCTTGGGAGGGTTGCCCTGCCTTTGAAGGAAGGTTAGTTTTATTGCAAGGTTTTATTGACTTCTGTAAAACTTCTCACCTCTCGGTTGAAGAGAATGCCCAGAAAGGAGGGGAAGTGGCAAATCTCAGGCAGCCACCGTGAGCACAGCAAAAGGACCGACCGGCCCTCGCGCAGGGAGACAAGATCCCGTGGGATCAAGGGGAAAACCCCCTTGAATGTTTTATCCAGATCTGCAAATGCCATGTGCAAGGATGAATGCGTGCTCTGCAATGCATGGTTTTGCTGGCATAATAATTCCGGGATGTGATTTTTGGTTTATGTGTTCTTTGGGGGCAAGATCTGGCCCCATGTGTCAAATTATTAAATGGCAAATTAAGTCAGTTAATAGAATTAAATGAGTCGATGTAATCCTTTTAATCAGATGGATTTGATCCCTTCTCAGATGAATTAGAATCCATTAACAGATAAGTCAATTATTGGACTAAATTAAATCTAATAATAATGCCTGCTGCTCACAGCAACACTAATTAATCTAAATACACTTACCTATCTCTCAAGGTTTTTTTTTTTCTTTTTTAAGGCTTAATTGATGTTCCTAAAGTGCGCCGAGATCTTTAGATAACAGATGATCTATGTGAGCAAAATATTATCTCTTAACAGTCTATAAACTAATTAAAACCCTGATCTATTTACAGATTACATTTTTACTTTAATCTCTTCAACCTTTTCAGGAGGAGTTTGCACTGGCCTAGAAAAACAATATTCCTGCTATAAGCTTATTATTACTTTACAGGTTCCTAAGTGGTCCTTTCATTCAGAAAATAAAAGAAGGAAGGGGGAAAAAACAACCATTAAAGTGCTGACAAAAAAAAAAAAGGACCTGAAACCTTTATATTCTACCTCCGATAAATGGTACAGATAGGGAAGAGAGGGATCAGTGACCTGAAACCTTAGATCCTTTCATTTATTTTCATTTCACAAAAGGCAGAAGACATTCTATCCTGTTTGTTCACTGTCTTTGTATCCGGCACAGTTGGGGAGACAGAGCTCTCTTGGTTGGCTGAAGGCATTTTTTGCTTCATTTGTATTTCACAGCCATGTGACTTTGGTTTTAATTTGTCCCCGGCTGCTGCTGTCCTGTGGGCGATGAGAAGCAATAGCCATCAGGAGAGAGGCAAGGGGGTGTCAGGGGCCTTGGGGCTTGTCTGCTCTGTGGGGTAACTTGTGTGTGTGGTGAGTGCCGAGGTGTTGTGACCGCTGGGATGCAATATTTGTGGGTAGGTGATCAGTCAGTGTGTTCCAGGTTATCAGCTTGTGGTATATTGTCTGTTGACTTAGCCTAGCACAGTTTAAAAAAAATCTTGAGTCTGAGTCTTGAGGTGGTAAAACATCTGTCTTTTAAACCTTCTAGTTTGTAGCTTGGTTTGAGGACACCCCGCAGCACACAGGTATGACTTTTCTTCTCAGCGTTCGTATCTCAGCATCACCCCTACCAGCTTCTCAGCCACCCGGAGGGATGGACCGCCAGCCGGTGAAATCCTCTCAAAGACTCTCTCTGAGTTCGGTGGGGTTTAACTCAGGAGATGCTCCAGAGACAGGAGGTTTGGGGAGGCTCACAAAGCCTGGATTTAACCACTCTGGGCTCACAGGCAGAGCAAGGAGGGAAGCAAATCCAAGAGGTGTGCAGGCGTGATGCCAGTCATTACCTCCATGTGTGGTGAGCGTTGCTGGTACAAGACATCACACCCTATACAGATGCGCTTTTTTGGGTGGTGCGGAGAAAGCGAAGAGCTTGGGGAGATAGGGTGTCTCCTCCTGGGGCCACCCCAGGCTGGGTGATGTGCTCCACAGCTTGCAGTCCCACCTTCTGCTCCAGCTGGAGCTTCCCAGAGATGCCAGTGGACAAGCCCATGGAGAGCACATTACAGCTGTCTAGACATCGTTTGTGGTAGAAGTGGGCTCTGTTCCATGAGGAGGTGTAATATGTGTGGAAAATATTATTATAGCAAAATAGCCTCCTTTAACTGACTCTAAATTTTGCAGGATTCCTTCCTAGGTTTGGGTAATCCTGTGCTCTGCAGAATTAATGAGCTGACATAGCACTTCTTGGGGTTTGGCAGCCTGACAGCTGATTTAGAACTCCCTAAACTCATTTCACTAATGGCTCCCATTTGTTCTATCTCAAAGCCTGGAAACAAATGCAAAATACCAGTGCCATTGTCCCATCTTTAGCAAGTCAATTCTTTCCCCTTGTATTTCTGGCACCTTAACAGCAAGCTGCCTTGGGAAAGCTGATTAACCCTTTCCCTTCCTAGAATGGTTAAAATCAATTTTGATCCCTCTCCTGGGAAGCCTAGGAAGAAAAAACTAAACTCATTGTGGCTGGAAGGCTCAGAATTAACCTGCAAGAAATACGGGAGCTGTAGCCCAAAGAGCGGTTGGGGTTAGTTAAATACAGCTGTATTTCCACAGGCTGGATGTTCAGAAACCTGCTTTTCTTCCCAGGAAGCAGGTATGTGCGCAGGGGCTGTCCGTCCTGGCACAGCTCATGCATGGCCTGCGATTTGCTTTGTAATTTATTCCGCTGAACCCTCAGGATGGCTGTTTCCTATTTAAACGCCATATCACTGCCTCCAGTCTCTTCCCATTACAGTTCTGACATGACAACAAGACAAATAATTTTTTTAAAAGACCTTTTATCTTCTAAACCATTTATTTTCACTTACTTAGCCCGGGGGCAGAGCTGACCTCAGCGGAGGGACGATCATTCACCGTGGCAGCTGTACAGTCAGATGGGTCCTGGGGACTGGCCTGAGCGGGAGAAACCTTCGCTGTCCAGCTGCTGTGTTGTGACTCTGCTTTTTTTTTCCCTTCTTGCCTAACATCCCATGATTGCTTTATTTTTAATTTTTTTTCCTTAAAGCGCCTCCCGTTTTCATCCGCAGCAGGGCACGGTGAAGTTTCCTCGGCAAGGAGGAGCCCTGCGGCCCAGCCGCGTCACCACGCGCGGGGCAGCCGGAGCTCCCGGGAGCAGCAGGGCCTGGGCTGCCCTCGCCTTCCGGCCGGCTCGGGAAGGTTCACCTGCCATTTGAAATGCTCCGTAAGCATCTCATATGAACCATCTGTACACCTAAGACATTTTTGTTTTTTATTCTGCTGTATTCCGTGCCCGTGCCAGGCTAGGGGAAAGCTCTGCTTAAGGCAGGATGAGAAGTTTGGGAAGAATAATCCGAGTGGTTTGGTTTTTGATTTGTGACAAACCTATTTCAAACAACGCATTTGTTGGCAATTTCCTTTGCTTTTGGTTTTGATACCTGCTACCCCAAACTGCACTATGGCCAGCTTCACACCTGACATCCAGCTCGTTCTGCAGCAGTCCTTCTTTTGAAACCTCTTAGTAACAGCAGAGGCTGTTTGTTTTTCCTCTGACACTGCAGTGATTTTTGACTTCCCTACTTCTGGAGCTAAACATAGCTTAAAGACCCTTGACTTTCATGGAAAAAGAAAATTAAAAAATCACCTTTTAGCTCTGTGTCCAAACTTCAGGTCTCCATAATCACTGATGAGGGTTTGGAAAACATAGGCCCGTCTGTCAGTAAATATTAGGGACCCAGAAATAATGAAGAGGAGTAATTTAGAGGTCTGCTGATAATTTGTCATTTTTAATTTCTGTGTGGGGTGGAAAGTGAGCTACAAAGTGAAAAATCTTTATTTTCATGCAAGTCATAAAAGGGTTTTTGTTAACAGTTTGTGTGTGCTGTGACTTAAGTGTTCCCATTAGAAATGCAGAATAGGAAATAGGATCCCATCTGTGAGCAATTTAAGAGGAAGTGAGACAATGGAGTCGATTGCTGCTTCAGTTTAGATAATCAATACAAATATTATTAGTATAGTGATTTATCTTGTGAGACACTTTATGAAAATGTGAATGCCAGACCCTGAAGACAGGTCAATATGATACTATCTGTTCCTGCCTTGCTGCGATGATGATTTTTTTTCCCATGAAGCTCAAGCAGCTGCTTTACTAAATGTTCTCTCCTGGCTGTGATGAAATGATGCGGAAACAAAATCGGGGCTTCCCTTTCCCCTCTGTGGCTCTGGAAACACACTGTGCATATTAGTACAAAGATTATTTTTATCTGAAATTGATACTTGGGGGCTACTGGGTGGACAGTGGGAGATGATCTTTAAGGTCCCTTCCAACCCAAACTGTTCCATGATTCTGTGATGAAGTTCCGGAAGAAGTTTGCATTAATTTTAAACATATTTCTAGGCCATGAGTTATTCCGTGCACAAATGCTGAGAGAGCTCCTTTGAGTTTATTGCAGTTGTTTTATGTTACTGTCTGTTATCAAGCCTTGTATTGTGGTATCTGAGGTTTTCCCATATCTAAGCATTTGGACGGTGATGAATTCAAGTCAGTTGTTGGGATGCAGTCAGAAGAACCCTGCGAATAGGCTAGTCTACATTTCTGAAAGGGCTTTTTACTTTGAGAGGGAGGAAGGAAAACGTCATCATACAATTGTCCCATAAATTTTGGCTTTGGTGTACGTTACCATGCATGTTGTCAACTGGCCACTGAGATTTGTCCTTCATAAGAAACATTTGGAGGAAATGAAAAATGTCAGTAACCCTATTAAGAATGTGCTTAGATTGGGTGGTGGGACACTGAGGCTGGAGGGAAGGAACTTTGCTCCTCACGTATAACAAAGTGGCACAAATTTCATCCTCTTAATGTGTCCTTCCCTCATCTCCAAACCAAGGGTTGCACCATTCCCTCACCTCATGGGCGTGCAGCCAGGATAAAAGCGTTGCAGATGGAGAGGTGCTAAACAGACAGTGGTAACAGAGACCACATCGGTAGCCTGGTTAGAAGCAGTTATTTGTTTTTAGATGCTGTGAGACCATTCCTGTTTTCACATTGGGGTTTCCTCAAGTAAGATGTTAGACTTTATAAAAAATAAGGCACTTCAATTGCTCAGATTTCACCCCGGCTCTTTTAAAAACCAGATAGTCAGGAATTTCCGCAGCTGCGAGGTGGAGCACAGCGAACATTCACAGCATCAGGAGCATTGCGTGGCCGTCTGGAAGAGGAGGGAAGAGCCCCGTCCCCTGCAAAACTGCACCGAGCCTCAGCCTTGGTGGAAAGGTGAAAGATAATAAAGCTCCAAAGAGGCGAAATTGCTGATGCATGATGCTTGGAAATCTGGAAGAGTCCAAAAAGGGAGCTGAAAATACCCCCAAAAAATGACTATCTGTGGCTTGAACGAAATAGTGTCCGATCAGCATTCAGAAACCGCTGAATTCAGGCTCTTCCAATACTGGCATTTTCCAGACTGCCTGCCAGTCGGATGCAGAGGAGAACATGTGTAGAGTGTCTGCGGTCTCGGCGCTCACAAGGGGAAGGCAAACTGGAAGTAAAGGGAGCGAGAAGGCCCAGTAGAAAAACCCTGTTTTTTCTTACTGTGAGGAAGAGGGGGTGTACTGGTGTTAGAGGGCAATGGTTGCGTGGCTGCAGTCTGTGAGCATCCCTTTTAATGAGCTGTACCAGCAATAAATAGCGCACACTTTGGTCCCCGATGAGTTTTAAGTATTTTCTGCATGCTCGTAACAGACTATTCAATGCTTTTATGCTGATGGAGAAGCTGAGACCTTCTAAATGTCTCCTGAGCTTTGTGTCCCTTCTTCTGCTGTGGTCACTTTGGGGATGTCCCTGTCCTTTGCTGGTGCTGCCTGGAGTGGTTCAGCTTGAAGAATCACCAGGTGGTGCTCAGATTCATTTTGCCCTGAGATCTGAAAGGAGTGCCTGTAAGGCCTTCTCCTCTACATTTGCAGCTGCCAAAAAGGATGCCTTTCTTCCCAAAGCAATGAGAAAAAAAATCCTGCCATCTGCCGTGACCCCACCACCTTCTAGCTGTAATGAGTTTTGGATCTTCTCCAACAAGCGGTTTCCCAGCAATCGCAACTAGATGGCGGCTGTGCCAGCTGGAAGGATTCGGCCCTAGGTAGCACAGGAGAGTAGTCCTTGTTCTCTGACACTGCTCGGCTGCTTCTATTCCTCATCCAAGAGCTGGGCTGGAGGAGAAGCAGCAGATGTTGTGCCCAAGCAGTGCGATTGTGATGCAAGCCATTGGCGTTTGAGCATATGGTAGATGACACATACTTGGGATCCTGGCTTCAGGTTGGCGCGGCTGGTGTTGTTTGGTTTACACCTGGTGTTCTCAGGTGCTTTTGGAAGGACAAAGCAGGAGAGGATGTGGGTGGCTGGATGTGAGAGAGGAGCTCCAGCAGCAGGAGACATCACCCACAGCCACTGGGAGCCCGTGAAGTCCTCCAAGCAGCAGCAGGAATGGCTAAGGAAAGGATGGCACGTAAACACCAGATAAATCTAAAAACAGAGTGTCCCAATGGCCTCAGCACTTGGCCACAGGCAGTCATGAGGCTCGCAGTGAGTTCATGTCCCTTGTGTGGTTTGGTTGTGAGGGGTGTCCTCGCCACAAAACCCGTTTCTGCTTGGCGATTTTTGCAGGGCTGAGCGCTGGAGCAGCCCAGGGGGGCTTTGGGTTTGTGGTTTCAAATCGCACATTGTGTTGAGGCAGAAAGTGAGCTCCTCAGCTGCAGAAAGCTGATCGTGTCCTGTTGGGATCAGTGATGTTGTCTCAGATTCCAGCAGCAAAGGAGCTTTGCCTGAAGGTAATTTCAGTATAAATCCCAAATAACTTTTCTGCTGGTTGCACGGAGGGATGGCAGGGCTGGATCTCTCTTACAACAGGGGCCTGATTATCCTCTTTTCTGCACTCACGAAACTCCACCGACTTCAGCAGAGCCATTGCTGGAGCTCCTGTGTGAGACTGAAAGGAGATTAAGTGCCCAGCAGTGCCTCCCATTCCTCCTGTGTCTTGCACCTTTGTTCAGACCTTGCATTTCAAACCATTTTAGCTGGTGGGAGGCAAATCAAAGCTGTTAGCTTTTAGCCGGTGACAATGGCGGGGTGCTGCGTGGTGTGCCCAGCCCCTTGTCTTTGTGCGAGTTTTGCTCAGTGGTGATTCTTGCCTTTATTTCATTTGCTTCTGCATCTGCATTTGTAACTGCTTTTTTCAAGTTAAGTTTCTGACTGGTGACTCATTAGGAGTAAATAGGCAAAAGGATATTGACTTTACACCTACTAATTTGGGGGTGCTAACAAGCAAATGTAAGAGCTGTATAGTCACGGGTAAATTGTTCCACCTGGGAGGACTGGAGGAGGGGGGAAAAAATACTGCGCTGTTGTTTTTCTCTGCTAGATTTGCTTGTTCTTGCTACCATAATGACTTTGGGTGAACGTTTGAATGTCACCATTGCTGTAACCTGTTTTGAGCTTCGCCAGGATTTTCTAGCGCCGGAACTATTAGACCTATGTGGGCAGGAGAAGAAGCTAAGATCCTAATTAGAAGATGCTCAATATGTTTGCTCAGAAATGAGGTGCCTTTTCTGGCGGCTGCGGAACAAACCCTTCTTCCTGCAGCATATGTGAGTGCCGGGCAGCGATGAGTCAGGATGTGCCTCGGTGCCGACGTGTGGCTGCGCTCGGGGAGGGAGTTAGGACGTATAGTAGCTTTAATATAGCTAGTATAGCTACTGACAGCAGCAAATGTGGCTGGTGTGGGATGCCCATTAGGTAAATGTGAATTGGTGTGGCTCTGTGGACTGTGGCTGCAGGGATAGGATCATAGAACCATAGAATGGTTTGGGTTGGAAAGGACCTTCCCAGCTCCCCCAGTGCCCCCCCTGCCATGAGCAGGGACATCTTCCCCAGCTCAGGTTGCTCAGAGCCCCGTCCAGCCTGGCCTGGGATGTCTCCAGGGATGGTTCATCCACCACCTCTCTGGCCAACCTGGGCCAGGCTCTCACCACCCTCAGGGCCAACAATTCTTTCCTCATGTCCAGCCTGAATCTCACTCCTTTAGTTTTAAACCATCACCCCTTGTCCTGTCACAACAGGCCCTGCTAAAAAAGTCTGTCCCCGTCTTTCTTATGGGCCCCTTTTAAGTCCGGAAAGGCTGCACTAAGGTCTCCCCAGAGCTTCTCTTCTCCAGGGTGAACACCCCAACTCTCTGAGCCTGTCCCCGCAGGAGATGGCAGAGCCCATGGTCATGGCCATGGGCAGCTCACTCCTCTAAGCTTCTGTACTCACTTTCGCTGATGCTGGGGCCCATGTCGGCTGCAGATACGTCTGTCCCTCTGCAGCCGCCTCTCTGACAGGCTGACCGTGCGCCCTTAGGTGTGCTTAAATTGAGACAGGGATGTTGGCTTTCTCAGGGAGAGCAACCAGTAGCAGAGGAGCTGGAGCACAGAGCGATGGTCTCTAGCCCTGATGGTCCTGCTCTGGATGACCTCTGGAGAGCCTCCCCAGCCTAATTTACTTTGTGCTTTGGTGAGTGTCTTTCAACAGTGTTTGTCAACAGAACTGGCAGATAAAGTCATCAATGATCTGTTGCTTTGAGGGCAGAGGTTCTCCTTTGGATGCATTCACTGGGACCCTTAGGAAGTGTCTTTTTGTGGTTTATCCCTCCCTTTTCTCCTTGTGATTTTTGTATTGAGATTTTTAAGAATTTAAATTTTTAAAAAATTGGGTGTAGGCAAAGTTTTCCATTCTACCACTTAGGTTCTTCTGTCCTTTCCTGTAGCTTGAGGTGACACACTTATATCTGTAAAGATGATACCATCTGCACAAAGGTATGTGAACTGTAGTTCATCTTGTAAGGTGAGTGGAAGGAAGGAGTTCCCAGCCCTGCTATATCTGATGTCAGGCTCCTTTTCACCAGCTCCTGCTCTGCGGCTGTGACTTCAGCCTCCTCCTCAGTGCCTGACCTGGCTGCAGCCAATATCTGTCTCTCAACAGGAGGAATCTGAGGAAACACAGCAAACTTCAGCTCCTGGGGCTAAATTGTCGTGCTCTCTAACAGCAAACTGTGTTGAACTAATTGACAACCAGCTTTAAATGTACCCCGATCAAGCAAATGCCTTGATTTATTTTTTCCTCTCTTAGCGAGTGTTAAGCGGCTTTCAGCTTGGTTTCCTTCCCAAGAACTGGATAACTCATCTATTGTTTAGTAAAACTGATGGGCAGTTTTGACCTCTATACAATCCTTTCAGTATGTTGAGGGAGGAAGGAGTTTCTTATACTCCTATGAATGTTTGACCACTTAAAAAAAAGCAAAACAAAAAAAGCCCAACCCAAACCCACACACAACAAAAGATGATCCATTTTCTCTGGGTGTCTTTGAAAGAAGCTTAGTTTAGAGACAGACTGGAGAGAAAGGCTATTGATTTTGTTTGACCTCCAAACAGACTGCGGTCAGTATATTTTCCCTGTTGGAAGCGGTTCAGGGCTCTGAATTTCCGTGTCAGCGTTTGTATTCTGAAGTGCACTGGAGATTTTGCTGCTGCTTCAATAAATAGCAAGCTGTAGGGAAAGGTAATGCTGGCATATATGTATTTCCCTCTGGATCTGCCCTTCTTTTCTTTTTCTTTCCTATATAACTTGGTCATATTGCTGATTAAGCATTTACAAATCCTTTTCACTGAGTGTCGGGGAGGTTAGTGGCTTAAGCTGGGACTACAAGCAGCAATTTTGTAATCCCTGTCTTGCTTTTTCCAGTGCTGAGCCAGGTCCTCTTGCCTGCACCAGCAGCCATTGCTGTACCTGGCACGAGGAGAAAAACACCTTCTTGTACCTAGTAATAAACTCTCTAAAACATACCATCCCCTTTTCTACCCTGATTATTCTCAGCCTTTACATAGGAAAGCCTTCCTGATCTGCACTTAGGTCTCCTGCAGTGAGATGGAGCGTTGTTTTCGGTGACTCCCATAGTGCTGGAGATGCAGTTACTGCTCTGCTTAGTACAGGTTTTTGTGGTTTTGTAGCTGTTCATGCGAAATGGCTTATGACAGCTGATGTGCCCTTTCTCAGACAATTGCCTGTCAAGGCGTAGGACGTGTTGATTGTCAGGTTTCTAAATGAGCTTCTCAGAGTTTCTTTGAGGTGAGTACCTCCATGCTGAGGTGCTGACTGCATTATCTCCTCCTAATCGTACAATAATGCCTCACACGGTGTGGTTTCGGTTTGTATGCTTCTGCCGGCTTTGTGGCAAATTCAACACAGCAAGTTTGCGGCCGTCAGCACTTCAAAGGGCAGCCCGATAAACCTGCCATGGTGCAATCAAGGTGTAGGCAGAGGGTCGCTGATGTTGGGTACCAGCTGCTGGGCTCCCCTGGTGGCTTTGGCAGCTCGAGCTTTATTTCTAACCCACACGGACAGATGTTCCTCTTGGTCCTAATGCTGACCCATCTTTAGAGAAAGGGTTGGTCTTCATGACCACTGCTGGCATCACAGCTGCTTCCAGATGGGTTTTGGGTCAGGGTGGAGGGTGCTGGTGGGGGTGCGTGGGAGACTGCCACATATGTGGTCTGCTGACAATTATGGAGCATCAGTTTGTAACTTCAGTGCTTTATTTCCCAGACAGGAGTAGCCCACTGCATCACTAAAAAATCATAAAAGGTGGAAGATGCATTTGCACATCCTGTGCCAAGCCAAGCTGAGGTTGCCACCTGCGTTGTGTGTCTAAGTCTAGTGACTCCTTGGAGCAGGGCTTCAGGTGTTCCCTAGAACCTTTCCTTGCTGTCTTTAGCCTAATCCCCCCCCTCCCTGCATCTGAATATTCAGTTACTTCAACTCTTTGCAAATGGCTATTTGAACACCTCTGAGAGTGGTGAGAGAGAGAGACCGGTGACTGTTAAAGCTCTGCACAAAATTGAAGGCAAGGAGGTGATGGAGGGAGCTTGCAGGAGGTGGTGGACTTGCTCCCAGAGGTCCCCTGGCAGGGCATGAGCCTGCCCAGCACTGCCCAACCACTCACCATACGCATCCCCACGGCTGGAGCTGCTGGAGGTGGGTCCCAAGCCTGCCCAGCCTCGCTGGGTGCTCATGTCTGCCCTGAGTACCAGTGCTGCTAATTGTCCTCCAGTTCCTAGGACCTACTGGATGAGTGGTGTCCCCAGTTTGCATTGGGCCATCAGGCAGAAGAGGGCAACGCAGAGGGGCTGACGTGCTGTCTGGGATGATTTAGTAATAACACAGCAATAATGTTAATCAACCTGCTGCTTGCCTGGGGAGTTAAGTCATCCTGGGCTTGCAGTCTGAGCACAGACTGGTTTGCATAGGTATTATTCACCTCGAAGATCTCCTGAAGCTTTGTTACTTAATAAGCGGAAAGTTTTGCCAGAGCTTGGAGTAGCAGGTGATGTATCAGTAAAAAGTCATTGGAAACATAGGCTATCCCTGGGAAAGCAGCAATGCTATCAGTTACCCTATTGCAATGGTTCCATAGGTGGTCTCCAGAACATTGTGATGGTGGATCAGGAATATGACAGTTTCTTTTTAATGATCTAAATCAAAAACTAGGCACGTGTAGAAAAGCAAAGATGTCCTTGTGTTTTAAGTGCCTGTAATCTGTTTCTAAGAGCTAGGTACCAAAATATCCCTTTGATTCTCAGAGGTAATTGTACCTCTTAATTAGCTGGAGGGAAAGAAAAAAAAGCACAGCCTGAGATCTTGCTATATAAATTATAATTAACCCCTTGGCACTGGAAGTTGAGATTTCCTGCCCCCGAGCACAAATGCAAAACACATTAGCAGCACTTAACGTCAGGCACTCTCGCCCACCGCAGCGCAGCGGAGGGGTCAGTGCGCTACCCCATAAATACTGCTGTGCTCCCCCGGCCCGGGGAAGATGGCAGGGAAGCTGTGGAAGCCAGAGGGGCAGCACTAAATACGCCATTTGAGGATGTTTGACCTGCTTTTTTTTTTTTTTTTTTTATTTTAGAGCCCCAGCAGGAAGGACAACACAGGAAAAAAAAAATAAAGAAACAACAAAACCCAAATCCCAGTGAGGAGATAGGAGCAAGGAGAGAGACGCTTCCCAGCGAGCGGTTTTGTTAGCCGACATGGCTGGTTGCTTCGCCGTGAGAACGGCTCCCAGCGCGGCCGCCTCACACACCTCCGGCGAAATAATTGTCTGGTGCCAGACACACTTGGCTGTGCCTGTTGTATGCGCAGCCTGGCGGGCAGGGGCTGTGACCACCCACTGCCAGCATTCACCAGCATCCTGCTTTTTTGTCTCCTTTTCATTCCTGCCTGTTGGGGGATGAGCTTTAACTCCTTGCACCGGAGGTGGACCTGCGGTGAAGCCCCACGTCGGGGCAGCCTGGCGGTTGCTGACAGAGGCTGGAGCTTGGCCCAAGTCCCTCCCACTCCCCTAAGCCACAAAGGGTCGCCACTCGCTTCATGACCTGGGGGGAGCACCTAGATTTAGGGCAAGCCATCTGTTTTCCCTACCAGGAGCTTGCACAGAAGCTCCAAATTCAAGTTAGCCGGTTCCTTCCCTTCTTTGGGGTTCTGAATAGAGAAATGTCTTTCTGCCGTGGGACAGTCCCAGGTGTCTGCAACTCTGCATCAGGCTACAAAGCCCTTGCAGATAAGGTGGTGTTTGCCAAGGGCTGTTTTAAACTAAAAGAGGGGAGATTCAGGCTGGACGTGAGGAAGGAATTGTTGGCCCTGAGGGTGGTGAGAGCCTGGCCCAGGTTGGCCAGAGAGGTGGTGGATGAACCATCCCTGGAGACATCCCAGGCCAGGCTGGACGGGGCTCTGAGCAACCTGAGCTGGTGAAGATGTCCCTGTCATGGCAGGGGGTCACTGGATGAGCTTTGGAGGTCCCTTCCAACCTGAACTATTCTGTGATTCTGTGGTTCTTGCTTCAGGGGTTGAGCAGTGCGTCCTCGGGCTCCTCTGTGCTGGTGGCTCTGGCGGTGGGGGATGTCATGGGCACCTCCTGCAGCAGCAGTGGTCGGCTGAGCTCAGGTAGTGTCAGCAGGTGTGGGTTGGCTTGGCCACCTTGGCAGGTTTCTAAGGTGGCTGCATCCTCCTGCAGCAGAGGTGAGGGGCAGTCATGCTCCTTGGGCTTGGTACGGAGATGTGGCTGTCAGGACTGCCTGTAAATATTTCAAGTCTGCTATGTATAAATAGTGATGGGGAATTTCCTTCTCCCATCTCCTCCAAAGATTCTAGAGGGAGATAAAATGGGAGAATAACAAGGTGTCCTAGTGGGGAGGAGGAATGTGCTCACTGGCACATGGCAGCGAGTGCTGGAAGGATGGTTTGTCCTTTGGGTTTCCTCCTTTGTCTGCATGTCTGAAGATTTTTCAAGTGAATTATTGTGCTGATTAAAGAGCTGGCCAAAGAGCCCTCCAAGCTGAACGAGTTCTGTCTTTCCGTGTTAGGACAGGTACAGGCTGGAAACCTAGAGCAGTAGTGTCACCTGCAGTGTGACATCCGTTGTCTCAAGGGATTGTCCCCTGTGCAGGTCCAGGGTGGGCAGAGGAGGGGTGGATGCTCTGGTGCAGAGAGGAGAGAAAAGGGATGAGAAAATTTTGGACGGAAACATGGGACTGAGCCTGAACTTCGTAGGTGACGTGGGTCTCTAGATAAGTTGAAACTGAGATAAGTAACAAATAGCATGATATGGATTTTACGTTGTCAGTGCTGATTCTTTAAAGCCAGAATACCCCAAAATAAGCTGTTAGAGGTATTGCCTCTTTGCCGTTCATTTATAACACCACAGATGAGGACTGGCTTAGTTCTGTACTTAATTTACTTTTTATATTAATATTTAACATGGGATCTCCTTTTCTTAATCCAAACACTTATGGTTTGAATGCAGAATTGTATTTGAGATTTTTAAAGCACCTTTATTAAAATGTAAAACTAATTTTACAGTTCTGAGAGGTCTTATTTAAATACCTAGTGCCAGATGTCCCAAATGACTCTAGGGAAAAAAAGAAAAAAAAAAAGACTTTTAAAACTTCTCATGCAATTAAAATGCAGTAAAATGCAAGTAAATAGTCTTACTTGTGCAGTGTACGGGGGGTAATAGTTTAAGAAAAGCCCTGTGATGGACGTGTTTCCAAAAATAAAGATTTGAAACCAAAGGTGCTAAAGGCCGAGTTAATGTCATACCTGTGGTTTTTTGTTGTTATTTCTGTTGCTGCTGCTCTGAGAATAGTAGAAAGAATTGTGCTGTGTCTATACGGAGAGACCTTTTCCAAGGGACTGGTGCAGGGACCCTCCAAGGTGCTTCTCCCCAGGCGCTCGCTTGGTGGTTCCAGAGGATCTGTGTTCCCCAGGTGCTGTAGAGGATCCATTCTTGTCCACTTCTTTCAACCTTTCCCCAAAAATAGTCACACTCTCTTATTCTTATCTAATAGTGACAACTTTCTGTACTTCATTTAATAATACGTTATCTTTTATTTGGTAAAAGTGAGCTTCAGCAGCACAAGCATTAAAAAGTCAGATATCTTTGAACTTGTGTTTGTGTCCGTTTGTAAGAGCAAACCCCGTTTAAAATCTTTAAACATAGAGGAATTTTCCCCATGTGCCAGAACATTTTTTCTGGTAGGTTGTGCTGCTGCTTTTGCTTCTCCGGGTTCCAGAGCCACAAGAATCTCGTTGAAAATACTGTAGCATCCTGCAGCTTTATTTTCAGCATATTTTTTACTTGCTGGAAGAAGGGAAGGTTACAGTGAGCCCCTTGAAGAAAATTTGTGAGCACACTTATATTCCTACCCATAAAATTAATTGTTGTCATTTCAACTTTTACTGGAGGGCACAGAATAATAAAACCTGTTTGGCAGAATGTGGCATCGTTGTATATCGGGCAGGGCTGATAGTCTTAATTTATCTAATGCTGCAGGTACTTCACAGATTTCTCCCAATTAGCCCCATTTTGGAGCACTCACAAAGACGACAGTGGAACCCTGGATGGACTAACTTTTGGAGTCTGTGCAACCATCAGGATGTTGGCATATGGAAGAGATTTATGTGTTTGGGACTCCTCGGTAAGAGGATACGCTGGTGCAAACATCTCACCTACTTCATCGCTGAGCCCCTGGTTGCCCGTGAGAGGTGGGCGAGCGCTCCAGAGTCACCGCGCTCCGTCCTCCGCCCCGACCACAGATAAAGCAGCTTTGGAGAAGCAGGAGTACGTGGGGTTCCCAGAGTTGTCCTTCTCCGCCTATTGTTATTTTGGTGTACATCAGTATTTTTGGGGGGCTTGGCTGAGCCTGGGAATCAGAGAGTCAACGTAACCTGAGCAGCGTTTGTTCTGGTGGTAATTCTAACCCTCCTTGGGATGGGAGAGGTTCATGCGATTTCCAGACCCAGGAGACTCCGGCACTTTGGACGTGTTTCAGCCAGGCGCCGTGGGCCAGGTTCTGAGGTCCTTGTCTGTTGAGCTTCACCATGTCAGCAGAAGTCTATTCAAATGAGAATGATCAAAGACATTGGGGTTTGGCCCTTTATTTTTCATTTTAGGTGCTTTTTCAAGCATAACAGAGCTTCTGAACTTTTTTTTTAATCTTTTTTGAGGCTCATCCTTCACTAATTCCGAACTCGGAGCCTGGCAGCTTGTCAAGCAGTTTCCATGCCGCTGTAGCAGTACTGTCCGCTGGAGCTGTGCTTGGAGGCAGCAGGACGCCCCGGCGAGATTGGGGAATTTCTGTGCTGACACTTTTAATGCTTCCCGGCCACGTCCTCAGTCACTGCGAGTGTGCAGGTGGCAAAGTTCAGTGCAGAATTTGTTCCCTGCCTCTCCCCGCCCAGGCGTTTTTAAACCTATCGCCTCCGGTTTTACTGAATCTTGTCTAAATAAGCTTATTCACCATCATTGAAGCAACCGCCAAAATATTTTAGTGTCTCTTATAGCAAATTGTGTATAAAACATCTGCAAGAGGCCAAGTTTGGTTCCCCACTACTTAATCCTGTCGCTTTACATCTCCAAATGGGTGCAAATGGCTTTGTGTCAGAATGACAGTATTTTACATTCATTTTTAATGGGGATTAATGATGACTGGACTCTGGGTAGTGCAGGCTTGAGCCAGTAGCATGGTACTTACAATTTTAATATTGTCCTCAAATATTTTTTTGTTTTTGACAGAATCACAGGTTCTGTGATATATTAACTTTTTACGTGAGTTGGGGAAAATCTGTAAGACCTGCCTTCGTATTTATTCTGGTCTTGCATGAGCTAAATTATCAAACGATTTTTCTGTGTATGGACCTCAAATTATGAAAATTTTTTTAAGCTTTTCCCAAGATGCGGTGAATGGAGTTATTTTACAGGGACCATGTCTGGAAGCTTTGTCATCCTTCAGGAGGCAGGGTGGACAATTTTGAAGAGAGTGCTTGTGTTTCAGAATATTCTTTTTTTTTCTTGATTTTGCCATTCTAACATAAGCAACACATCTTCAACAAGGTGGGGAGGCAAGTTCTCCGCAAAGTGGTCCCTGGGATGCTCAGCATCGTTCCCTGGGCTTGTCTTGTTAGCCAGCACTGAACTGGTAGCGAGATTTTTTTGAGGTCAGTGTCCCTAAAGATGGGACCACAGTAATGGTGTGACAGACTTAAGTGGTGGAGGTTTCAGAAGCGTGAGCGATATTTTCTTACCCGAACATCTTGGGGCGTGCGTCCCGCAGGGTTAAGTGCCTGCGGCAGCGCGTCCTGCTCGCACGTCTGTGCTGGGCTGGGTGCTCGGGCTGGCGTGGTTGGCACCAGCCTGGGTATTTCCATGTGTCTTGGCCTCGTGTCACGTAGGCATGCCCAGTTAACCCTAAGGGGACAGTTCAGCATCCTGGAAATGGGACAGTTCAGCATCCTGGAAATGGGACAGGACACCTTCTGGGTGTTAGATGGTTGTTTGCAGATGAGGGTGCCTGAGCCGTCCCCCAGCACGTCCAACCATGCAGCCGGTGACAGCCGGGACCCTGAAGCCATACAGGGGTCTTTATCAGCACTCGAGGGACTTCCGATGTGTGTCAGGTCCTTCGTGTGAAAGTATTTGCAGGATCAGGTTGCTGCAGTGTAAGTGCCTTTGAGGTCTTTGCTGCATTATAGGTTCCCTTCTGATATTCTCCTTGCAAATATTTAACCTGTGTGGCTCCTGAGTGCTACTAAGGCTGTTACAGGAGTGACAGGTTGTCTCTGCCGCTTTTCCTTTGTTCACACGGAGCCCTTGGTCCCGCTCCCCTTCCTGCCCCAAAACCAGGCACACAGAACTGCCGTGGGGGACTCAGCGCTGGGCGTGGAGTGACGTGTTGATGCTCATGTCTTTTTCCTTAACTGCATCAGATGACCGAGTGAAAAAATAGGATGTTTAAATGAGGTTTAAAAGAAAACCTAATTTAGAGAGATGGCATTTTTAACGGCCTGGGTTAAGATGGGATGCGCTTGCTCCTTGTGCGCTCCCCTGGCTCTGACACCGGGTAGTTCGCTTCCTTGTGCACAGTGGTGGCTTAAAAAAAACCATACCTGGAGCCTGTATCTTGTTACTCCACCTCCCCATGACCATCTCTTTTAATAACTTGACATACATGTATCCTGTGCTTGTTCAAGAAAGACTCGATGAGCTAATTGCAGTGGTGTGTGGGTCAGAGCTCTGCCCTCCTGAGCTCCAGCCTTATTGATTTTGGTGGTAACTCCTGATTTGGACCTCAATAATTGAGAAGGGAGTTGGGTTGTATGTGTTATAATTATTGAAAATTATGCAGTTTGGAGTAATATATGCGTGCACAAACAAAACTTGAGGATGCAGCCTAGATTCCCTCACTTGTTCATAGCCTGGGGGCTTTATTACACCCTCCAGATTTTACCAAATTTTGACATTATTACCTTGTAATTACATCACGAATGTGAAGTGGAAACAGGGTCGTTCTGTCCTATGTTGTGGTCATGTAAGGGATTCACGTGGGTTTGGTAGGGGCAGGCTGTGTTTGATCGGGTTTCAACTGTTTGGCCATGCTGGGGTTCACACTGGAGTATTCTGTCTTACCAGAGAGGAAATTTTATTCTCCTGTCAGATGTGATATAAGCTGTGAACTATGGAAATGCACTTTGTCTCGGTTCATAGCATCAGAATGACTTAACTGGGAAGTGCTGAGAATGGTTTCTTTGATGTTCTCAACAAAAGCAGTGAAATCTCAGTCCCCAGGAAATCTGTTTTAGCTGCTTCGAGGAGCCTGTGGGCAGCGTAAGGGGCTGTAGTTTCCTCTTCTCTGCAGCTTCTTTTTCAGGATTTATACCTGAAAAAAGAAAAAGAAAATAAAAAGGAATGGTAGGTGGACTCAAAGTATCCAATCCTGCACCTCTGTGTTTTCTCCCTTTATCTCTTCATTTATATGAAACTGGCTGGCACTTACACTTTTGTGATAGGTACATGTAAACCTCGCACGTCTCAGGTGCCCTCTTTCTTCTTTCTTTCCCCGTGCTTTCCTGGCTCCTGTCCTCCCACTCCCAGGAAATATTTGAAAGATAATTTAGCATATTTTCTGCCACCTTTACATATCTCCCTGACTTCATGTTTTCTTAGCTGGAAGATAACTTTTCAACATATATATGTAATCCTTTTCACCTAGACATGTGAGGAATTCCAGTCTCTTCCAGTGGGAGTTTTGATGAAGGTTTAGGTTAAATGGGCCAATAAGGCAAAAGCATGTAGCAGAAGATCTCACCCTCTGAAGACATCTCTTCTCTTTAGCTCTTTCTGCCCACCCCCCCACCACCCTGGAAAATGTATCAAAATATCTAGCTGTCAAAGAATTTAAACAATAATACCTGATCTGAAGGCTAGAGTGTAGGGCTTTTGAAAATAAAGATTGTAATCTCTCTGTGGTGTATGCAGGGACTAATGGAGCTGGAAGTCAGGTGTCCTGAGCTGTGGGGACACCACTCCAGCCTGGGGGGACTTGTTTTACCATGGAAGTTCCTGTGGATTTTCCGTGGCGCTTTCGTTGCGGCTATAGCATCTTTATCATAGAGACAAATGAGACAGCAAACCAAGCTCAACTGACTTTTATTTATTATTATTTATTGCTGTCTACAACTATCTGAAAGGAGGTTGTAGCATGGAGGGTGTTGGTCTCTTCTTCTGAGTAGCAAGTGATGGGACAAGAGAAAACGGCCTCAAGTTGTGCCATTGGAGGTAGGGGTTGGATCTGGGAACAATTTCTTCCCCAAAGGGCTGTGGGGCATTGGAACAGGCTGCCCAGGGCAGTGCTGGAGTCACCATCCCTGGAGGGGTTGAACAGACGTATAGAGGAGGCTTGTAGGGACATGGTTTAGTGCCAGATTCAGATTACAGTTGGACTCAATGATCTTGAGGGCCTCTTCCAACCAAAATGATCCTGTGATTCTATGATTTGTTTAAATCCTTTTGGTGGTGACTGAGCTCTTCTCCTGCCACGTGTGATGGGGTAGGCGACCTCAGCAGCCCCTTCTGGATCAGCATCCATCCACCAGGGATATGTGTTGCAGTATTCAGGACTAGGATTTCTCCCAGCTGATTTTGGCTGACTAGATGTGTTGACAAGGTCCCCTATCTCACCTCCTGAGAGACTTTAGGGAGATTCCTGTTGCAAAAAGGAGAATCAGCAGTAAGGGGTGCCTTAGGCTGGAAGCCAACTGGGTTATGAACCCAACCCTACAGCCACATTGATTGCTCTTGTAGGAAAGGAGGTCAAGGATCCTTAGAAATAAGAACACATTTCCAGCATCTTTTTCCGAAGTGGGTACTGATGGGTGGCTTTAGCCTGCACTGTGTTAACTGGGGTCACAGCGGGGAGCAGACAGCATCTGCTGAACCTCCTGCCCTCTGCTCCCCACTCCTGGACGCTGGGTGCAGGATGATCTTGGGGGCTCTTAGGCCTTCTTGGGGCACTGGGCTATGGATGCTGGTGTATTTACTGCCGTGTTTACTGGTGCGGGTGTCACACTGGGTGCTTGCCCAGCCGATGCTGCTCGGTCTGTGCTGTGACACAAGCCTGGGAGGAATCTCAGCACCAGCATAACCTTTGCAGCCCGCAGGAAAGTTGACTTCCATTTAGTTCTAAATTATGACATTATTTTATTAGATCTTTAAACTTTATTTAAATTCTCTATTTAAAAAGGGGGAGGAAGGTATCGTATTTTAATTAGTAGAGGTGTCAAAGGCGACCTAGATTAATTATTTGAAATCACTCCATCCAGATGGTTTTAATTTTCACAGCAGGGAACCGGCATCTTTTTAAGGTGATATTTTTCAAATTAAAATCAGCTTGGATATTACTCATTTTGGCTGCAGAGCAAGGGGGCGGGGAAGGCGAGCTGGCGTGCCCCCTGTTTGTCCATCTGACGGGACCCACATTGGAGGGATGCTGGTTGCCGACTGTCTGGCAGGACCACGGATCAAGGCTACTGCTTTGGAGTGCTTTATTAACGTTAGCTCCTGCTTTGGCTGACCAAAACCCATACCTGATATTCAGCATTATTCTTAGATTTTTTCAGTTGCAGCACTGAGACTGGAAGGGCCAGGAAATGCCTTGCAGCTTGGACAGGAACTTGCCATATCCTCTTCTTGCCCGTGTGGAAGCTGTGGAGCCCTCGGTGGGTGGCTCTGGGTCATTTGAGTGCCTGGGTAGGTTTGGCACTGCAGATCTGTGGGCAGCTCCTTGGCACTCGGAGTGTTGGCTGTGGTTCTTGGGTCGATCTTTGGGACCTCTTATGCTGGCTCCATAACCTCCTCTCGCGTGCAGGTTGCTGCTCTCCCCAGCTGAGGCTGACGATTAGTCCTCTCTAATGCCCTTGCTCATTTGAGGAGAAGACCTTTCCCAATCCCCTCTTTAAAGATAGTCCTACCTCTAGCTGTTCCCTGGTTCGTTAATGCTGTGTTGCATCTGAGCAGCCTCCCTGAACTTCTTGAAGCAGTGGGTGTTCACCAGGTTATGTACCATGTTGCACATCTTCCATGTTGCACATCTTCCCCTTGAACACCTGTCTTTGACCCAGTGCCATCCTCCCCCATCCTGACTCTGCTCATCTTTATATCCTTGCTATGATGGGACATTTCTGGTTGGTTTGGCCCTTCCTCACTGATGTATGTGGATGGTCACTGCTTCAATGCCACCACGGGGGTGTAGAGGGAAATCCTGCAGCACCCACTGTCGCTGCCAAGCTACTCTCCTTTGCAGATACCCCAAAACATGATGCATTTCTGAAAGACTTAGATAAATATCCATATTTATGCAGAATTGCAAGTAATATTCTTTGATAATAGAGGCATTATCCCATTTGCTGTCAGAAATAAGTTATTCTTTATATATATCCCCTGTGATAACAGGTTTAACAGATTTATCAAAATAAATGTAAACAGCTAGTAACTGGAAAACCCTGAGCTTGCATATGTGACAGAGTTGCAAAGGAAAAACTCTGTTTAGGGCCCTTGTGAGTTAAAGGTTTGTGATATTTGCAGCACTGCAGAAGCCAAAAGCTGACTTTACAAGTGGGAAAAATATTAATGTGTTTAAATGAAACAAACTTCTATTTCTATCCCCATGGTAAATCCTTACAGTGAACATATTTGCTCTTAGAGGGTTTTAAAGTTTGAAATATGAATGCCAAAAAGAATGTGACTTTTTGCAGTGCAGATCAAACATTCTCCAGAGTTTGGCAGAAGCCGTGTTTCTGCGGCAAGGCTCGGGTCGTACAAGTGTGAGTGTTTCCAGAGCAGGACCGTGGATTTGCACTTGCTGACACTTACACATTCTTGCATTGTGTTTCGACTATGTCTCCTCTCTCCCGCTCTGTATCAGGGATGGATCTGAACCAAACTGTCCAGTCTGCCTGCTCCTGCCTCTCCGGGGAAATTCCTGGAATCCAAACCTCGAGCATGACTGGAATTTGTGTTTAGATCAGAAACGGAATAAAACGCTGAATTTGGATGTGGCTAGGTTTTGAGATGACGATGGCACCCTAGACATCGGGGTGGCAGCTCAGCAACTTCTGCAAATACAATTGTGTCAGTGCAGGAGGTTTATGAAGATGTGGCAGAAATCTGTCCTCTACCATGGCCACTGACAATGCTGCAAACCAGCTCTGGCCTCAGTAAACATGTGAGGCACCAAGAGACTGGCCATATTTCTCCCAGCTGGAGCTCTTTGGACTGCCAGAAAGTGAGTGACCTCCTAGGAACATAACTCGACACATAGAGGATGTCTGCAGGGCGGGTGTTCATCAGAGAGAACCAGCAGCACCCACTTTCTCCCTTCTAGGTGTTGTGGTGATCTTCAGGAGGTCACTGCGATGTTTTGCACCATGAACATGTGGCTTGACCGCTTCTGTGAAGAGTGTGACGGCTGCTGGCTGTGGGGAAGTGATTTTCATTCTTGTCATGCTAATCTCTTATTTTCATGAGACTAAATTCCATGTTTGTACCCTCTGATAACCCTCCTGGAGCGTGAAGGAGAGCATCTAGCTTTATATTGCCAATGGGGTGGTGGGGTGGTGCGGACTGCTGGAGCACACGTGTGTTTGTGCATATTTTGTGCTAAACTGACATTACATCTGGAACATCTGCATAGGAGTCAGTGGAGGTGTGTCCGATCTGCACTTGGAACCAGGCCTGGAGCTCAGCTCCTGGGTGGTTCCTTGGGTGGTTCATTGCATAGCATCCCAGCGTGGTGGGGGTCAGGTAGAGGTGATGGGACAACATGCTGACGAGCTTTACACGCTCTGACTTAATGGGACCACATTGGTAAATGCTTTTTTTCTTTTTCTTCTTCCTTTACAAGCCCAGCTTCTAGTGGAAACAGACACTTTTGGCAGCCAAGTCCGGATCAAAGGGAAGGAGACAGACTTCTACCTTTGCATGAACAGGAAAGGCAAGCTCGTGGGGAAGGTAAGTGTTTCCTATTAATTCATTTGTAACATGAGTGGTACCTTTAGCAGCCTCCTCGAGGCTGTAATGATGTGTTCGAGCTTCGCCTGTCAGCCTCAAATGAGAAGCAGGACGAGGGGATGTGGGGTTTGGGAGGCAGCTCCTGCCCCTTCGAGCCCCCCCCGTCTCCATAAAGCCAAACTCTGCACCAGCCACAGCATCCTTGCATGATGCTTCGGATGCGGATGGGTTTGTGCTTTGTGGTTGCATTAAACTGCCGTGAGATGTCTCAGCATCCCAGTATTGTGGCCGCCTCCACAATAACTTCGTTACTTGCTCTTTCTTTGGAGCAAAATTCAGAATAAAAGGGTGAGCGGAGCGCTGTGCTGGGTGGGTTGGTGCTGGGGGGTTTGGCTGCGTTTGGTGCTGAGCCAGGGGATGCAGTGGCAGAGCTAATCATGGAATCCCAACGTCCTACCAGGGCTGGGCCTCACGCTTCTAGCATTACAGGAGTATTTTATTACTTTGGATCCCCACACAATGGAAGCATGTAACAAATTACAGTGTGTTCACCCATTGAGCTTAACTTCTTTGCTGAAGTCATATTTTTTATGTATTAACTTGTTTTTGTAACTTAGGCAGTTCTTCTGTGTTGCTGGCAAAGCTAGAAGCTTGCTAACCAGACAGGAGCTTGCTGAAAGCTAAAATATCACCAAAAATTAAATATAAAATAAAATATCCCTCAAAGGCCCCTTCCTCCACTGCTTGCACTTTGTATCACCGGGAGTTAAAATCTGGCATCTTTGTGGCGCTGAAAAAGGGAAGCAGAGTTTTGTTTTGAGTGAACACAGCGAAAGCCACGCTCCTGAACAGAAACCAGAAACCAAATTGCTCTGATGAAGCATTATTTACATTTGTGGTCCCAAGAGTGACGCAGGACAAGTGCCTTCCCCAGAGGGTCTCTCCTGCCATTCAGTTTTCCTGGTGAGCAGGGCAGATGCTTCTGGCAGGATCAAGCTCCAGTCTCTCACCGGCAGCTGCTGCCCATGGCGGGGACTTGGACATTGGTGCTGCAGGAGATTTGGAGAGAAGCAGCCGGTTCTCTGCTTCCTGCGTGTCTGCCATGTGATCGCCGCTCTGAATGAGGCACCGTCGTTTGAAACTGGACAAGGAAACTGATGTTTTAACCAGACTTAGACCTCTCAGGATGCTTTTCAATATTGCACTGAACCCAAACATGGCCCTAGATTTATTTTTTTTTCCCTTAGTTTTCCATCCTTTAAATGTGATTTCCCCAGCGTTTTCCCCTGAAATGTTATGAGGATAATTTTTTTAATGTTTATGATGTGCTGGTATGGAGACCTCAAAAGCATCCAAATTAGGTGAGGTCAAATGAGCATGAAATCTTACCATTTCTTCACTCGACCTTACCCGGGGTGGATCAGTGGTGGGACACAGTGCAACCCACATCCTTCCTGGTCCATGCCAAGTGTCCAGGAGCATCCTGGCAAAGCCAGAGGCTGTTTTTCAAAATACATAGTATTTTTTTTGCAAGATTCAGCCCTTGATTTGGCCCACTGGGCACCAAGGCAGTACAGTTCTTTAGCTTGTTACCTTTCACGCAGTGTAAAGCTTTTTTTATTCTTCTTGATGTGCTTTCCATTACTTTAAGTTGGCAATAATAAATATATTGGAAATGTGCATCTTCCCGCCCCAGACTGCTGTCACGTTCCTAAACTGGCCGACCTGGGCAGGAGCGGGTACCGAGCACGGCGTTTGAAAGGAGAATGTTCGAGACGCGTAGGCCGTATTAACAGCTTTTCTTGAGCAAAAAAAGAAAGTAATAGTGTGTCTTCTTGATACCAAAGAGTGTGGTTTTAATTAGTATCATAGTTTCAGCTCTTTTTGTGGCAAGAGTTCGAGGGAATGCTTTTTAGCCTGAATGCTCTAAACAGCTAGTAAACCCCAAGGAAAACATGAGATAAAAGTTATGCCTGGGCTTATACAAATATTTAGGTTTAGTCTAGGGGTGGAGGAGAATGAAACCCATAAACTAATTGTTTCACGGTTGCCCCGGTATGTTCATTTGGCAAGAGAGGAGCCATGGGACCAAACTGGGTCTTTTTCTCAGCTAATTTCCCATTGCCTTATACTGCGTAATCTCTGACAATACCAGCATATGCCATCTGGCTTTGTTCTCCTCCTCAGTCAGCAGTTTTGGATCCCCCCCAGCTGAAAAACTGCTTTGAATTTAGTCCTTTTTGGTTTCCATAATCACCTACGAAGGGTTTTACGGACTGGAGCAGGTTGTTGCTGTTCTCAGCCGGTGCTGGATGCAGGAGCTGCAGAGCCGGGACTCCCTCCTGCCACGGGGCCAGTTGTGTTGCAGGTGTACAGAATAACCCCCAGGGCTGAGAAGAGCAGCTCATTGTTCTTTATTTATCAGAAATTGTGCCTATGCCAACATTTCTGAGCAGAGACCATCTGATGGAGCTTTCTCAGGAGGTCCAAACTTTGTGTTTTCACCCTCATTACACACGTGGCCAACGTTGGCCAAAGGGCTCAGAGGTGTTTTGGGCAGGATTCTAACTTTATTTATTGTCACAGCATGCAGCTGCTGAGGTCCCTGGTGCCCTCCGTACTGCTGGGGAGAACTGGAGGCAGGGCAGGTGTTGTACAGGGAGCTACTTTTCTGTTAAAGGTGGCAAACCAGTGGGATCATGTTTCTTCATTGATTCTTGGTGGTATGTTGAAGAAGGCTCAAGAAAGATTTAATGGTTTTGGTTTGGTTGGTTTGTTTTTTCCTTCTGACCATATATTTTTTTTTTGCCTGTGGGTTTTTGTTGCTTCTGTGTATATACATGTAGGTCCTGTGTTTTCTGATTTTGCTGAAGTCTTCTATGGATCACTGAGCTTTAGGGCGGAGTTATATTACAAGGAGTGAGATTAAAACATGAAAACTCAGAACAGGAATACTAGGTCATTTTGTTAAAAGCTTTTTTGTGTTCTCTTAAAGGTGTTGTTACTGTTTGTTTATCTCAGGCTCCTCACAAGTATGGGGAAGAAGGGGACTCAGAGGTTCAGCTCTCCTTCCAAGGAGGGGCACAATGTGACTTGCCCACTTGTGACGGGTACTATGTGACTGGCCACCTAGAAGGCAAGAACTCTGAATATTTGCCATAATTCAGTGTTAGGGGAGAAGAGGAGCTAATGGTCTCTTTGGAGGAGCTAACTGTGGTTCTCCTGGTGAGTCCTGTGGTTTTTCTCTCTACCCCAGCTTCTCTCATCTCATACATTACGATAAGGATGTCAGTAGAGAGGAGGCTTCATGTTTGTAAACGGCTGTCAAAGATAAGTCTTTAAAGTCTCCGGAGCAAGGAACAGCGATCCGGGGTGTGAGCAGGTGGCTGTTAATTAGCTTGGCCACCTCTGCTCTTGCTGCACTGTCCTTTCAGCAATTCCCTGCTCCCTAGAACTTCAAGACGCTGTGGAGATTTCCCTTCCTTGCCTTGTCCCAAGCCCCTTGTCAGCAGAGCAGTGATGTCTGTGGAGCTTAAACTGCATCTGTCGGCACAATTCCAGGCTCACCAAAGCCTAACCCCTTCCTTTAGGCACTGCTCGGGCTGGTGGCGGCCACGTGGAGATCCGAGCATCTCCTAACCCCAGGCACTCTTGCTAGGGAATTTCCCTGGTTCTCTCCCAGCCACCTGTGGGATCACAGCCTGGTCGGCACTAGTGCTTGGGTTGGAGCAGGTATCTGTATCTCCCAGCTATAAATGAAGAGAACAGGCCTGTATTTCTGGGCTGACCAAGGGCAAGAATGGACCTTGCCTTCCGGCAGAGCTGCCAAGAGAGGGAAGAGAGGCTGCTCTTTGCAGACCAGAGTGAGGGCGGCATCAGTTTTCAGAGCAAGATAGAGAAGCAGGAAGGGTAAGTAATGACTGGAAGGAACCCAGATTTGAGAAGAATGGGAAAAGAGCTGAGCACGTCTTTGATTCGGTCCAGAAATTTATTAAGATGCTCCAAGCAATCCCACTAATGTTCTCTCATGGCTATTAGGTGGATTACATCTTTTCCAGATCCAGCAGCAATATTGTTCCTGTTGGTTCCCTCTCTTGTTCTCTGTTGGTTGCATCTTGAGAACAGCTCCATCTCTCAGTGCATTAAGTCACTTCTTGAGCTCCTCCAGGCAGGGGAAGGAGGTGGTGGGTGCTGAAGCCATCTCCTCAGGGTGGGATGGGACTCAGAGTGTGGGTGGAATTGGGACAGCATGGTGACCATCAGTTGTGTTCTCTGCTCCCGTGTGATGTTACTCCATGTGGTGTGGCTGTAATCTTGATACTAGGAGTCTGCAGGAGAACCCCACACCACCTTAAATGTGGGCGAGTTCTTCTTCTGAGGTAGGATGTGACTATGGGGAAAACTCCAGAAATAGGGGCAGAGTTAGGAAAGCGAAAGCCAGAAAGCGGTCTGTCACAGATATAATCCCTGCCAGCTCTACAGAGAGAGAAGTTGTGTTCTAAGAAGTCCCTGCTCATTACAGCAGTTCATCTCCTTCTAAGAAGTCAAGCCTGAGAGTGTGTGATACTACAAAATAGGTGATTTCCCACCAAATCCACATGCTGACTAGCACCATCTGTCTTTGGGTTATCTTTCAAAAAACACTCAGTTACCTGGTATACACACTCTCTGAAAATCATTATAGTTTATACACATTATTTTGGTAAAGCACTTTAATAAGTTTAGTTGTGTTCGTCTTTCCTTTATGCTTAATACAAACAGTGGGAAGAAGCTGTTCAGTGAAAGGGTGGCCGAGGCATCGCTTCAGCTTGTTGCCAAGTAACTTGGGACCTTTCTGGGGACAGCTTTGTTGACGCCGTGTCTGCAGCGCTGAAGCCCTCCTGGTGCTCACAAAGCACAGATGGGCGTTGCTGAGCTTGTGCCCTCGAGCTTGGTCCAGCTCCTGAAGAAAAGCTCTGCCAGCCAAAGAGTGGCTGTGCCAGGGACACATCCCCCGCGCTGGGGGCTGGAGGTGACACGGCTCTGCTGGCCACCATCACCTCTCCCCATGCCTGACCAGCACCGCTGTACCGATACCACTTACAGCAGAGGCCTGCCTCTGAGACTTAAGATTTTTTCTGGTGTGATAACTGCTTTCCAAGCCAATATATTTCTTAATGTTACCAGAAAGTTGCTAATACCATATGGCAAGGCTCTCTGTATTTTTGCAGGACAACAAACAAATTGTTGCTAGATGCCAGACTGCTCTGGCAGAGCTTTATCACTGATGCCTGCCAGCAGTAGCCTTTGGGGGATAGTAATAATTTGGGGTTGTTTACATTGCAGCTTTAAAATAGGGGTTTTCTTGAAGTATGTGTGTGTTTAGTCAGGAAAGTTGGCTGAAAAAATCTCTGACAGCATCAAAGAGTGTAGGCGCTCGCTACGGCCCATGCATGCAATCTTGGCCCTTTATAATACATCTGGCCTTGGAGGAGAAGGAGCGTGTTGTGTTACAGGAGCTCCAGGTGGGTCAGTGGGAGCCGCCCTTTGTAGGACAAGGGGACTTACCTGGGTTGGAGACACCAAGTGGCTTTTCCGAAGCCACTGTATCTGGACCAGCTTTGTCATCTGTTGGCTTTGGTCAAGGCTGAATTTGAGCTTTCTTGAAAAGCTGCCTTTGAAGGGGTGTTGGACTGGATGACCTTTGAAGGTCCCTTCCAACTCAAACTATTCTATGATTTTATGAAACATGAATGGTGTGAAACCAGAACCTTGCTTAAAGCCAGAAGTCTGTGTTAGCCTGAGACAAGGAGACTCGGGGATGAGCTCTGAGCCTGATGCTTTTCCCGTGCCCAAGTCTTGCGTTGCCTTTGGCCATGAGCATTTCCCGATGCCTGTGCGCGCCAGGACTGTCCCCGCTGCCAAACGTGCTGCGAAGATGTTGGGAGGTGCCAAGGGCAGAGGGGCACTCAGGGCTTTGCAGCTTGGGACTTGGATGTAGTAGATGAGGTGTTTGCACTCCTCAGCTTGTATATTTTAAAACCAAGCCTAACTGCATCTTGGATTTGGGGCAGAACTCTGAGCTTCTCAGGGTTTTGGTGCTTATCCAGAATTATTCCCGGAGTTGCGCAGTATCTGGGTTGCTTGAAAGGGGCTTGTAAAACCTTCACAACTTCGGGGGCTGAATGCTGAATTTGCAACAAAAACATGACCAGAATGAGTGGAGTGTTGGGTTTAACAGCATGTATTTTGCAGATCTCTTTGTGACATGTTCAGCCATAAAGTATTTTGACTTGGCATCTCATGTGAAAGCAAAACTTTGACATGGCTTTTGCTGGATCTTGTTTTGGACTGTAGTCTGGTCCTTCATATATGGTGAGATTGGTCCTTTTTAAAGAGAACCGTTGCCAGGATTTTGCTCCCTTGGGAGTTTTTTTTAGTTTAAGTCATCTAAATAAACACCTTTGATGGAACCTGGCGCCAAGCAACCTTGGAAACTATCATTCTTTGACCAGGGACCTGATCTGAAACCAGCCTCAAGCCTCCGAAAGTCATGAATCAGGGCCTGCAGGATTGCAAAGGTCTTAAAAGCAATGAGATGACAAAAGAAGTTTTCTTTCATTTGAGCAGTTATAATTTTCTGCATTCATCTAATCAGGCTTTTTCCTGCAACCAGTGTAAAACATTTTGTGTGATTGTTCTGAAAACTTAGAAGCTGAGATTCTCATGAAATTAGAAGCTGAAGTGGAAGCTGAAATCAGCAATCACCCTCCTCCATTCTAAGCTCCCAAATACCATGAGGCTTTTGGTAACGCTTCCACCTTTCACACCTGCTCCTTTCCGATTTCTGGGCTACCTGAAGCATCACATTCAAGCTTTTGTGGATGCTCGTGGACTTCGTACCATCTGGTTCACTTGTTGCATTTTCAAATCTGTAAAGGGCTGGAAATGTGTCAGAATTCCCTAAGGAGAGGTTGGAAGATGTCATGATAGGGATGTTGGTATTGATGGTTGCAGGGTATGTGGGCACAATAATTTGTCATTTTGCATCTTGGGTGTTACCCGGCTTTTCCGGGAGTCCTTGCTTTGGATGGCACAACTGTGTAATTATCCCCAAAAAGCTGTTTGTAGTTGAGCCCAGGGTAACTGCTTTGCAGTGTTTATTGCTCTGGGGCTGCCTTGGCACAAGTGTGGGTGGGCTCCCATGCTGCGGTGGTTCCTTCAATGTGGCAGGAGCTCGTGCGAGCTCGCTGGACCTCTGCAGCGTTAATATTTGATACGAGCAATAGGCCTCTTTGTGGTTCTGCATTTGGGAGGGTTTGTTTACAGCAGCGTTTTGCACAGAATTCTCTCTGGGGGTGGGGAGGAGAGGGGAAAATGCCGTAAATGTGGGGACTGAATTTTGTGGAAGAGGTTTAGGTGTTTTGCGGTGATGTGGGGTAGCAGGTGGCTGATCTCGGTGGTGCAGGGAGAGTAGAGGTCATTTGGAAGTTCCGTGTGTTCAGAAGAGGAAGAGCAGTTTGGTGGCTACTGATAAACCCTGGATGACCTCAAGGCATGGGGAGGACAGATGAGAGAGTTTGCAGAGGGAATGGGGACAGCTGGGAGACACTGGTGGTGCTGGAGCTCACATATTGCACAGGATGTTGAGGAGGTGGAAGAAACCGGCTCACATGGAGAAGATCCTTTTTACTTCACAAATGGTTGGACTCTGCATCAGTTCTTCATAGATCATGGCCTTGGGGGATGGAAAGGGGGTTGTAAGGTTGAAGTTTGAATGCCAGAGCCAGAGGACTGCAGTGTTCGTGGCATGGAACGAGGAGAGAGGCTTAGGCCAACACATGGACGATGTACCAATGTCCTCTGTTTGCTGATGAGTTGTTAGTGCTGCGAGTCACTTTACCTGCACGGTCTGATGGATTTAGGTCATGAGTTTCATAAATGAAGTGCATCATTAAGCACAATAAAGCCCAGACTGTGCTGCTGGGGTTGGATTTGTATTTAGCTGCTTTGCCAGGCAGAATCACAGAACAGTTTGTGTTGAAGGGACCTTCCCAGCTCCCCCAGTGCCCCCCCTGCCATGACAGGGACATCTTCCCCAGCTCAGGTTGCTCAGAGCCCCGTCCAGCCTGGCCTGGGATGTCTCCAGGGATGGTTCATCCACCACCTCTCTGGCCAACCTGGGCCAGGCTCTCACCACCCTCAGGGCCAACAATTCCTTCCTCATGTCCAGCCTGAATCTCCCTCCTTTAGTTTAAACCCATGACCCCTTGTCCTATCGCAACACGCGTTTACAGTGTTCATTGGATGTCATCTAACATCTTATATAAGAATGATGTGAATATTTAAGGTCTATGCTAAGTCTTTCTGTGCTACTGTCAGTTCGTGGCAATCTCTTAAGTGCCCTGGGTAGATGCTGACCCTCTCAGGCTGGGCAAGGACAGGAGGTTTGGCTTTAATCAAACTGGGGGTAGGGGATCCGTGCATGACATGATCTGTGAACCCTGTGAGCAGGGAACATCTGGTGCTTAATACATAATCTCATGGGCCAGGCCAGGTGGTCAAGAGGTCCTTGTAACCGTGTTTTAGCCATATATGAACATGTCCCGTTAACTTAAGCTTCTCAGCACAGCCACAATGCTTTACGTGTTGGCTCTAAAATAAAGTGAAAGGTCCTTTTGTTTTGAAAATATATTTCTTCATGGGAGGGAGTCGCAGAGCTGCGGATGTGAGTGTTGGGCTTTATCTCTGGGTTGTGTCTGGTCACCAGAGAGCTGTGTGACAGGTTTATGGATTTCTTGTGATTCCGCTTTAGCAAACTTAATTGGAAATTCCTAAAAAGCACCAATTCTCTTGCTCAAATCAGAGTTTTGCAAAGTCAAGGTTCACGTTGTAGACAAGCTTGACCTCTAAAACTTTTCCTAACCCTGTGTCTGGAAGCTCTATATCCCTTTCTAGGGGAAAAAAATTGCCACCTTCTTGAAAGCTATGTGTCAATTTAATTTAGTCTTTTCTGTGTTCAAGAAGCAAGTGTCACCATAAAGCTGCTAACATCCTGTCCCCTGTGTTTCTTGGTGGCTGCAGCTGTGTGTCATGTTGGAATATTTCAGTTCACTAAGGTTAAATGTTAATTACAGTTGTTGAGAGGGGATCCCTGAGCCCCGATCATGCCTCACTCTGTTTGGGCAGAGATGATGTGCTCTATGTGCCTTGTGCTGACACTTGTATCAGGTTGAATTTAATTGCTTTCCTCAGAGCATCCTATCTCCCAAGTACAATTTTTCGTGGTACTGGACATCTTTAAGATGAGGGTGATGTCTCTTCTAAGTGTTACGTTGCAAATACATGCATGTATTTAACTCACAGCGAGCAACAAGCAGTGCAGCCTTGTCTTCCTCAGCTGGATGCAGGTGAGATGAACATTCAGGTGGATCCTGTTTCTGCTTGATGCTCAATTTGGTTTTGGAGTTGAAGTGAGAATGAAGGCTAATTTTGAAGTGGAGAATAAAACCTATGCTCTGACAGCAGCAAGAGATAGCCCATTCGATACAGCCATTTCAATACATTTAAGGTCAAAAAAAGTAGATCTTGCTTAAATATTCTTTTTTTCCTTGACATTTTCTTACATAGTCTTTTGGATACTTACATATGTTAGGTTTTCCTAAACGAGGACACGTCTCAAAAGCCTTGCGCTTGTCGTACACAGAAGGAAGTTTGTCGTTCACAGTATGGAACAAATCTTGATTATCATTTTTGATGGATGGCACTTGATTTGATCATGGATTTGTCTTTTTTCTTAGTCATATAATTTGACACAAAGAGAACTAATGCCATCCTGCAGACAATGAATGACCTTTCTTGGTCCTAAATTCCACTGCTTTAAACTTGGTCTAGGGAAACAAGTGACACTACCAGAATGCCAGCTGCATGAGATAGCACTCGTTTGAAATGATAACTTTAAATTCAGTGTGTATGTTTGTTTAATGTGTATAAACCTGGGGTTTACCAGACCTGCTATGAGGTCAGCAACTGTTACAGTCCCATGTTCTGGCTCCACTCATCATCTAGACCTGAAGTTTCAAACTTTTTTCTGTGATGCCCCAGGTCCCTATATAAGGAATTTAAGCAGAATGTGCTGCTGTTCTTATTTGGCTTTTATAGAAGGTTCATGACGGGCCTGTGAGTGTCAGCGGAGGCTGAAAATGTCTGGGGTAAAAGAAAACACAGCAAACCCATCAGTGCGTGTAACCAGAAGCTTGTGCTTTGTACAGCTGGGTTAAAATGCCTTCCCAGCCTTAACTGTAGTTAGCACCTAGAAACATACGTGCAACTGGATCAGGTAGGTGCAGGTAATGGTAGATGTCTTAGATGTGCTCAGATGTCATGTCTGAAACCTGCCTGTTGCTTCACATCTCCTGAAGCAGTACCTTCCAATTGCAAGAAACCCACAGTTTTGACTTAAATAGAATTTTCCTACATTTTCTATTGGTTTCATAAAGGTCATTTAAGAAGTGATTGACGTCTCCTATCATTAAGAGTAAGTACACATAGTTCTCTGAGAAGCAGTTAGGAATTTCAATTAAACAAATGTACATTTTGCCAGCTGCAGCCAACCTCGTTTTCTCTAATTAGAGATATGTGCCGTCCTGCTGGCAGTAACTGTGCCTGTGCTGGAAGGACCCAGTTAGGAGACACATCCTGGTGTAGCCTCAGCCTGGCTTGCGTCATCCCTTTTCATCTCTGTATCCGCCTGTTCATCCTGGGACAAAGTGCTCTTCCAGAGCAGTGTGAGGGTTCCTGAACAGGTATTATTGGAAAAGTGGAATTTTTGAATGAAAGGTAGAAGGAAACAAAATTTTTAAATGCTTCTCTTCATTCCTTGGTTCTTGCAGCTTGCTCTGTGTCCAGCACAAACAGGGACAGGGCTCTGCAGAGCCTGTGGGTCCCATCTCAGGCATGCAAGGCCATACCCATTTTTTGGGATGTACCCCCAGTGCATATGGGCAGGTGGGTGCAAAAATGGGGAACACTGCTTTGAAACTGGGTCTCTGAATGGAGATATACCCTCTCTTCTGACAATCTCCCCTGCATGGGTTCTGTATTTCTTCCCTGGCTTCTACTTAGATGTCCTGTATACATAATTAACCTCTACGCTGTGCTGGCAGACACTTTTATTGAACTGCCCATCATGACTACTCAGTATTTTCCTCGGAGGATTGTGCAGGTTCAGAGGCCAGAGAGCTGGAGGAAACACGCATGAAGCTGAGTAACCCTTGGCAGTTATAGATGCAGCTTTTCTGATTTTCTTAGAGGAGCAAGAATGTGCATTTGGGTCAAGAGGTGTCTCTGTGATGAGGATGCCTTGCCCTAGATCCAAGATGCTGAACATCAGGATGCTTGTGGTGGATCTGCCCCTATAATGCCTGTAAAGTGCACAGGGATGACTGGGTCCAGCTTACCAGCAGCCAGAGCACTCAGATTTGCTGTGCTGCAAGGGGGTAATATTAATATTTCTGGTGGCTGCTGTACCCACCTCGTTGTCACATTTTCTGACCTACCTTTCAAAGGTGTACCTTTGAAGGGGGCGAGGTGACAGCGCTAAAAGGTGTGACATTAACTCGTTCCTGCCCTAACTCGGGATTTTCTGAGCCAGAAATGCGGAGTGAGTCTGAGCTCTGACCTTGAGCTGAGCCTGTGCAAAAGCACAGAGAAGTAATATGCTTCCTGAAAATCCCACGTCATGGGGTACACACTGTGTAAACAGCTTTAGAGCTTTACAGGGCGTATCAGTGACGCTGGGTGCACCAGCCCTTGATCTGCAACTCGGGATGCTTCAGGAGAGTCTCACTGAGGCTGCTGGGCCGTACGTCTCCTGAAAACCCGACTTAAGCATTGTTACTGCTCTGAAATTTAGGAAATACAGGGCAGGATTTCTCCTGTGTAATGCAGTGTGTGAATTGATAATAATAGTGACAGTATTTGAGGGAAATTTGCTGCAAGCCTTTGAAATAATTGCTGAGCTCAGTGGGTGACCTTGTGCCTGGGGTTGGTGTGAGATCCAGCACCGTGGGTTGCTCAGGAAACTCCTCTGTCTGTCTGTCTGTGGAAGGGAAAGGAGGGATGCAGAACAGGTCCATTTTCAGGGGTTTTCATTGCAAAAAAACCTAGGTGTGCACACCTCTTGGCAACCTTTTGCTTCAGTGGCAGCTTTCCCTGCTCCAGGATTTTTAGGAAGACTGGGCTTGCTTTCCTTGCACAGAGAAGCGATCCTTCTTGTATGGAGAGCTGGTATCTCCCCAATCTGACTGTGAGCATGGGGGACTGGACTTGTGGATAGTTAGACAGGAGAGTAATCTCTGCTGAGTCTCGCTGCGCCCTGTGCCAAGCCAGCATTCCTGGGTTGTCACAGTGGTGTTTCCTACGGTTTGGTGTTTGTTATTTGCAGCGCATCACCAGCACATTCAGGTGCCTGACCCAGAGAGCTTCTAATTGCAGCACCGCTTGAGGAGGGGGAAAGCGTTTTACATAAGCTTCGCTAACAACGGCTTAACACAGCATCACTCGTAGGGCTTAATTTGTGCCCTGATCTTTGCAAACAGAGAAACCTTTCAGTCTTGGAGGCATCTCTCCCTGCACCGCAGTGTTAACCGAGCGGCTTGCGTGAGCTTATTGTTGCCGTAAAAGCCGAGTGAAGTTTGGATTTACCGGTGCCCACTGAGCCAGATTTGTGAAGCATAAATGAGAAAACCTGCCCTGGCCTCCCTTTCCCATAAAAAGCTGCTCAGGTGGCTTAGTGGGACAGGCTAATGGGGAGAAGGCGGAGGCGACTGCTGCACCTGCTAATGCTTTGGCTGGGGCTGGTGGCACAGAGGCGGCCGCGAGGTCCCCCTGAGCAGCAAGCTGTTCGTGCCAGGAATGCCGCGCTCAGAGGAGCGCTCCTGCTATGACAACAAAGGGCCCTTTGATCCTTTCCATTTGGAGAACTTAAAACGAGAAAGCCAAACTACAATAAGACCAAGTTGGGTCATAAAAAAAGGAGAGCAGGAGCACCAAAGCACTCCAGAGTGTAATTGTAGAAGCAGCAAATGCTTTGGCACTTAATTCTCTTTTATTGTCAGTTCAACATGTTTCACGTTTAATACCGGAGAGCCTGTCACCAAATGCTCTGCGCAAACAATCTGGTGCTGCTCCTCGGTAAGCTTGGGGCACTCGGGGAGCCCCTGGCTCCAGCTCAGCTCCTCCAGCTCCACATGGAATTGGCCAGTGGTGTATTAACAGTCCCATGCTCGAGATATCTCCCAAGTGGGAGCCTAGGGCGGCTGCTGCAGCTCTAACCCTATTTGGGAATTATTTCTGTGCGAAGAACTGAGCTGCAGGCTGTCACCTCTGCGGTGGCTCAGCCTTGTTGCATGGCCAGGCAGCAGCTCCCAGGAGCAAAACTGGCAATTTGGGGGTGGCTCATCACAGGTCCAAGGAGGTGCTGACTTGAAGAGAGCCCATGACTCTCAGAGGAGCAGAGCTGTGCCTGTGTGACAGCTCTCGCCCTGCTCCGAGCAGGGAGCTTGGCTGGAAACGTTGCCTGTGGGATGGTGGTGAGCAAAACGCAGGAGCAGCTTGTTCCCCACGCATGTGTGGGACATCACCTGTGCCTGCCCCTGCCCTGCTCTGGGGCTGTGATGGGGATGCGGGACTGGATGCGAGTCCTCCCCCAACACGTGGCAGCGCCATTGCTCTGGGCCAGGTGGCTCCTGCACAGCTCTGAGGCGCTCAAGAACTTGTCTTTAAATAAAGAATCAGTTCAAAACATAAAACCTTCATGTTTTGAAGGGCAAGAGCTCTGCAAGGTGCATCCTGACAGCTAAGTATGTGTGAAATGCGGCTTGGCAGCATCTCCCAGCTGGCGGCAGAGGGTGCAGCCCCAGATCGTCAAGCGGGCGCTTGCGCTGGGAGTCCCTGGGAAGGCGGGAGCAGGGAGTGATGCTCCGCCAAATCCGTCTGCTGTCCCTCTCTCTTTGGAGGAGCAAGAGAATGAGTGACAGACCCAGTGAGTGTTTTGCTGCTGTTTAATCAGGGACATGATTTGACCCTAAGTGATGGGCACCTAGTGAAAACAAGGTCACACCTAAAAATTATTGTAAACCCTTATAAATTGCATTTTCCCCTAATAGATTACCATGGGTCCAGCTCTCTGTGGTGTAAATAATGTGTGCAAGTGATTTATTCTATTGGGGATTAGAACAGATGCTGTAAAATCAACATGTAAGTATTTGAGAATAATTTGTCTGTCTCTGATGTGTCTTAGCATGTGCAGGAATGCTCTGTTTGGGGAGGCGAGCTCCTTATCCTGATTTATCTCAGGGTACTTGTAAATGTTACTGTAATTTCATTTTATCAAATCATTTAGCTCTTCCTCTTCCAGAACAAAGTTCTTTTATCTCATGCACCTTGTTTACTTCAAATTAGCCCTGAGGTTGGCCCGAAGTTGCACCTTGTTATTCCTCCACCTCCTGTCTCCCTCCGTCTTAGGCTCTGTTGGCAAATTTGAAGGTATAAGTAAATACTTCTTTGTTATTAATAGAATAACTTCCCCCTCCTACATGCACGCTTTCTTTTCATTCCGGTCTTCGTTTTCCATGAGAACCTGACATTGCAGGACAAGTGGAAACCTCCCAAATTGCGTGAAAATGCCTTAATTCTCCTAGCAACAAGGTCAGGGCTCAAATCCAGGACCTTTCCACGAATGTGGGGGAAGTGGCCCCTCCAATTACCTGCTTCCCCTGCGGTCCGGATCTGGTCGGTTCATCAGCACCTGGATTTGGGTGGATTTGAAACTCAGCCATGGTATTGTTTAAAAATTCTCCATTCATTGGAGAAGGGTTTGTAGTGGGCTGAGCCCAGAGAAACCTGGGGCTGGTTTTATGGCTTCCCATTGAAACCTGGTGGAACCCCGTGGTGTCAACTGATTTCCCCCTTCCCCACTCATGTGGCTTTGATCAAACCCAGGGCTCAGAGAACGACCCCCACAGGAATTGCAACCACTGAGCTTTGCCCAGTTCTGCCATTCATTAATGTGTTTGTGAGCTTCCAACTGTCGATGATGAAATTCGGACCTTTGTGCCTAGCCTGGTGTGGAGATTGCTGGTCCTACGGCAGAGCTGGCTCTGCCCACATACAGGGGGCACATATAGGGATCATAGACCCTGGATTAACATTCTTGATACAGAAGTTGCTGTGATCTCCCCACCCTCTTAATGGGACCTACATGTGGTAATGAAACCTTTGGGCAGGATGGTGCATTAATGATTTTAGGGTAAACATCACACATTGTTGCACCAATAGACTTGAAGCTCTGCTAAAGGTATTAAGCCAGGGAGGGATGGCTGGTCCAGGAGGCTGGTGATGATGATGCTTTTCCCCTCTTGTTGCCTGTGTGACTCCAGCTTGGGCTGTTGCACCTGATGGTTCCCATCTTGCATCTCCATCAGAGCATCTGATACTGTTTAGTTTGCATGGAGAGAGTTGAATACTAAGCATAGCAGTAAGCATAGGCCTGCAGTACTGAAAAACTCATGATTTGACTTCAGTGTAGAGTTGAACTGGGCTGATACTATGATGGAAATCCTTCCTTTGGCTTTGCCGAGCACTAGATTGAGTCCTGTGTGATTCTCCGTACTGTGCTTATCTGTGTCCAGAATCCAGCTCTGGGTCTGTTAGTCTAGATCTCCAAGCTGAGATTAATCCTGTGTGGTGGGTTGAGCCTGGCTGGACATCAGGTGCCCACCAAAGCCGCTCTATCACTGCCCTCCTCAGCTGGACAGAGAAGAGAAAATATAACAGGAGGATCATGGGTTGAGATAAGGACAGGGAGATCACTCACCAGTTACCATCATGGGCGAAACAGACTTGACTTGGGGAAATGAGTTTAATTTGTTACCCATCAAATCAGACTAGGATAATGAGATAAAAAAAAAAAAAAATCTTAAAACACCTTCCCCGTGCTTCTCAACTTCACTCCCGATTTCTCTGCCTTCTCCCCACCTGCAGTGCAGGGGGACAGGGAATGGGATTTATGGTCACAGATTCACACATTGTCTCCGCTGCTCCTTCCTCCTCAGGGACAACTCCTCACACTCTTCTCCTGCTCCAGCATGGGGTCCCTCCCATGAGACAGTTCTCCATGAACTTCTCCAACGTGAGTCCTTCCCACGGGCTGCAGTTCTTCACTAACTGCTCCCTTCACTGACCTTGGTGTCTGCAGAGTTGTTGCTCTTACATATTCTCACTCATCTCTCTGGCTGCTGTTGCACAAGGTTTCTTTTCCCCCCTTCTTAAATCTGTCATCCCAGAGGTGCTACCACCATTGCTGATGGGTTCATCCTTGGCCAAGGGCAGGTCCATCTTGGAGGCAGCTGGCATTGGCTCTGTTGGACACGGGGGAAGTTTCTAGCAGCTTCTCACCGAAACCACTCCTGTAGCTCCGCTACCAAAACCTGCCCACAGAGGCCAAATATACCCTGTTTTCCAGCATCTCCAACCAATGAGCGGTTGAGGAGCTCTCAGCCCACAGCAGTCATGGGCAGATGGGTTTGCCTGAGGCTGCATTGAGAAAAGAGTCCCAGCAGGGTGGATGTTTTGCTGGAGGTTGGCTGGGGAGCAGTGCTCAGGAGCTTTTGACCTCCAGCTCTGCATCTAATCCTGGCTCCCTCTGTGAGGAAGAAAGTCTTACGAGGAAAGGCTGAGGAAGCTGGATCTGATAAATATCTCAGGGTGGGTGTCAGAGGATGGACCAGACTCTGTTCCGTGGTGCCCAACGACAGGATGAGGGACAACGGGCGCAGACTGAAGCACAGGATGTTCCATGTGAACAGGAGGAGAAACTTGTTTGCTGGGAGGTGCCAGAGCCTGGCCCAGGCTGCCCAGAGCGGGTGTGGAGTCTCCTTCTCTGAGACATTCAAACCCCCTGGACCCACCTGTGTGATCTGCTCTGTGACCCTGCGGGAGCAGCGCTGCGCTGGGGATCTGCAGAGGTCTCTTCAGCCCCAGCCAGGCTGGGATTCTATGTGATTTGGTGATTTAGGGACATGGTTGCCTAACCCAGGTACTTGAGCTCTGGGTGGCTTCTTTTAGGCTAAGATTGAAAGGTGGGGAAAGGGGGAAGACCACGTGCCCTGGGCCACTGGAAATGAAACCCTCTTCCAACCAAAACCCGTCCCTGAAAGAGCAGAGGTGTAAAACCAGGCACTGGCAGGGGAGCTGTGGTGGGTCTGGTTGCTGAGGGCACTGCTGCAGTGGCGTGGGGACATGGGTGGGATGCCGGCCTGTCCAGGGAGACAGCCCTTTGTGCCATGGGTGCGGCTCAGGGGTGCGAGCAGGAGCCGAGCCCTGGGTGTTTGATGTAGCTCTGAAATCACTGGCTGTGTTTGGGGACTGGAGTGGGGTGAGGACCCTTTGGCACCACTCGGCTCGTCCCCAGAGCTCCATGCGTGGTTCCTTGGCCGGTTGTCACGCCTGGGATGCTGTGGTGAGAGTTTCCAAAGCACTGGGAAGGCTTAGACTGAAGCTTGTAATCATTTTAGTGGGGTTGGGGTAGTCAGGGATGCAAACCCATAAGGTATTTCGAAAAACATACCAAAAGTAAGTGGTAGAAGCAGCAACGCTGTTTGACCCGTATGAGATTCTGATTTTTTTAGTTTTTTTTTCTGTTTCAGTGTGATGTTTCCCTGGCATGAGTTCAATTCATCCTCCTTTCCTAATGGGAAAAAAATAAAGCTAAATGTCTTGCTTTGCTTGCAATTGAAGGAGTTGGGCTGGATAAACTTAACTGTTGTCTCTGTAATTTGTTACTCTCCTTGGATAGCAGTGTTTAAAAAAAAAAAAAAAGGAATTATGACCTCATGCTTTCGTGCTTTTTTTGCAAACCCATTTCTCTTTAAGCTGATGTTTGTTACGGTTCCTATTAACAGCATTTGAACCAAAAACAAGGTCCAGATGTGATGATTTCGTTTGTGCCAAATTGGGTTTTGGTCACTGAGCTTGCATTTGTCTAACGAATTCTTTCTTTCTTTCCTTTTTCAGCCTGATGGCACCAGCAAGGAGTGTGTCTTCATTGAAAAAGTCCTAGAAAACAACTATACGGCACTGATGTCAGCAAAATATTCAGGCTGGTATGTTGGATTCACTAAAAAAGGGAGGCCACGGAAAGGGCCCAAGACCCGGGAAAACCAGCAAGATGTACATTTTATGAAGAGGTACCCAAAGGGGCAAGTGGAGATACAGAAACCTTTCAAGTACACAACAGTCACCAAGAGGACTAAGAGAATACGACCCACCAACCCCAGTTAAAAATAGACAAAAAAGTGTCACAATAAGAAACCACAAAAAAAAGAAAAAAAAAAAAAACTGCACCAGAGGAATATTTTTACATTAAAAATAAGGAAGAAGCTCTATTTTTGTACATTGTGTTTAAAAAAAAAATAAAAATAAAAAAAATTAATAAAAGACTAGATGGCAAACGCTGGGGAAAAGCTGTTAGGGATTTATTGTGACTTGAAAAACAAAATGAACTGCTCTATTTAAATTGACTTCTTGTTGTTGATGACACACAGGTGCTTATTTCGCTTTTTTGGAAAGGACAACTTTTCAAGCATATCCCCAGAGGGAAAAAAAAAAAAAAAAGTAATTATTAAAAATTAAAAAAATAAAACCAAAGAAAACCAAAGTTGTTTCCCAAAGTTACTGACACCCTTCCCCAAAAAGTGCCAGTTTTGCAGTAATCTATTTATTGTCTGCTGCACGCCGGCCCAAGACGAGATGGTGTGTACTGCAGTGATTGAGTTTCCGTGGAGTTCTCAACACATCGATCTTCTGTAACCTTTCTGATGACATAAGGTGTCACGGCTCCGTGATCCTGCATTATGCTCAGTTCTGGAGAATGCTGCTAACTACATTCAAGTGACTACAAGATGACCTAGTACACCAATGATAAGGGAATATTTTAAAACCAGCTATATTATATATATATTATATATATAAGCTATTTATTTCACCTCTCTGTATATTGCAGTTCCATGAACCAAGTATTACTGCCTCAACAATTAAAAAAATTATTTAAAACTCATGTACATATTTTTGCTGTTCACACTTCTTTTCCCTCCCTGAGCAGTGTTTCTTTTAATGCATATTCATCTTTTATATGAGGGCAGACAGATATGTTTGGGGTAGTTACCCCACTACAAACTTCATTGCTAATTGTGTAGTTCCTCCTTTTCCTTAATACCGTCTTCCTCCTCCTGCCCCGTTGTTCCCACAAGGAGGAAATCTCGCATGGGGTGATGAAGGGCCGAGAGTGGGGGAATCCATGCTGGTGTTTTTCAACAGCAGGAATTAAATTTGATACTTTTTATTCCAATGAATATTTCCTAAAGCTTGGGCCAAGCAGAAGGTAAACTGGAAAATTAGCATCTGACTCAATTAGCACATACTTACGTGTGGCTTGTGTTTCCTTCACTGGAGGTTTTGAGAGGGGCTGTTTGTTTCAGCTATTTAATTCAATATTGGTGTCTTTTAAAACAAGACCTAGACCAACCAGATCCCCCTCCCTTGCCCCCTGTGGGGTTTAGTGCTAGATTTAGGTTGTGGTTGGACTCTATGGTCTTAAGGGTCTCTTCCAACCAAAAGGATTCTGTGGTTCTCCCTGTCTCTTCCGTGGTGTGAATCTGACCCACGCAGTTGGTTTGGTGAGACAACGTTAGCCAGAGAGTGGGGATGAAATAACTGACCTCACATTTTAGCTGTAGGGAGGTGCTCACTTGAGTTTTCCCTCTCAGTGTGCAGACATTGCTACACTCCCTGAATCAAGCCAGGGCTAAAAATGCTCAAAGCCACTCAGCTTTTTTCTTGTTAATCAGAAGAATAACTCTCCCCAGAACAAGGTTTCTCAAGATAACTTTGAGAACTGCAGCCAAACCCTGCAGATCAAAGCCATTTGGGAGATGGCGCAGATAAGCGTGCAAGCTTGAGGATGCTTATCTGAACTGATCTCCAAACCTCGCAAGCCTGGAGAAAAATGAGCAGTGCTAAACAGGGTCACTCTGTGGAAAGCTGGGCACCCTTACAGGTGACACCTCCACCCCAGGTAAACACAGGTGGTCACCCCAGCAGCTCCTCTCCCAGTGAATATACTGGGAGCTGCCCTCCTGGTGCAGCTGGAGACCAGCGGGGAGGCAGGACCCAATGGCATGGTGGGGGCTGGAAGGCTTTGCCAGCTTTGCCTTCAGATTGATTCGTGTGGGAGAGACTTGGGGAAAGTTCAGAGGAGCGCTGGGGGTGGGAGATTGGGAGTGGCTGGAGATTCGCTGTGTTGGTGCCTTTGAGAGGAGAAACCCACTTGATTTCCAGCGTGAGAAAGGATTTATGGCTGCCTTTTTTCTCCTTGAAATATCACCATGGGCCATGGCACTGACGGTTTCACAGTCAGAACAACAGGGTTGGTTTGCCATCAGGAAAATTCAAAGGGGTGGAGGTGGTAAATGCTGGCAAAGGCTGGGCAGAAGGGATCACCTATGAGGCTGAGAGCAACCAGGGAGGATCTGCTGCCTGTCCCACAATGCCCACTGGGTTTGCAGATTGGCCCCTGATACTTGTGTTATTGGTCCACAAGAATATTTACCTGTCAGTCGTGAGGTGGGTTCCTTGGGCTGTGAAAAGCCGGCGTGGTGAGGAGATGTGGTGCTCAGCTGGGTTAGGTGCCGCCAGGTTTGTTGGCTGAGAAAGGTGTGCATGGAGTGTTTGTTGTTTGAACATCTGCTCTTTAGGCTTTATTAACAACAACAAAAGCAGGGGCAAAGATGAGAATCGTTCACACCAGGTTTCCTTCAGAGCACCTTCACGTTGAACAAAAGGGTGCTCTGGGGAGGAGACGTTCAAGAAATGACCGGAAATAGGGGAAATCCATCATGTGCCCAGGTACGGACAGCCTTGTGCTTGCAGCCACCAGGCCTGCGGTGGTTCTTACGCCTGGATTGTGCTTGGTGGTGAGGCCAGAGGTTGCATGTGGTTGTCACCATCCCCATTGGGCAAGACTCTCTGCTGACCTCCAACCTAAAGAAGCAGCTTGTCTGTGGTGTTTAATATTTGTTCCTTTCAGAAAGTCTTTGGGCTCCCTGAATATGAGCTGAGATTGTGTAGGCTGTTACATCTGATTTACTTTATAATTGAAAATTGTTAATGAGGATTTAATTACTATTGTGAAAATAACCTCAAGAGTGAGAGGTGTAACGCTAGGCAATTGCTTGAAGCAACTGATGGCATCAATGTGTGTGGAGCTCTGTGTGGACACACTTCAAACAAATACGCTGCTTAATTGGGTTTAATAAAAGCATAGTGTAGCTACTTTGTCAGAAATAGTGTGATTTGTAGCAGAGTTTTCATAGCTGAGATCAGGTAGTGGCACACTCTGGTGATGCCACGGTTGGCTTTGTCATTAAGGTGCAGACACTGCTGGGCATGCCAAAATGTGAATCCATCCTAGGAGGGAAGCTTTGTGAGTCCAGGGAAGTTTCTTGTCAATACTTTTGATTGTGTTGCACAAACCGGACTGCTGTTTGGTGAGACCTTCCAGCTGGTGGGTCTCCCATGGTGGCAAAGGGTTGGCAGTCAAAGTTCAGCTGGGCTCTGCGTCTGGTCCAAGTAGGACAAGCCTTTCATCATGGTATTGTCATGACCTGCACGAGGCTCACCGCAGGCTGAGGAGATGTAGAGTACCTCTGCAAGGTGTCTTCCAGCTCACCAAGGGACCTTTCCTGGACCATGGAGCTGTCAGCTGTTGACCAAGTTTGCATCCCTGCAGCTGAAGCCTTGAAGCTGTTGTGGTCTTTGCTGCTCGACAGCCAGTAGTTTTGTTCTGCCTCTGCCTTGTTGATGCAAATGGAGGTGCCACTGCAGCTCCACGCCGCAAAACCGGGTGATTGCTGCACCTGCTCTGCTGCGTTTGTGCCTGATGAGTCCCATTTGAGCCTCATCTGCCTCTCTTGCCAAGAGTCAGCTTTTGGCAACCTGTCTTTCAGAAGCATGAGCACATGAAACTTGGTGCTTGTTTTCTTGGGTTGCACTTGCAATGCTGTTTAGCTTGGGATCACCTCCGTAGCGCTGATTCACAGGCTCGCAGTTAGAGATGAGCTTTTTGCAGATGTGAAGCAGCATGGAAGCCTCTCCCAGGATCCTGCTTGCAATTGTAGCTGTGCGGGGGGATGATTGCACCTACCCAAAGCTTGCCTATGCAGAGGGATCAATTCCTTCAACTACATTGCCTCTTACACACCAGTGTGTGTGATTTCTGCACAATTAATATCAACTTTTGGGAGCATAGCTGATACAGCCCTCCAAGAAATGTCACAAAGTGAAACACGGTGAGGAAGAAGCAATCAGGTCAAAAATAATGAAGTCCAGGGAAGGGATGCTGTCCTGATGCTCAGTACTGAGAAGATGAGATCGAGTTTTTACACCCATGATTTCCAGAGTTAAGATTCTAGTGCCTGTAAACCTGGTGTGTCTGTGGGGAGATGCACGTGGGAGCAGAGCATAGCTCAGGAGGGATTCTGGAAAGCACTGCGAGGCCTGAGCTCGGCTCAGCCCTGCCACCACCTTGAATCATCTTGGTCTTTGCAACTGGTAGTTTACCTTTGCACGTGGAAACACAACAGGGTGGAAATTAGCCCTGGTCTAAGCAAATGCCCACTATATACCAGTCTCGCAACAAGGCTTGACAGGCATGTACGTTGTGCTACGGGCAGTGTTTTGCCCCGGGGGCGCCCATCAGCTTTCCCGGGTCCACAGAATGTTCTGGCGTCTCTGTACTTTGACAAAATCAGTGGAATGAGATTCCAGCCTCCAGCTGGAGAAGCTGGTCTAGCAGGGATTGTCCACCAAGGAAGAGCTGACTGAGCAAACCAAGGTGGGATAGGTTGGGTAACAGAAAACACATGTGAATTTGTCTCTAAAAGCATGCTATGTTACCATACCTACCTTTGAAAAATAAGTTTGTAATAGGTGAAAATGTGTGTGTGTGTAGCGGTGGTCCTTTTTTAGGGCACTGAATTGCTCTACGATGTGCTGATGAAGGAAGAAGAGGTGTGTATGTGTCAGTGTAGCTGTAAATGGCCCCTGCAGAGCCCTTTGTCCCAGCACAGCCCAGAGTCCTGCTTGGTCCCGCTTGTCCAATGGAGCAGAAAGGACCAGACAAAGTGTGGGTGTCACCCAGGGAAAAAGCTTTTCTCTCCCATCCGCTCTTGGGGTATTAAACATGGTAATTTTTGTCTGCTGCGAGGGAAAGCAGGTATATTCCTATGCATAATTTCCTCGTGCGGTGCCAAAGGCTGGAAGTTTATACTTAAGATTCACAACAGCTGTTTAAAATGCCTATGTCTCGTGCCAGCTATACCACCTGAATGGCCAAGGGATATATATAAAACTTCAATTATTTTTTGAAAGTTTGTTGTTATTCATTTGGAGACGGATGAGAGGAGATTCCTCACGAATGATGTAACCTACGTAGACTCTGTTATTTCCAACGGTGTGAGCTGAAAAATTAGGGAGGAAAAATCAGGTCAAACCAAAACTTTTTTTAAGTGAGACAAAGTACTGGGTGGAGAGATTTGGGTTTACCAAAAACATTTAATTCACCCTGTTGAACAATTTACTTAATCTCTTTAAATATAGGTGATTTTAAATGAAAGAAAAAGGGAAAAAATAAAATAAAAAGGAGAGAAATCAAAAGCTTCACTTTGAAAGCAAAAAGCAATATTTGATGTGTAAAAGGATCTTACCTGCCTTCTTCTCAGCTGACACTGTTTTCAAAGTCTCTGAATAGATTTGACCCCCCCTCCAAAGCTCCACTTCCGTGGCTGTTTACCATTTCTTTAGCAACCGCCACCTTGCTCCACTGGCCAAGGCCTGGATGATAATTCCTACCACCTTTCCCTGGAGCCTGCTGACGGGTCCAGAGCCCAAACCTTTTCCGGATTGGCCGTGTCTTACCCATTTCTACTGCCTCCCCCTTTTCTCTGGATGCTGAATCCTGGCTGGTAGCAAAAAAGCTCATGACATTGTTTCCTTTCTCCTGCGGCATTTTAAGCTCAAAATGCCCACGTTGAGGTGCCAACCCAAGAAGATGTAGACTTGAACATCCCCTTGGGTGTGTCACCTGCAGACTCCATGTCCCACAGCAAGGTCTGGCACACCCCAGGGTGTCCTGGCAGTAAAGACACCCGGATTTAGTGTTTACCCACAGAGACAAGCCAAGCCGTGAGCTGCAGGTGGGTGGCAACTCCTGCAGTACCTGGCTGTGTTTGGTTTGGGTGGGACTCGCTTCTACTCAGAAAGGTGTGGAAAGTTGTAGTCTGAGCAGGTGGCTGGCACCTCCCCAGGCAAGAGCTGATTTCCAGTTTTGGAGTAGACAAAAGAGTAACAGTCTGCACATCCCCGGTGTCTGCTGGGTCGGGGGACCCGTGGCTGAGCCACAGGAAGAAGAACTGAGTTAACATCGAGCTTCGGAAATGACTGGTTGAGTTTCCCAAGCCACATCAAACCAATCTGAAGAGAGATGAATTGGTCTGCTCAGGCCTAAAGGATAGAAAACACTGCCTTTGTTTTGAAAAAAACAACCACAGCGGCCAGGAGTAACAGGAGATGTAACTGCATTGAAGTCTCTAATGGGAGTTTCTTCCTTGGTTAAGCAACACAAGTATCATGAGGTTCCTGGTGCGTTTTGAGGGATGTCCCGGATGCAGGACAGCATGTCCAGGCCGGGGGAATCACCGCGGGTGATGTTGCAGTTACCACCTCCCAGCCTGGCACCACTCCTCCCCTGGGCTGCATTTTCAATGGTTTGTGCAGTCCCAGGCTTGGAAAGGACACTTTTTTTTTCCTTTCTTCCAAAGAGGCAATTCTGAACCTGCTTCCACCCTGAGTAGATGGAAGGAGCTACAGAAATTGTGGGAGAAATTTGTAATTCGAAGATTTCACCCCAAAACTTCCCAGCTAGGGGATCTGGAGACATGCACCCATTTCAGGGTACGCCGCCTCTCCATCAGTAGCTGGGAGAGATGCGCCAGCAGAAACTTTGGCACGGATGGAGCAGAAAGGACGCAAGGGAAGAATCTCTGAGTGTTTTGGGAGCCTGTGTGGAGAGACGGCTTGAAGCAGCCCCCATCGTGGCTGGGTCTGAGCCAGCTGTCTGCGTGAGGGATGTTGTATGCAAGGACAGGAGGAAGCAGCATCAGGAACAAGGAGGGAAAGCGATCGTGTGAGATAAGCCATGGCCTGCAGCACGCCAACGATTAGTGCATTAGTTCCTGGGAGGTAGCACATGTTACATTGATCATATGATCATATTTGCATGAATCAGAATGTAAAAATCTTGGCTGGGGTTTACAAAAGGGCCTAGAGGAATGAGCTGCCTATCTATCTATGTATCTGACACGAGCACATAGACAAAACCCGTCCACTTCTTTGTGGGACTACTTTCCAAGAAGAGAAAGCTACGTGGAGCTTAAATGTTGTTTACAGCTATGGCAGGCTTTAGGGCTGTGATCATCTCTGCTCAAGAGGTTTCAAAAGGATAAAATGAGCCTCCTTTTATAAGGGCTGAAAATGATCCCAAATGAATAACACACACACAGCCTTCACAGGCACACATTTCTGAGCCATTGGAAATGTTGGCACATGCAAACAAACAAAAACACATGTCTCGGGTCTCTGGTTTTCATAGATTTCTGCGTGCCATGACATTTTGGGGGATGGCATTGCCAAGAGCTAACGAACCAGATTCCTAAGCTTGGCTCGCAGAGCTGGCTCAGTGACACAGGGTCTAAGAGGGGAGGCCTTTGTGCTGGGGACAGGCTCCAGGGACTGGAGCTCTCCAGGAAGAGCCTTCAAGGGGTGCCCACCCTTGATGACAGGGTTTACAATGGGGAGACTCTCTGGAGGCAGCCTGAGACCAGGGACCTGCACCTACCTCTGCGTGAAGGCAAAGAGGTGATGGGGAGCAAGTGCTCTGAAACCCGCAGTCAGTGGTGGAGCCTAAAAACACTCCCTGGAGAGAAAATCTGGGCAAGTTGCATGTGTATGGCTTGATCTGATCCTAAAGTTGCAATGACAGTGACACTGGCAGTTGCCAACAGAACCAGCACCAGCCTCTGGGCACCCGAGGCAGGGGACAGGGACACTGCATCTGCTCAGAGCCACTGAGAGCTGTGCTTGTCCAGGCTGTGACCCACAGAGCTCACCCAGCGCCTGTGCACCGTCTGTCTGCCTGTCTGTCTGTCTGGGTTGCTTGGGAAAGGTAAAACATCGTTTCCTGCAGGGTCAGATATTTTGGAGGGGGAAGAAAGCAATTTGTGGCTGTGTTGTCTGCCTGATCAAAAGTGTTACCGGACTCAGCTACACAATGTGCCCTCTTTTAACCAGTCCCAATTAGCCCTTCTTGCTAATGCTGTGTTTCATTCCTAGGAGACTGCACTGGGAGAGCTGTTATGACTTTGTGATTGTGCACATACCTTTATGTGCTTTCATTCTTAATCCCCTTTTTGCAGAAGCCAAAAGGTCTTCCAGCCAAAAAGGAAATCAAAACCTTTTGTTGGCTGCTTCATAAGAATTAAGGGTGGGATGAAGGTTGTAGCAGGATCTTAATTAGCCATTGTAAATAACAAGAGCGGCAGTGCCTGCAACCATATACCACCTTGGGTTGAGATATTGTCAGACCACACAAAGCTAGGTGAATGGGCAGCACAATGGCAGATAAAATTTGCCCCTGACAACTGCAAGGCAAGGCACGGCAAGGAATAACTTGAGCTATGCATGCACATCATCAGGCTCCAAATTAATTGTGATAATTTACACTTTTATTGAACTATCCACAATGACTCTGGGGTCTTTTTTCCTTTTTACTGTCTGGAAAATAGAACAAAATACGAGGATGGTTAAAGAGCAGGATTATAAGTATTCCTGAAAGCCTGCCTGCTCACAGCAGAGATCTGGAGGAGACCCTTGCTAACATGCCGGGCTCCTCTCTGGATATCTGATCTCAAAAGGGGATATAGTGGAAATAATAAGTGTTCAGAGGCTGACAATGAAAATGATTAGAGGCCTGGTGAGGGAATGCTTTATGGAGGTATTGAAAGGACTGCGCCTGCTTCATTTAGAGACAGGAAAGTAATGAATAGTCTAGACTGCAGAGAAAGTAAATTGGGATCTCCCGCTCACCTGCTCTCCTAACACAGGCGGGGAAATTCAATGAAAGGCAGCAAACTTCAAAACCAGTGAAAGAGAGCGGGTCTTGACTTGGGAAAGTTAACATACAGCATGACAATTAACCTTTGGGTTCAGACCATGAGAGGCCGGAGATGAGAAGGAAGGGGCACTGGGCAGCGAAACCCTGTATGGACGAGTGCTTCTCTCATCCCAGCCAGCGCAACCACGGTGGTTCGTCCTGGTTTCATCCACGTTAAACAGCTCTGAAGAAAGCATGAGATTCTTCCAGGTGTGCCTTGGGTCCTTTTCCAGTCCCGTCACATAGGCCTGTCATTTCTCATGCTGGCTGACAGAGCAGCAAAGCAGCTCTGTGATGGCCTTACAGAGCCCTCGTATGGTCCACCCGGTCTTTGTTACCTTTCCATCCCCACAAGAAGCTCCACAGGCACCTCTCCCCAAGGAGAACTTTGCCCAGGTGGCAGCCACCCAGCTTGCAAACCCCAGCTTGTCCTTTCTCTTGGTATTGTCTGGATCCTGAAGTGTGCTGGCACTGATCAGTGTTGTAGGGCCACCCTCGCCAGCCTGTTGGAATTGGAGAGGAGAACTACCAGCCCCTGCCTTCACAGTGTCACCCAGGTCTTTTCCTAATCTTGCTGCCTTTCACACCAGCCACACCAGGCAACTAAATGCAAGTGATACAAGCAGTCCCGTTCTGGGGGTAGAGAAGCTGAGATTACTTGTTTGATCTTGAACATGGCACGTTTAGACCTCAGTGTTTCGGAACCTGATTGTACAAGCTCCTCACATACATTTGGGCTGAGATCTTTCGTCGCCTGGAGGATTTGGGTGTTCAAGTCACATCCATTTGGCATGTTGCAGCCGGATTTCTCCTGTGATTTTGGGAGGAGCTCCATGCAGTGGGCCCTTTGCTACAGGAAATGGAATGGCTGCATGGTGCGATTTGCTGGGAAGCATCAAGAATAGCTGCTGGGTGGGAGACGAATCTGCTCCAAAAGCTCTGGGGCACTACAGAGAAACTGGGTGTCCTCTCCATCAGCTGCACGGGGAGAAGGTTTGGCCTGGCTGGCGGTGCTGCTGTCAGACGCTGCAGTGGGTGGTCTGAACCCAGCCCAAGCTGCTCTAATCTACCATCTGTTGGAGCAGCCAAGGTATTCAGGGCTGGATGTTTGCTTCGTACCTCTTCAAGGTGTGAACTGGGATCACGTCATGCTCTTGAAAGGAGACAACGAAAACAGACCCTCACCCTTCCCAGCTGGCTTCTCCAAGCAGACGGCAGCTCTGTTTGGGTGGTGGGACTGACCACCACCAGCTCAGCCCGGATCCCTCCCTGGGGCATCACTCTCCAAATACATGGGACAAGCCAGATAGCAGTTCACTGCTGTCCCAGGAGGCAGTGATCGCTTTGAATAAAGTGACCGAGTAGGGAATAAACCAAAACCCTGCCCTTAGGTGGAATTCATGACATTTAAATTTATGGGTGGTTTCTGTGTAATGCTGCATTGTAGGGGAGCCGGGAGCAGGAGGCTGTGATGAGGTGCATACCTTTATGGTATGTGCTTCATTAAACACCTTTCCACCCAAGCCAAGTGGTTTGTACACCAGAACAGCAATCAATGCCTCTCCTGGCGGCTTCACAGCCAGAGGCAAAAGGGCCACGCTGTCCCCTGGGACATGGGGACAAACCTCCGGGGAAGGTTTGGCAGCAAGTGGGTGGGAGCATCAGCACCTGGAGCAGCCCCAGTGCAGGAGCCCATCCTGAGCAAGAGGTTGCCCGTGCAGGCAAACGACAAAGAACGTCACTCCAGGAGAAACTACCCCGAGTCCTTGAAAATGGCAGCCATGGAGGAACGAAAAATGGATCAAAGGAGCATGCAGAGATGAAAGATTAGCCAAAGTTATTTTGTCTGGAAGTTTCCAGAGAAGCATTAGTGGGTGTGAGGGAAAATGTGACTGTGGCCGGAGGCTGGAGAATCAGGGGAGGGTTGGGCCTGCATCTGCTGGCAAATATCCCAACAGGAGCATTTTACTGCATTAACTACTTTTTAGTGTTTTATTATCTGCTTCACATCTGTCCTGCAATTTCTCCTCTGCTGTTTGAAGGGTGGTGTTAGCTCCAGACGAGTAGTTACTCCATCTTCCCAGAGGGCACAGGGACACTTGCTAGAGATGGCGAGTCGGATGCACGGGCATGATGGAGGTGAGCACCCACCCTTACGGCAGAGTGCAGGGTCTTCCTGGCTCTGCCCTATTTCAACACTCACACGTGCGGGTGCCCTGCACCGATGTCAGGGGTAAATTGAGTCAATTATCTCCCACCATCTCTCTTGAAAGTGGTACTTAATCCTTTCCTCTAAACCTTTTATCTGACATTAAATGGTCATTAGTTTAAAAGAAAAAAGTTAAGCTGACTCACTTTCCAGCTGGAAAAACCTTTATAATTGCAGTAAAAATGCACTGAGGACATGTACTGATTACACTGTTTTAGGGAACAAACAAAAACCACTGTCAGTTTTGCATTAATTAATTTTGGGGGACAAAGGAATTAAACAAACAGGACCAGTGATTTGTAACTTGTGGGCACATTATTGTGTTTACTATTGGACTTTCCTGGAAATTTCCTGAGTTAAAAGAAACATTTAATTTGTAACCAGCTACACGTTTCTGGTGGGAATCGTTCCCGGTCATAAATAAAAAAATATTCTGACGAGAAGGAATTCAGATTCATCTCCCCAATGTTTCCAGTCAAAAGCAGGAACCCATGACGCTGCAGCTCTGGGTGGACACTCTCGGGTGAGGTGCCGGCAGGGAGTCCGGGGATCGACGCTCGGGTGGGTGAGAGCAGGAGACTTGGCTGGTTTGCCTGTCCTGCTCCACAGGCTCATTAGCGGTTTGCATCATTAAGCAATCAGCCTCTGCTTTCGGCTTGGCACCCACACCATGATGAGCACAGTGGGCCTGTTGGGCTTTTTCAACCCCCAAACTGGAATGTTATTAGTGGCATCAACTCCTCAGCATACCCCCTTTGCAAAGCTGGAGGGCTAGCAATGGTTTCTCTGTATTAATTCTGTATTAACCCCCCAGCGACAAGCCTGTGCTGCCTTCCAGCTTTGTCACCGTCCTCCCAGTTTGCACAGTGTGAAAGGAAGGGGGAGGGAGCTGGAGTTACTGGGAGTTACTGGGAGAGTTGCTGCCATCTGCATCCCTTCCTGCTGGTGACTCATGGTGTGACAAGGACGGGGACATGGAAGCCTGTGCCCTGCACCACCCAGTGGCCAGGGTGCACGGTGACATCCTTGCTCAGTGCCTGGTGCTGGCGCCCACCTGGGGAGACACCTTCACCAAGGCCAGAGCTGGATCTGGGATTGGACTGGGGTGATTAAACAAGGACTAAACATTAAATCAGGAATTAGCTAGGGGTCTGGTGAAATGGCACTTGGATGTTTTTTCCCTTTTGCCTTGAAAAGTACAGCTCAAGGATTAAGTTTTGTGGGTTTTGATGAGATTTTTTTTCTAGGAAAGTTCTTTGTATTGCCTTCCTAAATTGATTTTTGGGGTGCCTCCATGCCAACTAGTAAATTATAGATTGTGTAGGCCATTAGCAACTGTGCTGGTGCTGTCAAATTGACAAGAAAGGATGAAGTTTCCGCACTGAAACCCCTCCGGTGGCTGTGGAAGGCTGACCTTGTCACACAAGGTCCTGTTGATGCCCAGGACAGTTTTGCCACTTGGCAAGTGAGTGGCAACTGTCTCCAGCCTTTTAGGTTGTGCCCTGTATCCAAGCCTGGGTCTGCTATTAGTTAGATGAAATTATATTAATAAGACATGCAGCCCAACTGTGGCTGCCCCGTGAATGCCAGGGGTTGAGATAATAAGGTTATTTGCAGTTGTTTCAATGTGTTGCTTGTGCTGGCAGCGAGCCCTCTGGTGCTACCTGCTCTGCAAGCAAAGAAGAGTGACCATATGTATTGTCTGCTGCAGCTGGGGAGCTGGCAGGGCTGAAGTGGCACCGTGTGTTGCATAGGAACTCAGTCCTTCAACACTTGGCAGAGTTACGTGGCAATAAGAGTGATAAAACAGACAGACATGAAGACAGGGATGAGAGCAGCCCTCATTCAGGTGCCATTGTTGCTTGTGCATGGGGGCAGAGATCTCCACTTTGTGGTTTATTGAAACTAAGCTGGAAGTTTGCACAGTATTTAGCACACCAGGGTCTTTGTATGGGAAAAGTCATCGTAGCTAAAGGGTGGGACAAAGCATGAAAGAAATGCTGCAGGGCACAAGCCCCTTCTCTGTCCAGCAAAAGCTGCAAGAGGCTCCTGTTTGCATAACGAAGCAGCTCAGCATTTGCTGTCTGCCTGGCTCATTTATGCTGTTCTCCAGCTCCTAGCCCCAATCCAGCCAGACTTGACATTAGCAGATGCCAAATGAATATTTGCACAAATGTTCACCAGTGAGTTTTCGTGCCGGTCCTTCCCTCAAGGTGGCAAGTGTGGGTGCGGAGAGCACTGCCCGTGTTTGCGAACATGTCCCTTTGAACTCCCCGGTGGGGAAAGTGAAAGAGAGGGGAAAAGGTTTTCCAAGCAAGAAAATAAAAATAATTAAAAATAAATAAATAAATAAAATCATTTGAACAGGTTCCAGCCTCTGTTATTTTGTTGTTAACTCAGAAACCTGTGGATACTGGAATCTGGGAAAGGAGCGGAGGAAATGAAATGGACTCAGTAAGAGCGGGAATGTGTCAGGAAATAAAGCAAACCCAAAAAGCCCCAAATCATGACTTTGGTTATGTTGATATGAAAATTAGACACATACAAATTAACTAGGAAATATCCTGTTTCTTTAGCAGGGGTGGGGGAGCAGAAGGTATTAACCTTATAAAGGGAACTCTTCGGCCACCCCAGGGAGGGTGTGAAGTAAGTGTTGGGTGATGTGTTGACTTTAATGCAGGAAAGCAGCATTAATCCTGCGTCTGCATTGGGGCTGCAGTTGTTCGCATCCTCCCTCGTCTCTTAGATGTAAGCTCCGCATTTAAAGCAGTGCCCAGAGGGTGCTGCCCTGGGCACAGTGTCCCCCACCCTGGCTGGAGGGGCTCAGGATGGGGAAGGGGTTTCCAACTGAGGAACCCAAATCTGCTCATCCAGGGGCTGCTGGTGGGCACAACAGTGAGGATTTTGCCTCAGGCAGGCTCTCAAAGGGATTTGGTGCTGGTCCCCATGGGAGCAGGATGGACCCTTCCCATTCCTGCACCCTTCAGCAGGGCCGGGGGGAGCAGCCCCATCCCAAGGCAGGATTTGGCCACTGTCCTCAAACCTCCTCAGTGTTACGTTTGCCAGGTCCAGCCGGGTTTGACATGGAGCCTGTGAGGGGGGAACAGCAGAGAAAAGCCTGAGGACTGAAGAGTTAAGTGCAGTCTGGCAGTGCTCCCTTGCCTCCCCTCCCCAAGCTCATCTAGCAGATGGGGGAGATACTAATTATCCCCCAAGCCAGTAGCTGTGCAGTGAGGGTGATGCTGTCCTGGAGCTGTGCCACACAGTGCCCCGGCATCACTGCGGGAGAGTGGGGTGAGATGTTTTGGGGTAAGCCGTTTCGGGGCCACCTGCTGGGACACAGTGTGACCAGCTTGGGAAGAGTATACTGCTGCAAACCTTGCATTCAGGAATAAAAGCAAGGTGCTAGCAGGGCTGGGGTGGAAATAGGCTTGGCTTTTCCCATCTCACCATACCCTTGCTTTGGGCATGCTGATATCCTTAACTACTCCTGGGAATTCCCAAAAGAACAAGTAGTTTTTAACAGCTGCAGTACATCGTAGCAGGTAACTGGAAAACTACTCTGTCACAGACTGTTTCCTTAAAAAAACAAGCAAACAAAAATCCATGTATTTAGCATCTCTGAGAGATGCTGAAGGTGCCTTGTCAGCGGGCAGCTTGTCCCTGGTGTTTGCTGGGCTTGGAGGGGCTGATTCCAGCTCTGCCTTTTGAGTGAGGGTCTGGGTAACTCCCCCCAGCTCCCAGCTCCCCCGCTGCAAGCCCTGGGCACCCGCGTCCCCCGACACCGCCCCGGCCTTTGCAGATGAAAGCTGTGTTCCGAACAAAGCATTATTGACTATTATCCCCTCAAATTTCAGAGCGGGCTAGCATTTCATGTGCACCATGCAGTCCGTGGGCTTGCTGGAATAAATAACACATGGGAGCTTGTTCATATGCCTAGTCAATAGGGATCTGTCAGCTTACATGCCATTTCACACATTTTTTCAGCTAGCTCAGCAATCCAAATGCAAAAATCCAGCAAACAGGGACATCGTGTTTATTTCTGACAGTCCCTGGGGAGGGCTGTATCCGTAAACCAATGAATGGATTACACTCATCCATAGATGATGGGTTTTTTTCCATCTGTGACAGATATTATATGGAAAATCTCCATTTACTGTCTGATCCAAGAATAATTCAATACAAGTAAGTAATATAAGTTGAAAATATTGTAAATTCTTCTTAACCCTTTCAGGGCAGTATTGTGTGGGTGGGCAGAAGTCGGTGGAAATCACTTGTGAAATGAAGGAAGGGGAATGATGCTTTGCAGGTGGTATCTCAACTCAGGGACCTGACATCCATACAGCTCTTGGGAATACAAGTTGTGACAAGTTTATCAAGTTCTGACCCTTCTGAGAGGCAGCCTAAAAGCCCGGCTGTACAATGAAAGAGGAGTCTGAAATGTGGAGTTCGCAGGCAGATCTTGGGGGATGTCGGCACAGCAGTAGCTGGTGGAAAGAGGGTCTTCTGGACTGGTCCATGATGTCCTGCCTGGATGGAACACCCTGGGTGTGGACCAGCCACTGCAAAATGGCAATAAACTATGAATATATAGTCATTGGTTTGGAATAGATGTTTAGAGGTAAATAATTGTGTTGTGGGTTGTGCAGTGTCAAATGGGCCTGTTGGCATGGTGATGTCCTGCAGGCCAAAACGGGGTGATAAGGCTCTGAGCAGCAAAGCCCTTCAGCATAGAAGCACCCTGAGCAGAGAGAGGTGGTGCTTCTGGCCAAAGGCTTCAAACATTGTGATCCTGAGTCTTCCAAAGGTGGCTTCCAGGAACTCCTGACCTGGTTTGGGCTGGGTGGAAGAAGCAGTCCATGAGTAAAAGACTCCAGATCTTCTGAAAACTCACCAATGTGTCCTGGAAACAGTGAGAATGGCTGAGATATGAGCTGGGTATCAGAAATGGAGATGGAGCTTATGCTTTCTGCTCTGCTAGTCTGGCATTTAAAATTAATGTAGGACTGAATTTATATCAGTGCGAATGAGATAGGCTGTCACAACCATTAAATGATAGTGGACCTTTCCTGTCATGCTCTGGTTCTGGCCAGAGGGGGAAGCCAGGGTAGTCCTTAACCCACACAGTTATCAAATGAGTAAAAATCCACCCTCAGCTGAAAAGCCAGCACCAGGTTCTCCTTCCCCTCTACTCTGCCCTGGTGAGACTACAGTTGGAATATTGTGTCCAGAAGGACAGGGAACTGCTGGAGAGAGTCCAGCGCAGCCACCAAGATGCTGAAGGGAGTGGAGCATCTCCCGTGTGAGGAAAGGCTGAGGGAGCTGGGGCTCTGGAGCTGGACAAGAGGAGACTGAGGGGGGACTCATTCATGGGGATCAATATGGAAAGGGGGAGTGTCAGGAGGATGGAGCCATGCTCTTCTCGGTGACAACCAGTGACAGGACAAGGGGCAATGGGTGCAAACTGGAACACAGGAGGTTCCACTTAAATTTGAGAAGAAACTTGTTCCCGGTGAGGGTGTCAGAGCCTGGCCCAGGCTGCCCAGGGGGGTTGTGGAGTCTCCTTCTGTGCAGACATTCCAACCCGCCTGGACACCTTCCTGTGTAACCTCATCTGGGTGTTCCTGCTCCATGGGGGGATTGCACTGAATGAGCTTTCCAGGGCCCTTCCAGCCCCTGATATTCTGTGATTCTGTGATTCTGTGATATTGGTGGCTGCTAAAGTACATGGAACCATGTCCAGTGCCACATGTCCTGTTGTCAGCCCTTGCTTGGGTGAAACTCGTGTTGAAAAGATTTTTCCCATTCATGGCTGACTTTCTCAGGAGCCCAGGGTTGGGCTTTTTGTCACACACAATGAAAATTCAGAATATTAAGAATATTGAAACTTCTGACCTTAGACTAATTCCATCATCTCATGCTACATCAAGGCATGCTGACGTCACTCAGCATGTCTCCAGAGCCACTGTGATGGCTGGAAGTGTCTTTTGGTCCAGCAAAAAACAGAACACTTTGATTTTCCTGCTGGAAGAAGCTGCTCGAACAGAGCTCTCTCTGCAGACATTTCCATTTCAGTGAATTCCTGTTTTCTGATGGGATATTTTTTCCCCCACCTATCCAGGAGAAAGAAGACACTGACTGCCAAAGGCTGGACCCCACTGAATACACATAGATAAAGATGCAAATAGAGATACAGATAGAAAAATATCAATACATATACATACACACAAATATACATACATATGTATACGTCTGTGTGTGTGCCTCCCTGTCTTTATTGCTACCGCCCCAGCATCCCAAATCTTTTGTCCCTGACCTTGGCGATGTGTGGTACTTATGCTCCGAACGCAAGCAGGAGAGGAAAGGCAGCAGATGGGTGCAGACAGAGAGCGTGCGCGGGGAGACGATGAGCCAATATTGCTCAGTATGATAGACAGTGGTCTTAGCACACCAGCAGCCTAATTCTGTTTTTTTTTTGCCGTCAATTCTTCAGTAGGTATGCTGGCAAAGGATGGATTTAAGGAGGACTGTGGAGCAGCAGAGCTCGCTGCTGTTTGCAGAGATCCTGCCGGTGCGGAGGGTGCGCTGGAGAAGGACACTGGGCACTGAATTCAGTGTGTGTTTTACCTACCTGGAGATTGGATTCCCTTCTGATAAACTGTGGCGTTTAACTGTGAGGAAAAAGAAGGAAAAAGAAAAATAAGAAGGTTTTGTTGTAATGATGGAATTTCATATGGGGTAGACTTATTTTAATCTTAAGAGATCATAGCATCAGTACATATATATATATATACATACATATATATATAAATACAGAATATAGGGGCAGAGGTTAGCATTCAGAAATCAAGATACAAATGAATTTTATCCCTGAACAATCTCTCGGTTCCACTCTTCAGCCCTACGTGCCAGGGTTAAACACCTCCATCCCTGACGGTCCCTTGTCCTCTTCTAGTCCTGGGTGTTGCAGCCCAGAGAGGTTCTGGATTCTGTTATCCTCTCCATATTCTTGATTAGTACTTTAAATCTTCACATCTTCTGATTCCAGTGGCACTCAGAATTTGGTAATGTTCCCCCTTTTCATCCTCCCCACTGCATTTTGATGCCGTCAGCGTGTTGGACGGGATCCTACCGTGTCCTGTCAGCCATGGGCTCCAAATGACTATGCAGAATTCAAGAATATTTTTGGAACATATGTTACCCCACCTCTCCAGGGCCAAATATTTCATTTTGCTTCAAATATCAGGGAGGAAGTAATCGATTAAAGTGTTCATTACTCATTTCTGGTACCACACGTTCTAACATCTGAGGTATAATCCACGCTTTTTCTGGTGAGAGCCATATGAACTCACATTTAGAGGCTAATGACCATTACAGTGCAGCACTTGGTATTTGAGAAATGAATCCAATTTTGTGTCTTCTTGTAAGCAAAAATTATACCATCGTTACTGTCTTGTAGATTTGGATAAACCTGCTGCTGTCTTGAAGATACTTGTTTGTGGTTAGAGCCCTGCTAGCTCTTGCAAGGCTTGTATTGTGGTTTATAGCGCAATATAATGTTTGTGTGTGTCCTTATACTTCTACCGTTCGATCAGTGAGCAAAGAAAGAGGAAATAAGATTTGTTAGCAATAAAGCAGTATACAATAGCTATTAAAATGGGGTAATTACATAATTAGCACGGTAGTGGTAACTCACCCAGCATGAACAACAGTAAAACAGGCCCCTGTTTCCCTTGGTCCGACTTGAGCCGGGACCCTAACAAAACCTCCAAAATGGTTATTTAGTTGAAACACACACAAAAAACTTAAAAGCCATCGTAAAACTGAGAAGGGAGGCCCAAAAAAACCACAGGGAAGCCAAACACTTTCAAAGAAACAATAGTAAATTAGGTGTTAAAGATATAAAAGCCTGTTCCCTAACAATTTAATTAGGTAGCATGTCTGTTACAGACATTATGCTGCTAGTTTTAGAACCCATGGCAGGGCCTCACAGCTCTCAATTCACACTAACCCCCAAGAGAGGAGTTTGTTATGAAGGACTGATGTTCTTTCTCTACAGAAAAGTGTGATGGTAATCAAGTGAAAATGGTAGGTAGCACAAGAAATTACTATTTTTCTTCCCCTTCGCAACTTTCCTTGACATATTTTTACAGTAATTAAAAGCCCAGTTTGAAGAATAGTGCTGGTTTTAATTAGCACCTGCTTCAGTTTCAACTGAGCTCATTCCCTCGAAGAAGGAACAAAACAACAAAACTCTCCTGGAACAGGGCTGGAGTTTGAGTGGTGTGAGATAAGCCTGGCTCTAACTTGGGTCCTGCGGGCTGGACTGTGGAGGCAGAGCCCTATTCTGGGTGTGCAGATCACAAACATACCTTGGTGGGGTTTCATTTATTTCAGCTCCTCCTGCAACCACAAACTGTCACTTGTGCTTGGACCTGAACCTCTTCTTGCCCCATCCTAAATCTGCCTGGTGGGATTCTGGCTCCACCAAAGAAAATAAAAGTCCTGGTGGCTTTGCCTGGGGCTGAGTTCACTGTTAGCGGCTTTTAAGGTGAATCTCATTAGGTGCAATTGGGGACAGGCCTGCCTGGGAAGGGAAGGGGATTGCTTGTTAAGAGGCTGTTGTTAAATTGAAAGGACAGTCCAAGTGCCTTGCTGCTTCTCAGGAAGTCACCCCATCACTAGATACTGTGATAAATCCTCGTTGGAAAGCCTGGCTTTTACCTATGAGGCTCTAAAGATGCAGTTTTTACTGTGAAAATGGTTGCATTTAATGACTGCTGCAGGATCTTGTGGGAAGATTCTCCCTGACCTCTTCTCAAAGGCAGGGTACTGAGCAGTACTCCTGCTGTGCTGAGGGTAATTTTCAGGGTTAAAGTTTCCATCAGAGTGTTGCTTGATGGTCTGTTCTTCCATCACCTCCCAGCAATGTTTATGCCCAGGAACACAGAATCCATCATGAGTCAAGGGCTCATTCATTTTTAGTGGAGTTTCCTTGTGAAAAAATGACAGCACATCCCTGATGGAGTTAACTGAAGCAAGTGGAGAGGTCCTTATGTAATCTTTCTGTTGGTTTGCAGGCTTTGCCTTGATGCTCAGTCTGATTTTTATATCATCTGATGGTGAACGTGCTGCCCTGCAGTCAGCACACCATTGCGATGCTGCCCTGCTCCACCTTGAGTCATTTCTGCTTCTCATCCAGCAGATCTCAAACCAGTGACATGCAGTCACCTGTCCAAACAAGATCAAGCCCTTTGGAGAAACAGACCTGCTCCCTTCAGTCGTGTCTATCTCCTCCTCCAGTTTGGTGTTTGTCCATCTCAGAATGCAGAGACATGTGGGTCCACTCCAGCATCACCAGCCAGAGAAGAAACCAGAGCTTTTCACTTTCAGAGTGATGCAAAGGAGTTTGTTCGAGCACTCCAGAGAAGGGTGACAGCACTTCTACATAATTTTCCGAGGCTTCTAATCCTTACTTGTGCTTTTACAGGCATTTTCAGACCTGTATTGCTGTGCTCAGCTGGGAAAAGGAGTAACAGGATCAAGTCTGCTTCGAGTACTTCATTGTTCTTAAGGACAGGGTGATGAGGGAAAAGAAGGTCTCTTGAGGAAGGGTCACTCCTGAGCATGGCCCGCATATTTTGAGAGTGGGGTTTATGTGCCGACGATGAGCCTGGGCTGAAGCTCCTCTGCTTGAGAGAGGCATGCACGCTGCAGGACCTGGTGATGCTCCATGGAGCCGTGGGGAACCAGTGCCGGCAGAACTGGTTCTCAGTGGTAGCAATCAGCCTGATTGGATGGATGGCTTCCTCTGACTCCATGTCAGCTGCTCGGCTGAGCTGCAGTCCTGCAAATAAGGAGCAAAGATCCAGTGACTTCTCTTACTCTGGTATCCGTGTCCAAAATTTCCTCCCCAGGCCACTGAGACTCCACTTCTCCTCCCAAAGTAGCTGGCAGTAGCTCCCCTCCCCAGGGAGCAAAGGCTCCTGCATTTCCACGCTGTTGTGTGTGTTGTTTGTGAGTGAAATCTTTCTCACAGGCTTTTCAAAAATTTATTTTATTAGCACTTCATTGTTTTTTCAGGGCTGGAAACATAAGCTCAGCCATCCTGATGTTATATTGGACCTCACACCTCTACTTGACCTAAGAGAACTAAGGACAGCTGCAAAAATACAAACAAACAAATAACTAAGAGCATTGGATATGCTTTAAATCACTAATGAGCTAAATCTAACAACCCCCATAGGGGGCATATATTAATTTATGTGTTTTCATTAAGTCTAGTCTTCAGCCTTTGGATTTGTCTGTGCAGCATCACAAGGTCCTCAGTGAACAGGGGAGACAATGGTAGGACTGAAGCTTTGGCAAGAGTGTTTGCGATCAGAGCATTTCCTCATACTAAACTGCTTGAAAAGGACAGTGACTGTGTCACGGTGGTGTGACGGGATGTTCTGGTCACTGCTTGTGCAGATAGAGCAAGCAAGACTGCAAAGAGCTGAAATAATGTACGTAATGTCAAATAGCGAGGAGGAGGATGGGGTGGATCCTCAGCTGTGCACAGGACCCTCCACCGACTGTTCTTCCCTCCACAGGACTCTGGGCCAGGGGCTCATTTTTGCCGGAGCTGCAAACCCCTGCTTGTCTCACTCCATCTCATTCCAGCTGAGCTCAGATTTCCCACACCCAGGAACTGAAATAGGGGGAAAATAAACCACTCGAGGAAGGGACGATAATATATCCCCACCCCCTTGCTTTTTGGTGTTACTAGATATCAAGCAGTTCTGGCATAAACAGCATGTTCCCCCCTTGTAGCTCTTTTTTTTCCAGCTCATTCCCATGAAGCTGCAGTTATTTGTGACTTCACTCCAGATCTATTGCTCTGGGATTTGGGAAGCGCTGCCACTCCCTCAGCCCACATGGCTGCCAGGTAGAAGGAAAAATGGGGAATAAACAGGGGCTGGCACCTTGCACGAGGTGGGAGATGGAGCCTGTACCCTCTGCCTGACCCAGCTGCAGCCGCTGGGGTGAGGACTGTGGGGCAGGGGTGTGCGGGAAGCTCTAGGAAACCATCACCTCGGTATAAATAGAAATGTGAGATATCCACATAACAGCTGTGACAGTAAAGCGCTGGACATGTCCATGCCCTGTAGCTCCTCCTCCGTCATGTCTTGAGGCTCGTGCTGTGTGTTGGGTGGTGCAGCCACAGAGGCTGGTGGGGCGATGGAGAAGGCTCCATCATACCTTCAGCTGCCATGTTGCAGGCTCTTGTGCTCACCGTCGGCTACCTGGCCCATGGGAAATCATTCACAACCTGTCTTTCTTCTTTTACACAGGGCAGATGTGTCCACTGGGATTTTTGACTGAGGTGGTCTGACCTGTGGAGCCAATGCTGATGATCAGAAGGGTGTTGATGAAGCCAGCCCCGCAGCAGGCAAGGGCACATCTTCAGAAGTTGGTGCTGGTGTGACGCAGCAGAGCAGGGCCCACTGTCTTCAAGTGTCATTTTGGTTAGAGGAATGAGATGGGTAAAAATAGCACCTGACTGTTGAGGAAAACGGCTTCCTGTCTGGGCCTTATTTCATCGCCAGGCCAGTGCTGTGCAGCTGCAGAGCCACAGAGCTCTTGATTCACTCCCGATGTGTTCATGGTCAGTGCATCTAATCACAGTACTTCAGGTGGGACCTCTAGTCCCCTTGAGGGCAGCCAGCCTCAAGTAGTTGGGGCTCCACATCAGTCACATTCAAAATACATTATTATTTGTTTATTTGCACTGAAATTGCCCTAAGCAGCTTTCTAGCTCTGCTAGGAAGTTCCCACCCTGTTTTACTTATGATCTAACCTTGTAGTTTGTAACCCTTTGGCTGGGGGTAGGCATCTGTGGGCTGAAAAAACTGAGTGACCCTGCTCTTGTGACAGGAGTGTGGTCATTTCGCAACTGGACTCATCTCCAGTTGGATGGAAAAGCTGTAGGGCCCTCAGGAAAGTGGACAGAAGAGCAGGTCATAGGATGGACACATTCTTCTTGAGTGTGATCCAAAGGCTTAGGTAGAAATGAATATTGGTGGGTGCT